>NC_044559.1:95713778-96035638 GCF_007565055.1 Rhinopithecus roxellana | reverse complement strand
TTCTCGCATAGGTTCTTGTAGGAGAACTGAGTCCCTTTATTTTAGTATCAGTGTAGATTTTCTGAGGATGTAGGATTGGAAAGATATACTCAAAGTATCCCTTCCATTACAGGAAACAGCCTGGAGAACAGCTGGTTCAAGTAATAATAGATTCCAATTGTCAGAAAATGTATACCTATGATTTGTGCATCGTTAAAGAGTATTTCCAACCCACTGAAATTCTAGCAGGCACTTCCCTCTTTAACACCTCCATGCCTCTCTGAGGCATCTTTGTGTCCTCCTGGGAGGCTCTCTGGTTCTTCATTTTGTGACTGATGAAGTCCACGCCTAACTGACTAGAAACCGAGTGGGCAGCTTCTTGTGGGCCATAATGTCAGAGCCTCTGAGAACATCCTGCAGTTCATGGCTGTTTCCACACTGATCAGTGCCTAAAATTTCACAGATAAGATGTCCAGAGGTGGCTTACACCTATAATCCAGCACTTTGGGAGGTTGAGGCAGGAGGATCACTTGAGGCCAGGAGTTTAGCACCAGCCTGGGCAACGCCATAAGGAGACCTCAGTCTCTACCAAAAAAAAAAAAAAAAAAAAAAAAAAATTAGGAACAAAGATATCTAGAGAGCTGGTGTCGTAGAAAGTAGAAAGAGCAGTAGAAGGGAATTTGGTGTTTGAGTCAGAGTAAATAAGAGACTGCTGCAGCAGGGGTTGGGGAAATCACCAGAAAAGAAAGGCTGGAATTTCCAAAGACAAACTCTGGCTACCTGATGTTTTTGCCCTGCCATATCCTTAACCTGACTTGGACTTAACCTTGCTCAAAGCAACTCCGTTGGGAAACCAAGGCCTCCCGGTCTTCCCTAAAGCTCCCTTGACTCCTGCACCAAACATACTCTTCTTCAGTGGGTTTAAGACTTAACCAACTAAATAACCATGCCTCTTTACGCTGCCTATGATTCAACGGCCTTACTGCACCTGTCCACGTTCATTCATTCATACTCTTTCACTCATCATTTATTCAGTACTATTGACCGAGTGCCCTCTATGTGTCAATTGTTGTGACAGGCCAGACATGGCGGTTCATGCCTGTAATCCCAGCACTTTGGGAGGCCAAGGCAGATCACCTGAGGCCAAGAGTTCAAGACCAGCCTGGCCAACATGGCGAAACCCCATCTCTACTAAAAATACCAAAAAAAAAAAAAAAAAAAAAAAATTAGCTGGGTATAGTGGTGGGTTCCTTTAATCCCAGCTACTCGGGAAACTGAGGCAGGAGAATCGCTTGAACCCAGGAGGCGGAGGTTGCAGTGAGCTGAGATCGTGCCATTGCACTCCAGCCTAGGCAAAAAGAGTGAAACTCCATCTCAAAAAAAAAAAAAAAAAAAAATTTGTTGTGCCAGGTGCCGGAACATAACCCATCCCTGTCTTTGAGGAACATATTGACTGGTTAGAAAGACAGACCTCAAGAGTGGCAATTTCAGAACTGCATGACGAATGTTACATAGGAGTGAGTGGTGTTATGGAGACACATCAGAAAGGCACCATACCTGAGCCTGGGGAGCAGAAAGCACTTCCCACGAGTGCCCATGTTTCAGCGAAGACCTGAAACACAAGGGAGGATAGGCAGGGGACTTAAGGGGAAAACGAAGGTAAAGAGACCAGGTGTAATATTCTGCGCAGGAGGAAAGAAAGAGGCCAAAGTCGGTGAGAAACATGAATGTGCTGTTTAGGGATGTGTGATTAGTCAAAAATGGATGGAGCCAACTTTAGATCAATAGTAGAGTGATGATAGAGGAGGCTGGACAGGGAGACCAGGATGTGAAGGACCTTGTGTGCCATACTAAGGAGTTTGAATGTCAGTGGGACCTATCGAAGGACACATCCTATGTGCTGCATTTTCCTTCTGGGTACTACTGAGGCCTGACCCTGCTAAGCCTCCCAGATCAGATGAGACTGGGTGCATACAGGGTGGTGTGGCTGCAGACCCCATGTAGGGTGTTTCTATTGGAGCAGCCATCCATCGGATTCTTTATATGCTTGCATCTAAGCTTGCAGGCTTAATCTTGAACAAATTTGTACACCCCCAAACATTTGGCCAGCTTTCCTCTCCTAGCTTTCCTCAATTGACGTTGGTCGTGGCCAGAACTACACACTCTTTGAGTCCTCTGACTTGTGGCATTGCCTAATTCGTTCTACCTCTCTCAGCCACACACTCCACACTCCTCAGCTTTACGATCCATCTGGACCCAGAGCTTACCTATAACCCTTCTAGTTCACATATTTCATGGAAGTCTCTCTCTTGCTCAATTTTAATTCAAATTCAGGTCTGGAACATATAAAAATGTTACCATTCACTCAACAAATATTTAAGGAACTAGTACTACATGTTAGGAAGTGTTCCAGGCAGTACAATAATGACAAAAAAAGATTAAGTCCCTACCCTCATGGAGATCACATTTTAGAGGAAGAAAATAGACAAACAGTTTATCAGATTGCAATATATATTTTTTTAACAATCATTGTTATTTAAAAATTGGTATGAAATAATGATGGTTATAAAGAAAACTTAAGTAAGGGCTGCTGGAGTATGTCATTTTATGTAAGATTTATATCTATATATGTACACACACAAATATACATACATACACATAGACAACCACAAATAGAATTAATACATGCTTCTATAAATATGTACCAACAAATTTTTAATGACTTCAGGTTTCAACAATTAAAAATGTCGTATAACTAGTTTGAAGTTAGAGATAAGTGATGTTATTGTCACTTATAAATTTCAGGTCTCAAGAATCTTTCTGATTCTTTTGTTTATCAAATTCAATGTGTAATTATATATTTAGCCTTGTAATGTAATATAGTACACAGAATTTTGCAATAATCTTACAGTCTTCCCTTTGTTTGAAATACAAATATGACTCATTGTATTTCTGAATTAGCATTTTTCATTAAGAAAATATAAACATTTCATTATATTTTATTTAATTTTCCATTTAGAATGATGGCAAAACATTATTGGTGCAACCTTGTGGGCAAGAGTAGGGATTTTGATAGAGTGACATAAATCCTATAATATGTGCCTAATAGGAGTGACAGCAGAGGGGGATGGAAGAGCAATATATGATAAAATAAGAGCTGGGACTTTCCAGAATTGTAAGATGGCAGGAGTACTCTGATTAAAAGCACACTAGTAGCAAGCAGGATAAATAAAAATAAATGAACAACATAGTAAATTGAAGAACATCAACAAAAAAGAGACAAATATTAAAAGCTATCCGAAAGAAGAGATTCCATGTGAAGGAACACTCAGTAGATGGACAGTGGACTTGAGATGTAAGAAGACAGTGATATCTTCCTGGGCTGAGAGAAATTAACTTTCAATCGAGGATTTTATACCAAGCAAAACTATTAAAATGCATAAAATTAGGACATTTTTATAATCACAAAGACTTAGACAAGTAACCAATCATAAACTATCATTACAGGATATTCTTTTAAAGAATGAATGTAAAGAGCTTTTGCATGGCAAAAGGAACAGTCAGCAGAGTAAACATACAACCCACAGAGTGGGAGAAAATCTTCACAATCTATACATCCAACAAAGGACTAACACCCAGAATCTACAAGGAACTCAAACAAATTAGCAAGAAAATAACAAACAATCCCATCCAAAAGTGGGCTAAGGACATTAATAGACAATTCTCAAAAGAAGATGTACAAATGGCCAACGAGCATATGAAGAAATGTTCAGCATCACTGATGATCAGGGAAATGCCAATCAAAACCACAATGCAATAACACCTTACTCCAGCAAGAATGGCTCTAATAATAATAATAATAAAAGATGCTGGTGACGATGCGGTGAAAAGGGAACACTTCTGCACTGCTGGTGGGAATGTAACTAGTACAAACATTATGGAAAACAGTGTGGAGATTCCCTAGGAACTAAAAGTAGAACTACCATTTGATGCAGCAGGCAAAAATATGCTTGGAAACTTAAATAACACAGGTTAAAGAGGGAAATCACAATAGAAATTACAGTTAGCATTAAACAGTAATGAATGTACTACATAGCAAATGGCTAAAGTTATGGTAGTCAGAGGTCAATTTATAGCACAAAATGACATCTTTAAGAAATAAGATATATTGGCTGGCCGAGGCAGGCAGATCATAAGGTCAAGGAGTTCAAGACCATCCTGGCCAACATGGTGAAACCTCGTCTCTACTAAAATACAAACAATTAGACAGGCGTGGTGGCACACGCTTGTAATCCCAGCTACTCCAGAGGCTGAGGCAGGAGACTCACTTGAACCCGAGAGTGCAGAGGTTGCAGTGAGCTGAGATCACACCACTGCACTCCAGCCTGGGCAACAGAGCAAGACTCCGTCTCGGTGGGAGGGAAGGAAAGAATATATTTTAAAATAAATTAGCGATTGGATTAAAAAGTTAGAAAAAGAAAAGCAAAATAAACACAAGAAATGTAGAAGAAAAGAAATAATAAAGAATAGAAATTAATTAAAGGAGCAATAGATTGGATAAATAAAACCAAAAGCTTTTTATTTGAAAAAAGGCAATCAAGAAAAAATACAAAAGGCACAAATGTATAATATTAGCATCTAAATAAGGGACTTTCCTATAAATATATGAGTTTTTAAAAAATACATTGTATTGTGTATATTTGAGATTTGTGACAGGATATTATAGGATACATATAGTCAAGCAGTTACTATAGTGAAGCAGATTAACATACTTGTCGTCTCACATAGCTACTAAAATCTACTTAACAAAAATTCCTAATACAGTACAATTTTATTAACTGTAGTCCTCATGTTTCACATTAAATCTCTAGACCTGTCCATCCTACGTATTTACTATTTTATATCCTTTGACCTACATCTCCTCACTTCCTCTCCCCACCCCACCCATGGGAACCACTGTTTTTCCAGATGGAGATGTTTTTAAAACTACAAAATACTACTAGTAACAAATTTAAAATTTTAGATGAAATAATTTCTTTAAAAATAAATTACAAAAATTGGTTGAATGAAAAATTTGACAATATGAATAGTCTAATCGCTGTTAAAGAAGTGAAGTCAGTAACCAAAACTCTTCCCCCCCAAAAAGCCACCGGGTACTGATGATTTTACAGCTGGGTGTTGTATCTTCAAGGTATAGTCTCTAACTTATGCACATTATTTCAGGGAGCTGGAAAAGAGGAAAAGCCACAGAGCTCATTTTCAAACCTAGTGTAATCTTGAGATCAGAAAAAATACAAGAAAATAAAGCTATAGATCCATTTCATTTATCAGCAGAGAGATAAAACATTCTAATTCAAATGTTAGCAAATCAAAATCAGCAGTGTTTATGTTCCAGTTCGGTTCATATCAGGAATGGAAGGATGGTTTCAAGAAGAGATTCCAAAATATTTTGATATGGTATGCCATATTTAGATGTTAAGAAAAGCCTTATGATTATCTCAGTAACTCCAGAAAAAGCATTTGATGAAAAATTAATATTCGTCATAATTTTTAAAAATGTATTAACAAACTAGGAATAGAAGTGAATTTTATTTACCTAATATTCAAAAATCTGCAGGAATCCTGCCTATTGATGAGACTTTAGAAGCATTACCATTAAAGTCAGGGACAAGATAAAGATATTTATGTCACCACTTCTATTCAATAATGTACTAAAGGTTATAGTCGATCCAGTAAGGCAAATAAAAACATAAGGGTATAGAATTGGAAAGAAATGTGAAGCATACTTACATACACATAAAATCTAAGAGGTATTATTTCTAATGATTAACCAATACATGATTCTAAATCAAAGTTGAGAGTTGATCTAGATTTTTTGATACAAAGCACAGCATAATCAGTAACACTCATAACCAGAAAAGCAATACAAAAAACATACTTTTCACAATGGGACAACAAAGACTATAATTCACCTAAGAAGAAATCTAATAAAGATGTACAAGATAATGAAAAAATTATAGCATTATTGAAGTAAAGGAAGTCCTAAATAAATGGAGAAGTCCCAAGTAAAAACCATGGTTTTGGATGGGAAGATTCACTATAATAAAGATGGCAGTTCTCTCCAAATTTATTTATAAATCCAATGCAATTCCATCAGAGTTTTATATTTAACTTGACAATGTCCCTAATATTTAAATGGTAAAGAAAAGGACAACAATAGCTCAAAAATTTTTGAAGATGAACAAGGTGAGGAAGAGATGAATAATTTTTGTAAAATTATAGTGATTGCTACAATGTGATTTTGGCACAGAGACAAGATGACAAGTGGAATGGAATACAGAGCTCAGTCCCATGCATACAGGGAAACGTAATATGTCAAGAGCTGCATTACAGATCAGTGGGGTAATAAAATGGTAGTGGAGCAATTAGTTGTCCATATGGAAAAAGATAAAATTTAATTCTTACCTCATTCCCCAGACTAAATTAAAAACTAAATGTGTACAGCAGTATTTTAAAAATTTAGATAATAGCATACGAGAATATCTTTAAGACCTGAGGGTGGAGAGAGAGTTCTTGAACAATATACTAAGCAATTAAGAAAAAAACTGATAAATTTAGCTCCATTAAAATATAAAACTTCTTTATATCTTAAGTAATGTTAAGATAAAACGTAGACCAAAAGGAGGTATTTACAATGCATATGGCTGACAAAGGATTAGTTGCCAGCATATATAATGATTGCCTGCAAATTAAAAAGAGAGAGAAAAAAAATCGCTCATTAAAAAATAGACGGTTATATTAGATAGCAGTTTATAGAAGAGGATTGCCTAATGACCAATGAACATATAAAACATTGTTAAACTTTTTCTAGTAAACAGAGAAAGCATAATAAAAGTAAGTCGCCACTTCACATCATAAGATGATAAAAACTACTTAAAGCCTGATGATACCAAATGGTGGCTTGGATGTGAAGCAAGGTGAACTCTCAAATATTTCTGTTGGGAATGTTAATTTGCACAAAATATTTGGAGAACAATTTGACAACATCTACTAGAGATGAAACTCTATACCCTGTGCACCAGCTTTCCAACCCTAAACAAAGGTTCTTCACAGAGGAACATTTGAAGATTGCTGTGCAAGGACACTTTTATACGAATGTTTATTGTAGCAGTGCTAGAAATGGCAAAAATCAGGAAACCACTTAAATGTCCATCAGTAGGAGATATAAACAAATTTTGATACAAGCAAGCAAAAAACCCCACAAAACAAAATACCATTTAAATGAATGAACTGGATCCACATGTATCAACATGGATTAATTCCATAAATATAACATAGAAGGAAAAATTTCATAAAATAGTATAGAAAATTGTATGTAAAATATGATGTCATTTATTTATATAAAATTTATAATCCTTCAGAACAATGCTATACATTATTATGGAGATTTCTAAATATGTCACAAAGTAAAAAAAATTTATGTAATAAAGATAAACACCAAATTACTGACAGCAACTATCACTGGGGATGGAGAAAGGTGAATAAGATCCAGGAAAGGTGTCTAGGGGGTTTCAACTTTATCTGTAATATTTAATTTCTTAAAAGAGAAATCTGGGGCAAATATGGTAATATCTCAAATTTTGATAAAGCATGGGGGTACAATGTGTTTTCTATATTAATTTTTTACTTTCCCATGTCCATTCATTCAAAATGGAGTATCTAGTATATCCCAAACTACTAGAACCAAAGATAGAGCACTGAACTACAAATAGAGCACTGAGCAATAGACAAAAATCTTCAGCCACATAGAGCTTATATTCTAGTGGATATTTTAAAACTTCACATTTTTTGAAAGGGAAAAAAGAATAAAAGAAAGACAATAAGTGGACACAAGGGAATAATTCAGGTCCACAATAAAGAGACGTTAGCATTGTCAATAATGGATAGAATCAGACAGAAGATAAAGTAAAGAAATAGAGGATTTGAACAACACAATAAAGCAAGGGTTATGACAGACATATACAGAACACTCTACTCAATAATCACAGAATACACATTCTCAGGTGCACATGGGACATTCTCCAGGACAGACCATAGGTTATTTATGTCACAAATTAAGTCTTAACAGACATTTAAAATATGATATCATACAAAGTATTTGTTTCTGACCAAAACAGGATGAAGATAGAAATCAATTAGAGAAAGAAAACTGGAAAATTCACCAATTGTGAAAATTAATACATTATTAAACAACCAATGGATTAAAGAAGAAATCACAAGAAAAAGAAAAAGAAAATACTTAGAGACAATGAAAACAAAACACAACATTCCAAAACATATGGGATATAGGGAAGGCAGTGCTATGGGAGAAATTTATAACTATAAATGCTTACATTAAAAAAGCAAGAATGATCCCAAATAAACAACCTAACTTTACAACTGAAGTAACTAGAAAAAAAAGAACAAATTAAACCCAGAGCTATCAGAAGGAATAAATAATAAGATTAGAGCAGAGATAAATGAGATAGAAAATAGTAATAATAAGTAAATAGAAAAATAATAGAGAAAATAGATAAAACCAAAAAATGGTTAAGAAGATCAACAAAATTGACAAACCTTTAGCTAGACTAAGAAAAAAGAGAGAAAAGACTCAGTTTGCTCAAATCAGAAAGAAAATAGGAACATTATTACTGATTCCATGAAAATAAAAAAGATTTTAAGAGAATTCTATGAGCAATATATGCCAACAAATTAGATAACCTAGATAAAATTCCTAGAAACACAAAACTTACCAAGACTGTATCACAGAGAGTTATACAATCAAAAAACACTTATGGTTAGTAAGGAAATTGAACCCGTAATCCAAATCTCTCAACAAAGAAATGTCCTTGACTTGATGGCTTCACTGGTGAATTCTACCAAACATTTAAAGAACTAGTACCAATCCTTCTCAACTCTTCCAGAAAATTGAAGAGGAGAAAACACTTCATAACTCATTCTGGCACCAGCATTACCCTGACACCAATGACAGAAAAAGGCACTACAAGAAAAGAAAACTACAGAACAGTACCCCTTATGAACATTAATGCAAAATCCCCAACAAGATATTAGCAAATTGAATTCGGCAGCATATTAAAGAATTATGTATCATAACTATGTGGGATTTATTCCTGGAATGCTAGGATGGCTCTACATATAAAATCATCATTGTAATATACCATATTAACAAAAAGAAGGGGGGAAACATGGATATTTTAATTAAAACAGAATAAGCATTTGACAAGATTATACAAAATTATATGATGAAAACACTCAAGTAACAAAAAATAGAAGAAAACTACCTCAACATAACAAAAACCATATATGAAAACCCCACTGAAAACATCATACTCAGTGGTGAAAAACTGAAAGCTGTTCTCTAAGATTGAAGACAAGGATGCCCACTTTCACCACTTTTATTCAATAATTCAAGATAGTACTGGAAGCCACAGCCAAAACAATTAAGCAAGAAAAAATATCAAAAGCATCTAAATTGGGAAGGAAGAAGTAAAATTACCTCTGTTTGCAGGTAATATGCTCTTATATGTAGAAAACACAAAAGATTCCACATCACAAAAAAAAATAAAAAATAATAAACAAACAAACAAAAAACCTGTTAGAACTAATAAAGGAATTCTGCAAAGTAGCAGAATACAAAATAGGGTACAAAGTCAGCATACAAAAATGAATATCATCTTTATGCACTAAAAATGAACAATCTGAAAGGAAAATTTTGAAAACAATTCCATTTATAATGGAATGAAAAACAATAAAATACTTAGAGATTAACTTAACAAAGGAAGTGAAAGACTTGTATGATGAAGACTGCAAAACATTGCTAAGAAGTTTTAAAAAGACATAAATAAATGGAACACATCCCATGTTCATGGATAAGAAGAAAATTTTATTAAAATGAGCCATCTAGAGATTCATGCAATCCTTATAAAAATCCAATGATATTTTTTCTGCAGTAGAGAATCCATGCTAAAATTCACATGGAATCTCAAGGGACCCCAAATAGCCAAAACAATCTTTAAAAAGAAAAAAATCTGTATTGGGTGCGTATATATTTAGGAAAGTTAGCTCTTCCTGATGAGTTTACCCCTTTACCATTATGTAATGGCCTTCTTTGTCTCTTTTGATCTTTGATGGTTAAAGTCTGTTTATCAGAGACTAGGATTGAAACCACTGCTTTTTTTTGTTTTCCATTTCCTTGGTAGATCTTCCTCCATCCCTTTATTTTGAGCCTATGTGTGTCTCTGCATGTGCGATGGGTCTCTTGAATACAGCAAACTGATGGGTCTTTTTTTTTTTTTTTTTCTTTTTTTTTTTTTTATTATACTTTAAGTTCTAGGGTACATGTGCATAACGTGCAGGTTTGTTACATATGTATACTTATGCCATGTTCGTGTGCTGCACCCATCAACTCGTCAGCACCCATCAATTCATCATTTATATCATGTATAACTCCCCAATGCAATCCCTCCCTCCTCCCCCCTCCCCCCTCCCCATGATGGGCCCCAGTGCGTGATGTTCCCCTTCCCGAGTCCAAGTGATCTCATTGTTCAGTTCCCACCTATGAGTGAGAACATGCGGTGTTTGGTTTTCTGTTCTTGTGATAGTTTGCTAAGAATGATGGTTTCCAGCTGCATCCATGTCCCTACAAAGGACGCAAACTCATCCTTTTTTATGGCTGCATAGTATTCCATGGTGTATATGTGCCACATTTTCTTAATCCAGTCTGTCACAGATGGACATTTGGGTTGATTCCAAGTCTTTGCTATTGTGAATAGTGCCGCAATAAACATACGTGTGCATGTGTCTTTGTAGTAGAATAATTTATAATCCTTTGGGTATATACCCAGTAGTGGGATGGCTGGGTCATATGGTACATCTAGTTCTAGATCGTTGAGGAATTGCCATACTGTTTTCCATAATGGTTGAACTAGTTTACAATCCCACCAACAGTGTAAAGTGTTCCTATTTCTCCACATCCTCTCCAACAACTGTTGTTTCCTGACTTCTTAATGATTGCCATTCTAACTGGTGTGAGATGGTATCTCATTGTGGTTTTGATTTGCATTTCTCTGATGGCGAGTGATGATGAGCATTTTTCATGTGTCTGTTGGCTGTATGAATATCTTCTTTTGAGAAATGTCTGTTCATATCCTTTCCCCACTTTTTGATGTGGTTGTTTGTTTTTTCTCGTATATTTGTTTGAGTTCTTTGTAGATTCTGGATATTAGCCCTTGTCAGATGAGTAGGTTGCAAAAATTTTCTCCCATTCTATAGGTTGCCTGTTCACTCTGATGGTAGTTTCTTTTGCTGTGCAAAAGCTCTTTAGTTTAATTAGATCCCATTTGTCAATTTTTGCTTTGCTGCCGTTGCTTTTGGTGTTTTAGACATGAAGTCCTTGCCCATGCCTATGTCCTGAATGGTACTACCTAGATTTTCTTCTAGGGTTTTATGGTATTAGGTCTAACATTTAAGTCTCTAATCCATCTTGAATTAATCTTCGTATAAGGAGTAAGGAAAGGATCCAGTTTCAGCTTTCTACTTATGGCTAGCCAATTTTCCCAGCACCATTTATTAAATAGGGAATCCTTTCCCCATTTCTTGTTTCTCTCAGGTTTGTCAAAGATCAGATGGCTGTAGATGTATGGTAATTATTTCTGAGGACTCTGTTCTGTTCCATTGGTCTATATCTCTGTTTTGGTACCAGTACCATGCTGTTTTGGTTACTGTAGCCTTGTAGTATAGTTTGAAGTCAGGTAGCGTGACCCCTCCAGCTTTGTCCTTTTGACTTAGGATTGTCTTGGCAATGCGGGCTCTTTTTTGGTTCCATATGAACTTTAAAGCAGTTTTTTCCAATTCTGTGAAGAAACTCATTGGTAGCTTGATGGGGATGGCACTGAATCTATAAATAACCTTGGGAGTATGGCCATTTTCACGATATTGATTCTTCCTATCCATGAGCATGGTATGCTCTTCCATTTGTTTGTGTCCTCTTTGATTTCACTGAGGCAGTGGTTTGTAGTTCTCCTTGAAGAGGTCCTTTACATCCCTTGTAAGCTGGATTCCTAGGTATTTTATTCTCTTTGAAGCAATTGTGAATGGAAGTTCATTCCTGATTTGGCTCTCTGCTTGTCTGTTTACTGGTGTATAAGAATGCTTGTGATTTTTGAACATTAATTTTGTATCCTGAGACTTTGCTGAAGTTGCTTATCAGCTTAAGGAGATTTTGGGCTGAGACGATGGGGTTTTCTAAATATACAATCATGTCATCTGCAAACAGGGACAATTTGACTTCTTCTTTTCCTAACTGGATACCCTTGATTTCTTTCTCTTGCCTGATTGCCCTAGCCAGAACTTCCAACACTATGTTGAATAGGAGTGGTGAGAGAGGGCATCCCTGTCTTGTGCCAGTTTTCAAAGGGAATTTTTCCAGTTTTTGCCCATTCAGTATGATATTAGCTGTGGGTTTGTCATAAATAGCTCTTATTATTTTGTGGTACGTTCCATCAATACCGAATTTATTGAGCGTTTTTAGCATGAAGGGCTGTTGAATTTTGTCAAAAGCCTTTTCTGCATCTATTGAGACAATCATGTGGTTCTTGTCTTTGGTTCTGTTTATATGCTGGATTACGTTTATTGATTTGCGAATGTTGAACCAGCCTTGCATCCCAGGGATGAAGCCCACTTGATCATGGTGGATAAGCTTTTTGATGTGCTGCTGAATCCGGTTTGCCAGTATTTTATTGAGAATTTTTGCATCAATGTTCATCAGGGATATTGGTCTAAAATTCTCTTTTTTTGTTGTGTCTCTGCCAGGCTTTGGTATCAGGATGATGTTGGCCTCATAAAATGAGTTAGGGAGGATTCCCTCTTTTTCTATTGATTGGAATAGTTTCAGAAGGAATGGTACCAGCTCCTCCTGGTAGAATTCAGCTGTGAATCCATCTGGTCCTGGACTTTTTTTGGTGGGTAGGCTATTAATTGTTGCCTCAATTTCAGAGCCTGCTATTGGTCTATTCAGGGATTCAAACTTCTTCCTGGTTTAGCCTTGGGAGAGTGTAAGTGTCCAGGAAATTATCCATTTCTTCTAGATTTCTAGTTGATTTGCGTAGAGGCGTTTATAGTATTCTCTGATGGTAGTTTGTATTTCTGTGGGGTCAGTGGTGATATCCCCTTTATCATTTTTTATTGCATCTATTTGATTCCTCTCTCTTTTCTTCTTTATTAGCCTTGCTAGTGGTCTGTCAATTTTGTTGATCTTTTCAAAAACCAACTCCTGGATTCATTGATTTTTTGGAGGGTTTTTGTGTCTCTATCTCCTTCAGTTCGGCTCTGATCTTAGTTATTTCTTGCCTTCTGCTAGCTTTTGAATGTGTTTGCTCTTGCCTCTCTAGTTCTTTTTACTGTGATGTTAGAGTGTCAATTTTAGATCTTTCCTGCTTTCTCTTGTGGGCATTTAGTGCTATACATTTCCCTCTACACACTGCTTTAAATGTGTCCCAGAGATTCTGGTATGTTGTATCTTTGTTCTCATTGGTTTCAAAGAACATCTTTATTTCCGCTTTCATTTCGTTATGTACCCAGTAGTCATTCAGGAGCAGGTTGTTCAGTTTCCATGTAGTTGAGGCGGTTTTGATTGAGTTTCTTAGTCCTGAGTTCTAGTTTGATTGCACTGTGGTCTGAGAGACAGTTTGTTATAATTTCTGTTTCTTTGACATTTGCTGAGGAGTGCTTTACTTCCAATTATGTGGTCATTTTGGAATAAGTGCGATGTGGTGCTGAGAAGAATGTATATTCTGTTGATTTGGGGTGGAGAGTTCTATAGATGTCTATTAGATCCGCTTGGTGCAGAGATGAGTTCAATTCCTGGATATCCTTGTTAACTTTCTGTCTCGTTGATATGTCTAATGTTGACAGCGGAGTGTTGAAGTCTCCCATTATTATTGTATGGGAGTCTAAGTCTCTTTGTAAGTCTCTAAGGACTTGCTTGATGAATCTGGGTGCTCCTGTATTGGGTGCATATATATTTAGGAGAGTTAGCTCTTCCTGTTGAATTGATCCCTTTACCATTATGTAATGGCCTTCTTTGTCTCTTTTGATCTTTGATGGTTTTAAAGTCTGTTTTAATCAGAGACTAGGATTGCAACCCCTGCTTTTTTTTGTTCTCCATTTGCTTGGTAGATCTTCCTCCATCCCTTTATTTTGAGCCTATGTATGTCTCTGCATGTGAGATGGGTCTCCTGAATACCAGCAGACTGATGGGTCTTGACTCTTTATCCAGTTTGCCAGTCTGTGTCTTTTAATTGGAGCATTTAGTCCATTAACATTTAAGGTTAATATTGTTATGTGTGAACTTGATCCTGCGATTATGATATTAACTGGTTATTTTGCTCGTTAGTTGATGCAGTTTCTTCCTAGCCTCGATGGTCTTTACATTTTGGCATGTTTTTGCGATGGCTGGGTACCCCGGTTGTTCCTTTCCATGTTTAGGGCTTCCTTCAGGGTCTCTTGTAAGGCAGGCCTGGTGGTGACAAAATCTCTAAGCATTTGCTTATCTGTAAAGGATTTTATTTCTCCTTCACTTATGAAACTTAGTTTGGCTGGATATGAAATTCTGGTTGAAATTCTTTCTTAAGAACGTTGAATATTGGCCCCCACTCTCTTCTGGCTTGTAGAGTTTCTGCCGAGAGATCTGCTGTTAGTCTGATGGGCTTCCCTTTGTGGGTAACCCGACCTTTTCTCTCTGGCTGCCCTTAAGATTTTTTCCTGCATTTCAACTTCGGTGAATCTGGCAGTTATGTGTCTTGGAGTTGCTCTTCTGGAGGAGTATCTTTGTGGCGTTCTCTGTATTTCCTGAATTTGAATGTTGGCCTGCCCTACTAGGTTGGGGAAGTTCTCCTGGATGATATCCTGAAGAGTGTTTTCCAACTTGGTTCCATTTTCCCCCTCACTTTCAGGCACCCCAATCAGACGTAGATTTGGTCTTTTTACGTAATCCCATACTTCTTGCAGGCTTTGCTCATTTCTTTTTCTTCTTTTTTCTTTTGGTTTCTCTTCTCGCTTCATTTCATTCATTTGATCTTCAATCGCTGATACTCTTTCTTCCAGTTGATCGAGTCGGTTACTGAAGCTTGTGCATTTGTCACGTATTTCTCATGTCATGGTTTTCATCTCTGTCATTTCGTTTATGATCTTCTCTGCATTAATTAGTCTAGCTGTCAATTCTTCCACTCTTTTTCAAGATTTTTAGTTTCTTTGCGCTGGGTACGTAATTCCTCCTTTAGCTCTGATAAGTTTGATGGACTGAAGCCTTCTTCTCTCCTCTCGTCCAAGTCATTCTCTGACCAACTTTGATCCGTTGCTGGCGATGGGCTGCGCTCCTTTGCAGGGGGAGATGCGCTCTTATTTTTTGAATTTCCAGCTTTTCTGCCCTGCTTCTTCCCCATCTTTGTGGTTTTATCTGTCTCTGGTCTTGATGGTGGTGACGTACTGATGGGGTTTTGGTATAGGTGTCCTTCCTGTTTGATAGTTTTCCTTCTGACAGTCAGAAGGACTGTCTGTTGGTCTGTTGGAGATTGCTTGAGGTCCACTCCAGACCCTGTTTGCCTGGGTATCAGCAGCAGAGGTTGCCGAAGATAGAATATTGCTGAACAGTGAGTGTACCTGTCTGATTCTTCCTTTGGAAGTTTCCTCTCAGGGGTGTACTCCACCCTGTGAGGTGTGGGGTGTCAGACTGCCCCTAGTGGGGGATTTCTCCTAGCTAGGCTACTCAGGGGTCAGGGACACACCTGAGCAGGCAGTCTGTCCGTTCTCAGATCTCAACCTCCGCGTTGGGAGATCCACGGCTCTCCCCAAAGCTGTCAGACAGAGTCGTTCGCGTCTGCACCGGCTCCCGCTACTTCCCCTGTTGGTCTTCAGCTGTGCGCTGTCCCCAGAGGTGGAGACTACAGAGACAGGCAGGCTTCCTTGAGCTGCTGTGAGCTCCACCCAGTTCGAGCTTCCCAGCGGCTTTGTTTACCTACTTAAGCCTCAGCAATGGCGGGCGCCCCTCCCCCAGCCTCGCTGCTGCCTTGCGGATAGATCGCGGCAGACTGCTGTGTTAGCAGTGAGGGAGGCTTCGTGGGCGTGGGACCCTCCTGGCCAGGTGTGGGATATATTCTCCTGGTGTGCCTGTATGCTTGCAGCGCAGTATTGGGGTGGGAGTTACCCGATTTTCCAGGTGTTGTGTGTCTCAGTTCCCCTGGCTAGAAAACGGATCCCCTTCCCCTTGCTCTTCCAGGTGAGGCGATGCTCGCCCTGCTTCAGCTCTCGCTGGTCAGGCTGCAGCAGCTGACCAGCACCGATTGTCCGGCACTCCCTAGTGAGATGACCCCAGTACCTCAGTTGAAAATGCAGAAATCACCGGTCTTCTGTGTCGCTCGCGCTGGGAGTTGGAGACTGGAGCTGTTCCTATTCGGCCATCTTGCTCCGCCCACTGATGGTCTTGACTCGTTATCCAATTTGCCAGTCTGTGTCTTTAATTGGACCATTTAGGTCAGTCCATTTACATTTAAGGTTAATATTGTTATGTGTGAACTTGACCCTGTCATTATGATATTAGCTGGTTATTTTGCTCGCTAGTTGATGCAGTTTCTTCCTAATCTTGATGGTCTTTACATTTTGACATGTTTTTGCAATGGCTAGTACCTGTTGTTCCTTTCCATGTTTAGTGCTTCCTTCAGTAGCACCCAGATTCATAAAGCAGGTCCTTAAGATACTTACAAAGAGACTTAGACTCCCATACAGTAATAATGGGAGATTTTAACACCCCACTGTCAATATTAGACAGATCAACGAGACAGAAAGTTAACAAGGATATCCAGGAATTGAACTCAACTCTGCACCAAGTGGACCTAATAGACATCTACAGAACTCTCCACCCCAAATCAGCAGAATATACATTCTTCTCAGCACCACATCACACTTATTCCAAAACTGACCACATAGTTGGAAGTAAAGCACTCCTCAGCAAATGTACAAGAACAGAAAGTATAACAAACTGTCTCTCAGACCACAGTGCAATCAAACTAGAACTCAGGACTAAGAAACTCAATCAAAACTGCTCAACTATATGGAAACTGAACAACCTGCTCCTGAATGACTACTGGGTACATGATGAAATGAAGGCAGAAATAAAGATGTTCTTTGAAACCAATGAGAACAAAGATACAACATACCAGAATCTCTGGGACACATTTAAAGCAGTGTGTAGAGGGAAATTATAGCACTAAATGCCCACAAGAGAAAGCAGGAAAGATCTAAAATGGACACCCTAACATCACAAAAGAACTAGAGAAGCAAGAGCAAACATGTTCAAAAGCTAGCAGAAGGCAAGAAATAACTAAGATCAGAGCAGAACTGAAGGAGATAGACACACAAAAAACCCTCCAAAAAATCAGTGAATCCAGGAGTTGGTTTTTTGAAAAGATCAATAAAATTGATAGACCGCTGGCAAGACTAATAAAGAAAAAAAGAGAGAAGAATCAAGTAGATACAATAAAAAATGATAAAGGGGATATCACCACCGACACCACAGAAATACAAACTACCATCAGAGAATACTATAAACACCTCTATGCAAATAAACTAGAAAACCTAGAAGAAATGGATAACTTCCTGGACACTTACCACTCTCCCAAGACTAAACCAGGAAGACGTTGAATCCCTGAATGGACCAATAGCAGGCTCTGAAATTGAGGCAATAATTAATAGCCTATCAACCAAAAAAAGTCCAGGACCAGACGGATTCACAGCCGAATTCTACCAGAGGTACAAGGAGGAGTTGCTACCATTCCTTCTGAAACTATTCCAATCAATAGAAAAAGAGGGAATCCTCCCTAACTCATTTTACAAGGCCAACATCATCCTGATACCAAAGCCTGGCAGAGATACAACAAAAAAAAAGAGAATTTTAATATCCCTGATGAACATCGATGCAAAAATCCTCAGTAAAATACTGGCAAACCGAATCCAGCAGCACATCAAAAAGCTTATCCACCATGATCAAGTGGGCTTCATCCCTGGAATGTAAGGATGGTTCAACATATGCAAATCAATAAACATAATCCAGCATATAAACAGAACCAAAGACAAAAACCACATGATTATCTCAATAGATGCAGAAAAGGCCTTTGACAAATTCAACAGCCCTTCATGCTAAAAACTCTCAATAAATTCGGTATTGATGGAACATATCTCAAAATAATAAGAGCTATTTATGAGAAACCCACAGCCAGTATCATACTGAATGGGCAAAAACTGGAAGCATTCCCTTTGAAAACTGGCACAAGACAGGGATGCCCTCTCTCACCACTCCTATTCAACATAGTGTTAAAAGTTCTGGCTAGGGCAATCAGGCAAGAGAAAAGAAATAAAGGGGATTCAGTTAGGAAAAGAAGTAGTCAAATTGTCCTTGTTTTGCAGATGACATGATTGTATATTTAGAAAACCCCATTGTCCTCAGCCCAAAATCTCCTTAAGCTGATAAGCAACTTCAGCAAAGTCTCAGGATACAAAATCATGTTCAAAAATCACAAGCATTCTTATACACCAGTAACAGACAAACTGAGAGCCAAATCATGAATGAACTCCCATTCACAATAGCTTTAAAGAGAAAAAATACCTAGGAATGCAGCTTACAAGGGATGTAAAGGACCTCTTCAAGGAGAACTGCAAGCCACTGCTCAGTGAAATCAAAGAGGACACAAACAAATGGAAGAACATACCATGCTCATGGATAGGAAGAATCAACATTGTGAAAATGACCATACTGCCCAAGGTAATTTATAGATTCAATGTCATCCCCATTAAAACTTCCATGACTTTCTTCACAGAATTGGAAAAAAACGGCTTTAAAGTTCATATGGAACCAAAAAAGACCCCACATTGCCAAGACAATTCTAAGCCAAAAGAACAAAGCTGGAGGCATCACGCTACCTGACTTCAAACTATACTACAAGGCTACAGTAACCAAAACAGCATGGTACTGGTACCAAAACAGAGATATAGACCAATGGAACAGAACATAGCCCTCAGAAATAATACCACACATCTACAGCCATCTGACCTTTTGACAAACCTGAGAAAAACAAGAAATAGGGAAATGATTCCCTATTTAATAAACGGTGCTGGGAAAATTGGCTAGCCATAAGTGGAAAGCTGAAACTGGATCCTTTCCTTACTCCTTATACAAAAATTAATTCAAGATGGATTAGAGACTTACATGTTAGACCTAAAACCATAACAACCCTAGAAGAAAACCTAGGTAATACCATTCAGGACATAGGCATGGGCAAGGACTTTATGTCTAAAACACCAAAAGCAATGGCAGCAAAAGCCACAATTGACAAATGGGATCCAATTAAACTAAGGAGCTTCTGCACAGCAAAAGAAACTACCATCAGAGTGAACAGGCAACCTACAGAATGGGAGAAAATTTTTGCAATCTACTCATCTGACAAGGGCTAATATCCAGAACCTATAAAGAACTCAATCAAATTTACAAGAAAAAAAACAAACAACCCCATCAAAAAGTGGGCAAAGGATATGAACAGACACTTCTCAAAAGAAGACATTCATACAGCCAACAGACACATGAAAAAATGCTCATCATCACTCGCCATCAGAGAAATGCAAATCAGAACCACAATGAGATACCATCTCACACCAGTTAGAATGGCATTCATTAAAAAATCAGGAAACAACAGGTGCTGGAGAGGATGTGGAGAAATAGGAACACTTTTACACTGTTGGTGGGACTATAAACTAGTTCAACCATTATGGAAAACATTGTGGCGATTCCTACGATAGTCAAAATTATAAACACAGAAAGAAGAATAGTGGTTGTCATGGGCTAGCAGGAGGAAGGAATGAGGAGTTATTATGTAACAGGTACAGAGTTTCACAGGACTCCTACCTATCACTATATGCAAAAATTAACTCAAGATCAATTAAAGACTTAAATGTAAGACCCAAAACTATAAAAACACTAGAAGAAAACCTAAGAAATATCCTTCTGGGCATCAGCCTTTGAAAGAATTAATGATTAAGTCCTCAAAAGCAATTGCAACAAAAACAAAATTTGATGAATGGGACCAAATTAAACTAAAGAGCTTCTGAACAGCAAAATAAACTATCAACAAAGTAAACAGAACCTACAGAAGGGGAGAAAATATTTGCAAACTACGCATCTGACAAAGGTCTAATATTCAGAAATGATAAGGAACTTAAACAATTAAGCAAAAAATAAAACCCCATTAAAAAGTGGGCAAAGCACATGAACAGACACTTCTCAAAAGACACACAAGCAGCCAAACACAAAAAAAATGCTCAACATCACTAATCAGAAATATGCAAATCAAAACTACAGTAAGATACCGTTTCACACCAGCAATCCCATTACTGGGTATATACCCAAAGGAAATAAATTGTTCTACCAAAAAGGCAAATACACTCCTATGTTTATGAGGCACTATTCATAATAGCAAAGGCATGAAATCAACGTAGGTGCCCATCAATGATGAATTCAGTAAAGAAGATTTACAAATTTACTTAAATTGACATATTTACATACAGTTACATATACACCATGGGATACTACACAGCCATAAAAAAGAATGAAATCATATCCTTTCCAGCAACGTGAATGTAACCAGAGGTCATCATCCTAAGCAAATGAAAACAGAAACAGAAAACCAAATACCGCATGTTCTCACTTATAAATGGGAGCAGAACATTGGGTGCACATGGACATAACGGTGGGAACAATAGATATTGGTCACTACAGGAGAGAGAAGGAAGGAGGGAAGCAAGGGAGGCCAAACTACTGATTGGGTACTATGCTCATTACCTGGGTGATGGGTTCATTCCTACCCCAAACCTCATCATTATGAAATATACCCTTGTAACAATCCTGCACATGTACTCCCTGAATCTAAAGTACAAATTGGAATTTTAAATAAATAATAGGTGTAGAGTTTCAGTTTTGCAAGATGCAAAGAGTTCAGGAGGTAGATAGTAGTGATGATTGCCACCAAGTATAACATGGATGTACTTCATACCACTAAACCGTGCACTAGAAAATGGTTATGATGGCAAATTTTTTATTTTACCGCAACAAAGTAAATATTTTCTTTCTTTTTTTTGAGACAGAGTCTCCTCACTCTGCTGCCCAGGCTAGAGTGCAATGGCGGGATCTAGGCTCACTGCAAGCTCCGCCTCCTGGGTTCACGCCCTTCTCCTGCCTCAGCCTCCTGCATAGCCGGGACTACAGGCACCCGCCACTACGCCCTGCTAATTTTTTTTTGTATTTTTAGTAGAGGCGGGGTTTCACTGTGTTTACCAGGATGGTCTCGATCTCCTGACCTCGTGATCCTCCTGCCTGGGCCTCCCAAAGTGCTGGGATTACAGGCATGAGCCACCGCGCCTGGCCTAAAGTAAATATTTTCAAAAGAGCAAAGGTACAAGGAGGGGCCAAGGGAGTTGAGAGTATTTGCAAGAGAGTAGTTGAAGTAATGGACCGTAGAATCCAACCTGGATAGAAGGAAAGTACAAACTGGGGAGATGAGTGGGTGGAAGCACCACTGAGATTGCAGAAGAGAGAGTGCTATGGGGTTCTTGAGCAGGCAAGCTGGAACAACAACAACAACAACAAAACTGGTTGTAGAGGCTTGAACCAGTGAGGGTTTTGAAGTGGAGCATTATTATCCACTTGATGGGATACTACAAATGCTTTTCCATTTCAAAATAAATATTCCATTGCATGCATTTTAGTAATGTATTCCATTTTATAGATGTAACATAATTTCACCAATCTATTCCTATAATTATTATTTTAAATCATAGTGACAAAATACTATTAGTCTTATTTAAACTAATAAATTCATGATTCTTACAGAAATCCTCACCAAGAAGTCTCTGACCTTCTTGAGACTGGTGGGAAAAAAACCCTGGGATTCCAGAAAAACTCAAGACCAAAGCTACTGACTGGGGCCCTCTCCAAGGAGAAACAGAACTGTAATTTTCCTTGAGGTGGACAGCCTGGAATTTCTCTGCACACTCAGTCATGTGGGGAGAGAAATCGTGTAACTGCACTTACCCCTTAATGTATATGAATTTCTTAGTTAATGCAACAAAATTTACTGAGCAGCTTCCACGTAAAAAGAACTCTCTCTGGAACTGGAAGTGTAAAAATGCTCTCAAATATAGTAGGCATAATTATATGAGTACATAAATTATTATAATAGAAAGTAAAAGCAGAGGCAGATTTTCCATTGAAGCAAATGAAACTCAAGCATCGGTGCCCCTCACTTACATGGGCCCCTTCCAACACTCTGGGAGAGACCCTATACATATATATATGTGGTCATGTATTCTGGTAAAATTTGCAAAAGTGAAATTTTTAAAAAATCTTCAATTAGTTAAACTGCTGTCTCTTTTTCCTCTGACTTTCCCCACTGTTAGAATGGCAAAGGATATTTTTGAGGGCCAAAAAAGGCAAAGTGTTGAAGACGCATTCAATTGAGTTTATTGAAATACATGTCTGGGGCTTACAGATATTTTGCTGCCAAACAAAAAGTTATTGCACCCAGCACAGGAAGTAGGTGAGTGCTGAAAGAGACACAAGGTTTGAAGTGTATGGAGCAAGGAGCTAGTCTGTAGAACATGCTTCTAATCAGACATATAAAACTGAACAGTGGATTTTGTTCCCATCAGTGCCTGGTCAAAACAATTCTCCGAAAAAAACCCTAGAATTCTCTGACTTCAGGAATACTTTCAATAACACAGCGTAAGCAGTTCCAATTTTACATGCACTATCTGTTTGTTTTCTTTTTGTTGGTAATTACACAAAATAATATAATGTATGGATTTCTAGGGCACAAACCCATTGCAGTATTTCAAAGAATAAGTGCATCTGTATGTGAAGTTGTATGTTTTATTCATTCCAATTATCGACAGTAAAAAATTATGACCGTTATGGAAGACTGAACTATCTTTCCATGTTCTCTACAGAAAATATTACAATTAAGTAACTGTGGTAGGTAGTTGACTAACACAAATGTTATTTGTTTAGATTGTGGAATGTCTGTGGTATCTGTTAACTTTTTCAAAACGAGTTTGTTGTAATTTCTCTTTTGTTGTTGTTGTTGTTGTTTAGAAACAGAGTCTTGCTCTGTCGCCCAGGCTAAACTGCAGTGGTGCAATCACAACTAACTTCAGCCTTGAACTTCTGGGCTCAAGTGATCCTCCTGCCCCAGCCTCCTTACAAGCTAGAACTATAGATGCTTTTCAAATTATAAGTAAATATTCATTTTCATGCCTAATTTTGTATTAATCACTTTCAGTTATTTTCCCTAAAGAGGTCCCCCCAAATTGTTTAAGCTTCAGGCCCCACATAACTTGGATTTACCCCAGTACAAAGTAATGACTGTGATACAAGAGAAATGTAAGACGGCCTTTGGGAATTCTGAGAAGGAAGAAATTATTAGTTACAGAGATGATCAGGGAAAGGTTTATCTAAGTTATGATTGAGTGGAAGAACTTGAATTCAGAGATGAGATATGGCAAATGATGCTCTCAATGAAAAATGGAATTCTTCATAACATTTTAATAATTTCTCTCCCCGGATCTACTCACTCAAATATTCTATTATTGACACATTCTCATCTCTACATGCATATTTCTTTCTGTTCGCATAGCTAAAACCCTTTTCTGCTGAAGTTTTGTGGCCATGGGTTCAAGCAACAAATTAATGCAAACCTGCTGGGTGTTCAAAGAAGAGAATTTCCCAGGATTGATTCTGGGTAGAGGTTCAAACCAGGAGGAATGTGACAATTCTGTCATGTATCCAGACCCTATTACATGAATTATGTGGCAACAAAACAAACTTTCTTCTCTGTTCTTCAATTATCGTATAACTTGTGAGCAAGATTCAGAGAAAGTCCTATTTTTAAGTTCTATGCTGCACTCACTTTCATTCACTTGTGAGAAGGAAAGAGTCATAATATTCAGAAGCCAAGCAGGGTTTCTCCTATGGAGCAATATTGTCAAGGTACCTTTACACCATAAACATAACTTGTTGAGAGAGAGAGAGAGAGAGAGGGAGAGAGAGGACAGCAACAGGAACTGACCATGTTCTGTGAAGGATGGAGGTCCCCCAAGGAAGTCCCTGGTGCTCTGTGTCTGCAGTCATTTCCTTCCCCATCTGGGACCACTTATTCCACTGGCAGACTCACCCTTCCCCAGGTCTGGTGACTCAGCCTTCCCCAGGTCTGGTGGGCAGATCAAAGGGCCTTGACATTGGATGACTCAGCACCCAGTGAGCTTACTACGAACCAAGCTGACATCAGCTGGGAGAAGACAGCATCAGGGACACAGAGGGTCAGCCCTTGGGATCTGAGAAGCAAGTCTGAGACAGGTGGAAAGAGCTGAGTAGTTGCTGAGTCATGGAAGGAAGGACTGAGAGTCATAACTCCTGGAGATGGGAATGGGGGAGCAATGACTTCTGACAATGACTTGCTCCGTGCAGGGGGCTGATGCTACAGGCCCTGTTGAAATGCAGCAGTGCTCTTGTCATCTGACCAGTTCTTCCCTAACCTCAGATAGGGTGACCGGCTTCTGCTTTGTGCTTATGACTAATCTCCCGGTTTCCATTCACTCCAGCCTTGGTTTTCCAGGTCCCTCCGGATTGGGGGCTGAGCTCTGGATTTCTGAAGCCATGTTACCTATGGCTAGGGTGTCCCCTGTCAGCTCTTCCCAGCCAGGATTGCTGTATATCATCCTGCCAAGGCTGTCATTCCCGCACTCTGCCAACCTCCCTAGGCATCCTCCTGTAAGACTTCTGATGGGCATTTAGAAGACACACACTTACCAACCCTCCCCAGGTGTGAAAGCCCATGGAAAGACTGGCATATTTGCTACTTAATGCAATCTCCTCTTTACAACTAATCCTCCAAGACAGGTTTCACAGATAAGTAAACAGAGACTCAGAAGTTGTTCCTTGTGTAGGTCACATGAATGCTTGTCCTTTCTCTGGTTTGATTTCTCTTTATTCTGCATTCATGAAACATGTTTTCCTTGCCATTCGTCAGAACTGGAGATAATAATATCCACAGGATTGTTTTGATGGTTAAATTAAATCATCAATATGAAGGTGCCTAGCACATAATAGATACTTAACAAATGGCAGTTTCTTTATTTCATCGTATTCTGACCTCTGCCTAGAGAACCAGGCTTCTCTGACAGAAGCTGAACTTGGTATATGTCTAGGACAGCACTGGAACACATAGCAGGTTGTAGTAAATATTGGATGGATGAAATTAGCTGGGCTAATATATGATGTAAATATATGATGGATGAATGAATGGATAATCAATGGAAGTATTAAAATTTTATTTGGAGTTTGCAAAAACCTAAAGATCACTCTTTCCCCCTACACTCAGTCAAGTTACTCTTGACTTCCTGCTATTTGCATCTATCAGCTGAACATCAGATCCACTCTTTTGCTGGATTTCTCTTCACCTGCAGTGGAAGATGCTCATCCTCACCTGCCCACAAGATCATGCTTTTTGTGTTGCATGTGTCTAGTCATTGAGTTCCAGGGTCTCCTCGCTTGCCTATACCTTTACTTTCTAAGCACAGTCCTGATACTCTGCACTAAGAAGGCTGAACATGAGAGATGTGTTTAGCTGAGTGAGTGGTCTACATTTCAGTAGACTTGCTTAGGAAATGAGGGCAACATACCACTGCAGTGTGGTTAGATCTGGGCTGAGTAAGGCTACCTGCTGCTTGCTCAGCACCTTTCCAAATAATTAAGCAATTTACTGAGAGCCTGGAGTTTGGAATCATAGAAAAAAGCTTTGGAGAGAAGTACAAGTCAAAAGTCTATATATGCTTTTCCTCTAGCCAGCAGTTCCATTAAGGAAATTTATTTTCATGTTTTGGAAGGGTGGAGAGTTTAGTTCAGTCGTGGACATATCCAGCCATTACTCAGTCCTCAGTCAGCAGATTTAAAGGAAGCTCAGAAGGAAAAACCCAGGGCCCTGGGCCATCTATAAGACCTAAGCACAACTGCAGCCATTCCAGGAAGAGAATACCTAGGTCTCCGCTCCAGCTCTGGGCATCCATTAGTGATCACAAAAAAGATACCTGGCAATCCAGGCAAAAACTGCCTCTAGATTATGATCAATTTATAAAAATTAAGCTGCTTTGAAAAGGATAAAGAAGTCCACAAAAAAAGGCCCTAAAGTATAGAAAGGTATAATGACCTGGAAATTCCCTGCCCCTAAAGCTCTCCTGTCCCACAGCTGGGACCATATAGTGAACTACCTGGAGACTCAGCTCTGTCCCAGACTCCATGATCAATTGCATTTCTGGTCAGGGAAATATAGGAATCTATAGGTATCAGTTTGGGGACTTAGCATCAAGTCATCCCTGTGCTGGCACCTACTCTGACCTAGCACCCCCATATCTGGTAAATGTATTCTTACCTTATACTTTTTGATCAGGTTTTCCCTTGGGACTCAGAAATTCCAGACCTGCATCCTTATCTTTCTCCTGAACACCTGAACTCCTCCTTGCCTCCTGTATTTTCAAAATTGGAAGATTACCTTGTATCACAGAACTTGCAGAATCACACTCCTCTGGTGCTTGTCAAATGTAAAGTAGATTTAGCTCCCCCAGTACTAAAATTTTCTAGGACAACTTGCTCTCAGGCATTGAATCAGCCAGGCTTTGCATCTCAAACCAGCCTCAACTCAGTTCTGCCTAAATTGATGTTTGACTACATCCTGATCATGCAAGAGTATAGTTTAGTGAATTAACCCATCCTGTCCAAGTTTCTATCTGCCTATAGAATCCTGCGGCATGGGTGAAAATTGCTAAGGCAGCAGGCTATCCAGAAGTCTTAGGGCAGTCACTGAGCATGAAAGAGAGAGCTACATCTTCTACATCTGAGTCAAAACCTACCAGTAATTCCAAGAAGCCTGGTTTACAGTATTGCATATGTTCATTCACATTAGCTGTCCAAGACCTTGTACTTCACCACGTGCTTTCATTTTGAAGACCTAGCCAATTAAGGATCTTAAACTGTTGTGAAGCAATAAAAAATTTCCCTAAAACAATAACTATACAGAAGATACTTCCAAGACTGAGATTTTTGTTTATTTCATTCAAGGCATTCTAAATTAAGCCCTGGAGAAGACATTGTCTTGCTAATAAGTAATCACTTGTTGTAATATGCATTATTGCTGAGATAATAGGCTATATCAACATCTATTATGTTATTGTAACTGGGAAATGAGACTTGAGAATACCACTGTGCGTATTCTCTGTAGTGAGAATAAAAACAACTGTTAATTTCCATACTGTCATGTTTGGTGTAAATCATGTATTCTAAAAGAAGAGACATGTATTCACTTTCAATATAATGAATTCATTGTTGCCCAGCCACATTTGATTTTTATCAAATTTCCTTCTGAAACAATCTTATATGATAGGACACTAGAAGCACAAAATAGCCCATGACTTTATCAATTAATAAATAATACATTGAAATTTACTAAAAAGAGTGTTAATGAAATCTTACCTGTAAAAAAAGGGGCTTTGTGTAAACTTTAAAATTCATATCTTGAAGACTTAAAAAATCCCAGCTCGGATTTTTATGTTTATTTTCTTCTGCGGTTCTGGTTTTCAGAATGTGTTTATTTTTTTAAAATATGAATCTTATATATATACACCAATTTTTTAACAAATATCATCAACTCTTTAGGTGGAGAGTCACGACCTCTGATTACTTCAATACTTATTTTCATTTAGTTGATGTGCAATAATGGTACGTATTTATGGGATTCACAGTGCTATTTCAATACGTGCATACAATGTGTAGCAATCAAATCAGGTTATCAGCACATCCTCTACCTCAAACATTTATCATTTCTTGTATTGTGAATATTCAGCCTCTGTTCTAGCTTTTGAAAAATGTATAGTAAACTATTATCAACCAAATTTACCCTTCAGTGTTACAGAACACTAGAACTCATTCTTCCAATCTAGCTATAATTTTGTATCTATTAACCAACCTCTCCCTATCCTCTCCTACCTCTACCCTTCCCAGCCTCTAATAACCACAATTCTATTCCTTACTTCTGTGAGCTCAGGATTTTTAAAAATTCAAACACATGAGTGGGAATATTCAGTATTTATCTTTCTGTGTCTGACTTACACAATGTCCTCCAGACTCATCTGTGTTGCTGTGAATGACAGGATTTCATTTTTATGTCTGAATAGTATTCTATTGTGTATAGACCACATTTTCTTTATGTATTCATATGTTGATGGACATTTAGTTTGATTCCATATCTTGACTATTGTTAATAGAGCTGCAATAAACATGAGGTGTAGGTATCACTTAGATATACTGATTTTCTTTTCTTTGGATAAATACCCATATTTATCCAATATATATATCCAAATATATATATCCAAATAAATACCCAAATATGAGATTGCGGGATTGTATGGCAGTTCTGTTTTTAGTTTCTTGAGAAATCGCCATGCTGTTTCCATAATGGCTGTACTAATTTACATTCCAACCAAGAGTGTGTAAGAGTTCCCTTTTCTCTACATCTTCATCAATATTTGTTTTGTGTGTGTGTGTGTCTTTTTGATGATAGCCATTCTGACTAGGATAGGTGTTATCTTATTGTGGTTTTGATTTGCATTCCCCTTATTATTAGTGATGTGTTGACCATTTTCTCATACATTTATTGGCTATTTGTATACATTCTTTTGAAAAATGTCTATTCAGATCCTTTGCGTATTTATTAATAGAAATATTTGTGTTTTTTGCTGTTGAGTGTTTATGGTTTGTTTTACATTCTGGATATTACCCACTTATTGGATGAATACTATGCAAGTATTTTCTCCAATTCCACAGGTTGTTTGTTTATTCTGTTGATTGCTTACTTTGCTCTGCACCTTTTTAGTTTGGTATATTCTATTTTTGTTTTTCTTGTCTGTGCCTTTAAGTCTTACCCATAAAATCTTTGCCTAGACCTACATTCTAAAGTGTTTTGGCTATGTTTTCTTTTAATAGTTGTATAGTTTCAGGTCTTACATTTAAGTCTTCAATCCATCTTGAGTTGATTTTTGTATTTGGCGAGAGAAAGGTCAAGTTTCATTCTACTTCATATGAACATCCAGTTTTCTCAACACCATTTATGGATGTGGGTGTCCTTTCCCCAGTGTATATTCTTGGCACCTTTGTCAACAATCAGTTGGTTATAAATACATGAACTTATTTCTTACATTTTTTTGTTTTGTCCTTGTCTTGTTTTGGTATAAGGCTGGCCTCATAAAATGAGTTAGAAAAAATTATTTTCTCTTCAATTTTTGGAAATAGTTAAAATAATTGGAGTTTATTCTTTAAATGTTTGGTAGAATTTGACAGTAAAGCCATCTGCTCTTGGACTTTTTTTTTTTTTTTTTTTTCGGTTGGGAAATTTGTATTGTTGATTTAATCTCATTCCTTACTATTGGTCTGTTCAGTTTTCTGTTTCTTTGTGGTTCAATCTTGGTAGGTTACATGTGTTAAGGAATTAATCCATTTCCTCTAGTTTTCTAATTTGTTGGTGCATAGGTAGTCATAATAGTCTCTAATGATTCTTTGTATTTCTGTGATATCTGTTGTAATATCTCCTTTTTTCATTGCTGATTTTATTTATTTAAATCTTCTTTCTTTTTCTTAGTCTAGCTAATGGTTTGTCAATTTTGTTCATCTTTTCAAAAAACCAAATTTCCATTGATGTTTTATAGTTTTTAGTCTCTATTTCATTTAGTTGTGTTCTGATCTTTATCATTTATTTTCTTCTACTAATTTTGGATTTGGTTTGTTCTTGCTTTGTAGTTCCTTGAGTTGTATCATTAGGTTGTTTTTAAAAATAATGTTTTCTTTTTTTGTTATAGACATTTATGGCTATAAATTTCCCTCTTGGTACTGTTTTTGCTGTATTCCGTAGGTTTTTGTTGTTGTGTTTCCATTTTCACTTGTTTTAAGACTTTTTATATTTCCTTTTTAATTTATCCACTGACTCAATGATCATTCAGGAGAATGTTATTCAATTTTGTTGTATTTGTAGAGTTTCTGAACATTTCTTTTGTTATGAAATCTAGTTTCATTCCAGTATGGTCTGAGAAGATACTGGATATAATTTCAATTTTAAATATTTGCTGATATTTCTTTTGTGGCCCAATTATAGTCTGTCCTGGAGAATGTTCCATGTGCTGACAAGAAAAAAGACGACTATAGTTTCAATGTGCATTCTGCAGCTGTTTAATAAAATGTTCTGTAAATGTCTGTTAGGTTTTAATGCAGTTTAAGTTTGATGTTTCTTTGCTGATTTTCTGTCTAGATGAATCTTTTTAATACTGAAAGTGTGGTACTAAAGTCCCCAACTATTATTGTATTGGGATCAATCTCTTTCTTTAGCTCCAAAATATTTGCTTTATATATCTAAGTGCTCTGGTGTTGGGTGCATATATATTTTAAAATTGTTATATCCTCTTGCTTAATTGATCCTTTTATAATCATATAATGACCCCTCTTTACCTCTTTTTATGCTTACTGGCTTAAAGTTTATTTGGCTGATATAAGTACGGCTGCTCCTTCATAGTTTTTATTTGTGTGGATTTTCCTTTTCTCTTTACTTTCAGTCTATTTGTGTTCTTATTGGTTAAATGGTTTTTTAGGCAGAATATAGTTGGGCCTTGTTTTTCAGCCATTCAACCAGTCTATATATTTTAATTGAGGGATTTAAATTATTTACATTCAAGATTTTTATTGATAGATGAGAACTTACTCCTGTCATTTCATCAATTGGTTTTTGATTGTTTGGTGTTTCTTTTCTTCCTCTCTTATTGTTTTATCTTTGCAATTTGGTGGTTTTCTGTAGTGATGAAATTTGATTCTGTTCTCTTTCCCATTTGTGTATCTGCTCTATCAGTGAGTTTATACTTTGAGTATTTTTACAATGGTAGATATTATTCTTTTGCTTCTAGATGTAGAAATCTTTGAGCATTTCTTGTAGGGCTGGTCTAGTGATGATGTAACTCCTCAGTTTTTGTTTATCTGGTAAAGACTTTATATTTCCTTTATTTCTGAGGATAGTTTTGTTGGGTATAACATTCTTGGCTGGCAGGTTTTCTTCTTTCAGCACTCTGCGTGTATCATTCTAATCTCTCCTGACCTGTAAAGTTTTGTGCTGAGAAGTCTGCTGTTAGTCTAATGGAGATTCCCTTAGGTGTGACATGATACTTTTCTCCAGCTGTTTTTAAAATTCCGTCTTTGTTTTTGACTCTTGATAATTGGAATGCAACTATTCCTCAGAGATGACTTTTTGGGAGTTGAATCTATTTGGAGATCTTTGGGCTTCCTGCATCTGGATATCCATATTTTTTCCAAGACTTGGCAAGTTTTCAGCTATTATTTTGTTGAATAGGGTTTCTGTGACTTTTTCCATCTCTTTTCTTCTGAAACTCCCCAAATTTTGAGTATGTATTCACTTATGGTGTCCCATAGGTCACATAGACTTTTTCCATTCTTTTTATTCTTTTTTCTTTTTGTGTCTTTCTGATTGGTTATTTCTAAAGGCATGTCTTCAACTTAAGAAATTTTTTCTTGTGCTTGATCAAGTCTATTATTAAAGCTCTCAATTTGTAGTTTTACTTCATTCATTAAATCCTTTAGTTGCCACATTTCTGTTTGGTTCTTTTTTAATGATAGCTATTTGTTGAATTTCTCATTCAGATCAGGAATTGGCTTCTTTATTTCTTTGTATTGTCTACCTACATTCTTTGTGTCTCACTGAATTTCTTTAAAATCATCATTTTGAATTTTTTTTCACATGCCACATGGATTTTCCTTTACTTTGAGATCTGTTACTGGAGAATTATTATGTTTATTTGGAGGTGTTGTGTTTCTTTCCTTTTTCATGTTTCTTGTGTCTTATGTTGATATCTGTGCATCTGGTATAACAATTGATCACTGAATTTTATGGAGTAGTTTTCATAAAGAATTTTCCATAGACGTATCTATAGTGTTGGCTGGGTAGGGTGCCCTGTCCTCTGGTTTTGAGTGGTACTGTAACGTAATCTCCATGTGTGTGATTTCTTCAGCTATAATCAACATCAGCAGTGTCTGCAAGTTTCTCAGTGGCTTAGGCTGCAGTATTTTGTGCATGCTGCGGTGTAGCTTTACTGGGGACTGGGATGCTAGGTGGGCCAGTCCTCAGGTCCCTAAGTGGCTCACATGGACCTCAGTGGTGGCAGCAGTGTGCCCTAGATGGGCCAGTCCCCTTTTCCCTACGTAGGGTACATGGGCTTCATCTCTGGTGATGGCTGTCTCTGAAGGATGATCCTTGGACTTTGTATGGTACACACCAGCACTACTGGTGGCAGCAGCCTCAGCAGGCTGGGTGACCAATCCATAAGCCCCTGGGTGGCATGTGTTGGCATTGGCAGCAGGCTCGCTGAGCTAGTAGGGCTAATACTTGGGGCCCCAAGTGGTTGGAGGAACCTGTGTTAGTGGTCATAGCCTGAGCAAATTAAGTTTTGGGTTCCTGGATAGCACATGCAGGCATATAGTGGCCCTGTTACTGGAGAGGGAGGGATCACTGTCACTGGTGGCAGTCCAGGGACAGTGACTCTCAGGCTCCAGAGAGTGCATGCTTCAGTTCTCTGTGTCCTGGGGACAGTCTCCCTTATCTGCTGAACTGCCTGTTCCTCCATGTATGGAGTACTGCATGTGCTTGGGTACTGGGGGTATGGCCGCACCACTGGTGTGGTAGGTCTAGCTACCTTTATGACACTGCAGCCCTCTGAGTGATTGTAGGGTGATGTCAGTGGGGATCCCAGGGATGTGGAAATGTAGGGATTTTGGGGCCCCAGGACGAGATGCAGTATGATATTGGCTGCATTATCAAAATGATGCTGTGCAGCAGCAGCTTGAATCCTAGTGGGTGGATGGTACCCAGCATCAATTCCCTCTCTGGGACAATGTAGTTGTGTGAACTCCAGGAAGCTCACCATACTAGGCTTAGGGCCTGTGAGGGCCTTGGGGCTCTCCTGTAGCTAGGATTGCAGGTATCTCTGGTGGGATTATGGACTGTTGGGGATCTCTGGCTTATTGTTTCCCCACAATGGAGAGTCTGTCCATGCTCTGATGCTCCAAGCTGATCCTGGCCAGCTGCTTCACTTCCCTCTCTGTGCTGCCATCTTGAGTTTCTGTGCCTCAGAGGGTCTCTCTCACTTCTCTTCCGAATTCCAGTGTTCATCCTTATATGTTCTATTCAATGTGTGGTTATCTACTTCCTGTAAGTCATTTAATGAATCTTAAGGAATACAGAACAAATTCAGGAAACTAAGCAGAGGCAACTGAAATGCAGAATGAAATTTTCGACACTCTCTTCATGCTTGGGAGACAAAAGTTGGGTTTCAGAAACTCTCAAAGGAGTCAGGGAGGTAGTGAATACCCAAGCTGTCACTTGAGATCCCTGGAGGCTATAACACCCTGGAGGCTACCTCACCATGGAGAAAAACTAAGCCTTATAAACATTATGACCCTAGTAACTACTGTACTACTCTCTACTTCTATGAGATCAATTTTTTAAGATTCCATGTATGAGTGAAATCATGTGATATTTGTCTTTCTCTGCCTGGCTTATTTCACTTAACATAATGTCCTCCAGGCTTACCATGTTGTGACAAATAACAGGATTTTGTCCTTTTTATGGATATGCTAATTATCATGACTTGATTATTACCAGTGTATACATGTACCAAAACATCACACTGTACCCCATAAATATGTAGTTACTATATGTCAATTTACAAAAAGATTACAACTCTACCTTAAGTCAACTGAATTCGTTATTGGCTCCAACCAATTGGCTCCAACCATTCTAGATGCCTCACAGAAGATAGATAAATTCCCATATACAGATAGATAGAGAATAATGACAGCATCCAAAGCCATCAGTTTTTAACATCAAGATGTCCTCATTTAAAAATAATACCATTTTTCAACAGTAATGCTTCCAGCTTCTGTCCATTCAATATGATATTGGCTGTGGATTTGTCATAAATAACTCTTATTATTTTGAGATATGTTCAATCAATACCTAGTTTATTGAGTGTTTTTAACAGGAAGGGATGTGGAATTTTGTCAAAGGCCTTTTCAGCATCTATTGAGATAATCATGTGGTTTTGTTTATGTGATGGATTACGTTTATTGATTTGCATGTGTTGAACCAGCCCTGCACCCCAGGGATGAATCTGACTTGATCGTGGTGGATAAGATTTTTGATGTGCCACTGGATTCAGTTTGCCAGTAATTTATTGAGGATTTTCATATCTATGTTCATCAGGGATATTGGCCTGAAGTTTTCTTTTTTTGTTGTATCTCTGTCAGGCTTTGGTATTAGGATGATGCTGGCTTCATAAAATGAGTTAGGAAGGAGTCCCTCCTTTTCAGTTGTTTGGAATAGTTTCAGAAGGAATGGTACCAGCTCTTCTTTGTACCTCTGGTGGAATTTGGCTGTGAATCCATCTGGTCCTGGGCGTTTTTTTTGTTAGTAGGCTATTAATTACTGCCTCAATTTCAGAACTTGTTATTGATCTATTGAGGGATTTGATTTCTTCCTGGTTTAGTCTTGGGAGGGTGTATGTGTCTAGGAATTTATCTGTTTCTTCTAGATATTCTAGTTTATTTGCATAGATGTGTTTACAGTGTTCTCTGATGGTACTTTATATTTCTATGGGGTCAGGGATAATATTCCCTTTATCATTTTTTATTGTGTCTATTTGATTCTTCTCTCTTTTCTTCTTTGTTAGTCCTAGCTAGAAGTCTATCTATTTTGTTAATTTTTTCAAAAAACCAGCTCCTAGATTCATTCATTTTTTGAGGGTTTTTCATGTCTCTATCTCCTTCAATTCTGCTCTGATCTTAGTTATTTCTTGTCTTCTGTTAGTTTTTGGATGAGTTTGCTCTTGCTTCTCTGGCTTGTTTAATTGAGATGTTAGGGCATCAGCTTGAGATCTTTCTAGCTTTCTTATGTGGGCATTTAGTGCAATAAATTTCCCTCTTAACACTGCTTTAGCTGTGTCCCAGAGATTCTGGTACATTGTCTCTTTGTTCTCATTGCTTTCAAAGAACTTCTTGATTTCTGGAAGCATTCCCTTTGAAAACCGGTACAAGACAAGGATGCCCTCTCTCACCACTCCTATTCAACATAGTACTGGAAGTTCTGGCCAGGGCAATCAGGCAAGAGAAAGAAATAAAGTGTATTCAAATGGGAAGAGAGGAAGTAAAATTGTCTCTGTTTGCAGATGACATGATTCTATATTTAGAAAACCCCATCCTTTCAGCCCAGAAACTCCTTAAGCTGGGAAGCAACTTCAGTGAAGTCTCAGGATATAAAATCAATGTGCAAAAATCACGAGCATTCCTTTACACAAACAATAAAAAAGCAGAGAGCCAAATTATGCATGAACTCCCATTCTCAACTACTACAAAGAGAATAAAATACCTACGAATACAGCTAACAAGGGATGTGAAGGACCTCTTCAAGGAGAACTACAAACCACTGCTAAAGGAAATAAGAGGGGACACAAACAACTGAAAAAACATTATATCCTCATGGATAGGAGGACTCAATATCATGAAAATGGCCATACTGCCCAAAGTAATTTATAGATTCAATGCTATTCTCATCAAGCTACCATTGACATTCTTTACAGAATTAGAAAAAACTACTTGAAATTTCATGTGGAATCAAAGACGATCCCATATAGCCAAGACAATCCTAAGCAAAAAGAACAAAGCTGGAGGCATCGTGCTACCTGACTTCAAACTGTATTTAACAAGGCTACAGTAACCAAAACAGCATAGTACTGATACCAAAACAGACATATAGACCAATGGAACAAAACAGAGACCACAGAAATAGCACCACACATCTACAACCATTTGATCTTTGACAAACCTGACAAAGATAAGCAATGGGGAAAGGATCTCCTATTCAATAAGTGGTGCTGGGAAAACTGGTTAGCCATATGCAAAAAACTGAAACTGAACCCCTTCCTTATACCTTATACAAAAATTAACTCAAGATGGATTAAAGACTTAAATGTAAAACCCAAAACCATAAAAACTCCAGAAGAAAACCTAGGCAATACTATTCAGGACATAGGCATGGGCAAAGACCTCATGACGAAAACACCAAAAGCAATTGAAACACAAGCCAAAATTGACAAATGAGATCTAATTAAACTAAAGAGCTTGTGCACAGCAAAAGAAACTATCATCACAGTGATCAGGTAACCTACAGAATGGGAGAAAATTTTTGCAATCTATCCATTTGACAAAGGTCTAATATCCAGAATCTACAAGGAACTTAAACAAATTTACAAGAAAACAAACAACCTCATCAATAAGTGGGCAAAGAATACGAACAGACACTTCTCAAAAGAAGACATTCACATGGCCAACAAACATATGAAAAAATGCTCAACATCACTGATCATTAGAGAAATGCAAATCAAAACCACAATGAGATACCATCAAAATGAGATACCATGAGATACCATGAGAATACCACGCCAGTTAGAATGGCAGTTACTAAAAAGTCAAGAAACAATAGATGCTGGCAAGTCTGTGGAGAAACAGGAATACTTTTACACTGTTGGTGGGAATGCAAATTAGTTCAACCATTGTGAAAGACAGTGTGGTGATTACTTAAGGATCTAGAAACAGAGACACCATTTCTCCCAACAATCCCACTACTGGGTATATACCCAAAGGAATATAAATCATTCTACTACAAAGACACATGAACATGTATGTTTATTGTGGCACTATTTACAATAGCAAAGACATGGAACCAACCTAAATGCCCATCAATGACAGACTGGATAAAGAAAATGTGGTAAATATACACCATGGAATACTATGCAGCCATGAAAAGGAATGAGATCATGTCCTTTGAAGGGACATGGGTGAAGCTAGAGGCCATCATCCTCAGCAAACTAACACAGAAACAGAAAACCAAACACTGCATGTTCTTACTCATAGGTGGGGGTCAAACAATGAGAACACAGGGACACAGGGAAGGGAACATCACACACCAGGGCCCATTGTGGGATAGGGGGGCGAGGGTAGGGAACTTAGCAGATGGGTCAATAGATGCAGCAAACCACCAGGGGACATGTATACCTATGTAAAAAAGCTGTACATTCTGCACATGTATCCCAGAATTTAAAGTAAAATCAAATAAAAATAAATTAAAAAGGAATAGCTAAAAATAAAAAAATAATAATACCAGGCATACCAAAAAAAAAATAGGACACATTCATGACTTAGGTATCAGGATTATCAGACACGTACTTTAAAATAATGTATTACAAAATCGGCCAGGCACGGTGGCTCACACCTGTAATCCCAGCACTTTGGGAGACCAAGGCGGGCAGATCACCTGAGGTCAGGAGTTCCAGACCAGCCTGGGCAACATGGTGAAACTCTGTCTCTACTAAAAATACAAAAATTAGCCAGGCATGGTGGTGAATGGCTGTAATCCCAGCTACTTGGGAGGCTGAGGCAGGAGAATTGCTTGAACAAGAGAGGCGGAGGTTGCAGTGAGCTGAGATTACAGCACTGCACTCCAGCCTGGATGACGAGAGTGAGACTCCTTCTCAAAAAAAAAAAAAAAAAAAATTAAAATCAATATGGAAAAATTTATCAGACTATTAAATCTAAAAGAAAATCAAAAATTCAAAAACTAAAAAATATGATAAATTAAGCTGTAACTAGATGTACTTTATCATAAACTAAATACAACTGAAGAAGGAATTAGTAAATTGGAAGTCATATTAGTAGAAAATAACCAGACTTGAGCACAGAGAACAAGAAGAGTAGAAATGCAGTGTAGAAAACATATGGGGCATGTTCAGAAGGTCCTTCCAGAATGAGAGGGGGTGGGGAAATGAGAAAAATGCAATATTGAAATAATAATAAACATGTTTCCAAAGCCAACAAAACAAGCCACAAATTTAAGAAATACTAAAAGCTTTAAGTAGGATCAACATTTACCCACCCATCCCCCCACCTCATTCTACCCCTGCATGTTACATTACAGTAAAAGTTGGATTTATTCCAGGAAGGCAAGCTTAATTTAACATCAAAAAATCAGTAAAATGCAATTCAACACTGTAACTGAATAAAAGAGAAAAATTACTATCATCTCAATAGATGCTGTAAAAGCTTTGGATAAAATTTAAACCTCAATAATGGTTAAAAAGGGAAATAATTTAGCAAAGTAGATATAGAAGGGAAGTTCCTTAGTTGGATGTACAAGCATGTACAAAAAAATTAGAGCAAACCTTATACTTAAGTTTGGCATACGAAAAGTTTTCCTTTTCAGATCAAAAATGAGACAAAGTTACTTAATATCTCTACTTTTACTTAACATTGTAATAGGGGTCTTAGCCAGCACAATAAAGCAAAAAGATAGAATGATTAGAAAGGAAGAAATAAAACTGCCATTAGACTTAGAATATTCAAAACAATCTATACACTGTTATTTGTTGTGAATATAGTAAGGACATTAGATTAAAAAATCAATATGAAATTTTTTGTATTTCTATATACTAGTGACAAATAATTTTAAAATAAAAATTTAAGTATACTGCTTATAATGGCATCAAAAAATCAAATATCAAGGAATACATCTAACAAAAAATATGCAAGACTTCTATGGAGAAAATTTAAAAATACTATGGAAGCAAATTAAAGAGACCTAAATAAAGTTTGCCACAGTCTAGATTGAAAGATGAATATTATTAAGATGTGACATCTCCACAAGTTGATCTATAGAGTAAATCCATCTCAATTAAGATCTCAACAAATGTTTTTTGGGGAGGATGTGAAAATCAATAAGCTGATTCTAAAATTTTTATGGGATATAAAATTCCAGAAATGCTCAAGATAATCTTGAAGAAAAGCTAATTTGAAATACTTACACTACCATATGTCAAGACTAATTATAAGATTATAGTAATGAAGTCGGTGTGTTATTTGCACAAGGAGAGACAAACTGATCAATGAAGCATGATAGAAAGTCCAGAAACAGACCCAAACAAACATAGAGTCATTTTATTTATGATAAAGATGACACTGAAGTGTAATGAGGAAAAGATCTTTTCATTTAGTGGTACTGGATCAATTGAATATCCATATTGTAAAAAGAAATTATACTCAGAATCAATTACAGACAGATTATATATCTAAATATAAAAGGCAAAACCAATAAACTTCTGGAATAAAACAGAAGAAAAATCCTCATGTTTTTGGGGTATGGAAAGACTTTAAAAGCTCTAAATGTAGTGATAAATAGAACACAAGCAAGCAAACAAACACAGAAAAAAATCATCATCGATAAATAAGACTATACAAAATTAAGAAATTTGATCTAATGACAACATGAAGAGAATGAAAAGACAAGCCAAGAAGGTAGAAGATAATTTTTGTAATACTATAACCTATCAAGGACGCATAACTAAAATGTGTAAAGAACTCGCACATAACCAATAGAGAAATGAACAAAATATGTAAACACAGGCTTCAAAAAAGAGATCTAAATGGCAAGTAAATATGTGAACAGATGCCCCAAATTATTAGTTATCAGGTAAATGCAAATTTAAATCATAAGATACCATTATATATCCACCAGCATTTTACTTCTTGAAAAGATTAATTAAATTGATAAATATCTAGCAAAATTGATTTTAAAAATAGACTTTAGCCATTGCCATATGAAAAAGGACACATCACTAAAGATATTCCAGACATTAAAATTAGCATTTTATTGTGAAAAAACTTATCCCCAAAATTTTGAAAATAGAGATATCTCAGCACTTTGGGAGGCCGAGGCAGGTGGATCACTTGAGGTCAGGGGTTCGAGACCAGCCTGGCCAACATTGTGAAACCCCGTCTCTACTCAAAATACAAAAATTAGCCAAGTGTGGTGGTGCATGCCTGTAATCCTAGCTACTCGGGAGACTGAGGAGGGAGAATTGCTTGAACCCAGGAGGCGGAGGTTGCAGTGAGCTGAGATTGCACCATTGCACTCCAGCCTGGGCAACAGAAAATCAGAATAGTCTTGTAGTTTCTAAAGATATTGAATCAGTAATTTAAAACTTTCCCATACACAAAACCATGTCCATATGTCATCAACACTGTATTCAATCAAACATTTATTATTATTTTGAGCAATTGATAGAATTAAGAAAGAATCCACTTGATCTTACTTGGTCCTAGCACATTCTCTTTTAAGGAAAATGGTATTACATTTTTGGAACAAGAGAGAAGAAATTTGGCCCTAGAATGAAGAAGAATTATATAGCCGTGATAATTCTAACACTCTTCATTGACTTCCTGTATTAGAATCAATCAATAGGCAAGCCTTGAAGTACTTAACTGTGCATAGAGGCAAAATGTACATAACATGTTTTGACAACATAAAATAAGATCTATAAAAGGTAGAAGGTTAAAATTCATAGGAAAGGGTAGTGGCAGTAATATTCTCATATTGCAGAATAGGGAATCAAGATATGCTGTTAAAAACTGATGGAACAGGAAAAAGAAGTTTAGATACTGTATAGTGTTTTAATTCACAAAGATAACCAAAAGAGGATCAAAAACAGCAATGAAACTATCAAATATTGAGGGATGAAGAAAAGGAGTTAAAATAATATAAATGTGCTAAGTCTTTACTAGTCATAAATTGAATTTGTCTATTGAATTCATTGGCAGGAATTCAATAGATAATGACTAAGGCCATATTTTATTATTTAACTACATAGAGTTAATATCAGAAAAAATAAAAACAGAAATGGTTAAAATTGTTTCTGGTGAACAGGACTATGGGTAGGAAAGGAAATATTGGAGGGGAAGGGGTGTTAATTTTTATTATAAACATAGTCTCTACTATTTGATTTTTTAAAATGTGCACCTATATTACAATAAAATGTTTTTAATTAAAAAAACACAGACGGACTTGCATGAGAATAAATGGCTAAATAAACTAAAATAACCCTAATTTATGTCAAAATCTAGTATATGAAGAAAAATCACAAATCAAAGAAGAAGAGAAGGAATTTTTAAATAAATGAGGCTGGAACAATTTTTATCAACTGGAATATGTTCAGTTGACGCCATGATCCCAAATAATTTCAGGTGATTAATGAAATAAAGGTGACAATGAAACCATGAAAAGCTAGATGAAAACAAAGTGATTGTTTTCTCCTTCTTGGAAAAGGAATTTCCAAGCATAGAAGCAATGAAAAATAATTCCAGGGAAATAATTGATAACATAAAGTTTGAAAGCCTTGCTATTGGAAAAATAAGCCTAAATTGGATTAAAGGAAGTAACTAATTGTGCGGAAACAGTTGCAATAATAAGGAAAAAGTCTACCACCTTGATAATATACTAACGCGTATTAATAATAAAAAATATATTAAGAAATTACTTTGTAAAATGTAAGAGAATATTTAAAATAGAAACTATGCAGTGCCTATGAGGATTGAATAAAATAGAGACTTTCATATAATGCTGGTAAGCTCAGCTAGAAACTTTTAAGAAAGCAAATTGTCAATATGTGTTTTGAACTCAGGAAGATCTATAATTTTTAACCTACGAATTTTATGTCTGAAAGTCAATCTTAAGGAAAAAATCAGAAATTCTGATAAAGATTTGTACATTTTTTAAAAAAATCAAAATATTTAGAATAAGAGAGGGATGGTTAGTATGACATAACCATCACATTTACACATTCAGCAAGTATTTATTGAGTTTTACTATGTGTGAAGCAATGATGATTAAACAATGAGCAAAAACAAAAATTTATGCCTTTATTTAGCTTATATGCTAAGACTATTTAACGATAAGCTAAACAGGAATCTGTTACAATCTTAATTATGTAAAAGAGTATGCAAAGAGAAGAGAAATACATCAAACTGTTACCAGTGGTCACTGTACATGGTAAGGTATGTGGTGTTTATTGCTTGGTACTTCTTTAGTATTTTCCAACTTTTCTACCACGTGCATGTATTACTTTAGCAATTAGAAAAGGATGGAAATAAATGTATATATACTCAAAGGATGGTCGTGAGGATTAAATGAAATGAAGTATAACAAGTGTCTGACAAAGAGTAGACTTTCAGTAAATGTCAGTTTTCCTTTTCCTTGCAATCTGAAGATTGATTTTGTCCTTTGCTGTTTTCCCTTTTACTATGGATTGTTTGGCCCATTGCCATTAAATTTCTACATTTATTTATAGTAGGTATATTTTAACTTTCAATCAAAATTGCCATGCCTCTTATTAAATGGATTGTGTATTATTTTAGAGACTTCCCATTGCTTTAAATAGTTCAGACCTATAGGAGAGCTCTTTAGGCAGAAGTACTTGCTAGAGCACCTCAAATCATTCCATGGAAGGAACTGCTTTCTTTACCATGGAAATTAATAAATGCTATGTTTCTATGGTTACTACACTGTCTTTATTCATGCTAAAAATCTCCAGCTTTAGCCTCCAAAATAAAAGCCAGGAGGTGTACTGATTTTTAATGGCATGAGTATATCATTGCCATTTTCCAGGCTACTTTTACTTATGGTGCTATTCTTTCTATAGTGTAGACAATACTATGTCGGACTTGATACATAAACCTCAATTTTTAAGGCTCTATTTAGCAACCATAAAATCACATGCTTGGCAGAAACTTGCCATTAAATATGCCGTGGGTGGGGGCTTTTCCTAAATTTCAATGATTAGACTATTGCCTTGAGATTGCTCGTATATATAACATATATGAAGTAGAATCACTGTCTTCTCGACCTCAACTATCAACTAGTTCCTTGAAACTTTTGCTTATCATGAGAACTTAATGATGTGCATTATGTCGCAGCCTGGAAATTCTTGACTCTGATCAACGTTCCTTTACCTTTTACCTTATCACATGCAGGTTATCTGGTTATTGTGAGAAATTATAGGTCCTTTGGGAGGGACTCAAGAGTCTGTAGGGATAATCATGACATTTACATTCTTGTTAGGGAGTTAGTACACATGCAGACAACAACTGAAGAAAGGTGATAGGACAGTATGAAACACTCTAGCTGCAAGCAGGTCAAGCACAGCCCAGCACTGAAGGCTATGGAAAGGACAGGCAAGAATGATAACGCTGGTTTTGAGATCATGATGGGAAAACACATCATGCAGCCAGAAGGGATTTGCAAATATAGCAAAACATACATAGGGGTTGTATAAAACTGTGGCTATTCAGAAAAGACCTAAACTTAGAAGTATTGTGCACATGTTTTTCTTCTTTGTCTTCTCTTAATCAGCAGGTACTCACTACTTGCTTTCCATGCACTGTGTATGCTTTTAAGTTTGCTTTGATTAGGATCTAAAGTTGACTGCCTTTTACTTTCTTAATGTGGACAAGGTGTGGTTTTTCACACACTCTAGCTAACTGGAGTGGGAATCACACACAAAACCCTACATTAGCTTTTGCTAAAAAAATTTCAAGGGAATAAGAGTTGAAAAAAGTAATCATTAAACCACAGCAAGAATGTAGTGAGGTATGTTATTAAGGGTTTAAACTTCCTGGATGTGAAATCAAGTCAGTGTTGTAAGAATGGTGTTTTGTTAACATGTAAATCTTTATTCGTTTTCTTTCTTCCTCTTTCTTTCTTTTCTTTCTTTCTTTCTTTCTTTCTTTCTTTCTTTCTTTCTTTTTTTCTTTCTTTCTTTCTTTCTTTCTTTCTTTCTTTCTTTCTTTCTTTCATTTCTTTCTCTTTCTTTTCTTTTCTTTCTTTGGCTTTTTTGTTGTTGTTGTTGTTGTTTTGAGACGGAGTTTCACTCTCGTTGCCCAGGCTGGAGTACAATGGCACAATCTCGGCTCACCGCAACCTCTGCCTCCCGGTTCAAGCCAGTCTCCTGCCTCAGCCTCCTGAGTAGCTGGGATTACAGGCCTGTACCACCATGCTGGGCTAATTTTGTATTTTTAGTAGAGACGGCGTTTCTCCATGTTGATCAGGCTGGTCTCGAACTCCCAGCCTCAGGTGGTCCGTCCACCTCGGCCACCCTCTTTATTAGTTTTCTATGGAGAAAAAGTTCACGACATTGCAGGATGTATAAGACACACTTTTTTTAAAAAAAAAGAAAGAAAAAAACCGGAGTCATAGCATAGAAGGATAGTATTCATAATAGCAAAATTCTGGAAATAACTCATATGCCCATTAGCAGTATGATAAAAATACATAAATTATAATATATTCATGAAATGGGATACTCCATAAAAAGAAAAGAAAATACCAACTACTATTAGATGTAACCACAGGGATGAATTTCACAGACACAGTGTTGAGAGAAATAAACAGAAAAAAATTACCTAGTGTGTGATCTCATTTACATGGAGTTCGATCACAGGCAAAACCAATTTATACTGATGAAAGTCATGGACGTCCACCTTTTCTCCAGCTATCACTGTTTAGAAATCATCAGCTAATGTAATTGCACTTCTTTGTAAATGATCTGTCTTTTTCTCCAGCTGCTGTTAGGAGCTTCTGTTTTTCTTTGGTTTTAGTGTGATTTTACAAAAATGTATCCTAGTTGGAATTCATTGGGCTTACTGCATCCAAGGATTGTCTTTCAACAACCCAAAAAAGTCTATCCTTGAAGAGTTCACATTCTCTGTATTCTCTCACTCTGGAACTGAAGTTAGGTTTATAGTAAACCTAACCTTTTTTTTTCTTTTTGAGACGGAGTTTTGCTCTTGTTGCCCAGGCTGGAATGCAGTGGCACGATCTCTGCTCACTGCAACCTCTACCTCCTGGGTTCAAACAATTCTCCTGCCTCAGCCTCCGGAGTAGCTGGGATTACAGACGCCCACCACCACGCCCGGCTAATGTTTTGTAATTTTAGTAGAGACAGGGTTTCACCGTGTTGGCCAGGCTGGTCTCAAACTCCTGACCTCAGGTGATCCACCAACCTCAGCCTCCCAAAGTGCTGGGATTACAGGCGTGAGCCATCATGCCTGGCCTAAACCTTCTAACTTTATCCCTCTTGCATCTTAGCCTCTCTTTCATGTTTCTCATCCTTTATTCTCCAGATTTTATTCATTCCTTTGGATTTATCTCCCATTATGTTTAGCCATGTCTAATCTGTTACAAAGTCCACTGAATTTTCAATTTCAATTATTGTATTCACTTTAAACATATTAAACAAGTTATTCTGTGCCTGATATGTCCAATATAGAAGGTATTTGTGAGTTTGTTTTCTGTTTTTTTTTTTTTTTTTTCTGATGAATTTCACCAGTGATGTCTGTTTTCCTTGAATGTTGGTGAATTTTGCCTGATTGTTCTAGAAGATTTTCTATGTGGGAATTCATTGAGGCCTAAGTTGAAGTGGAGTTCTTCTAGAGAGGATTTGCCCCCGCTTCTCAGTCACCAACCTGGAAACATTTTATTTTATTTTACTTTTTATTTTTGTAGAGATGAGTTTTGCTATGTTGTCCAGGCTAGTCTCAAACTCCTGGTCTCAAGTGATCCTCCTACCTCCACCTCCTGAAGTGCTGGGATTACAGGTGTTAGCCTTTCAGGTTGAGTTTTTCTGTGCCACTCAGGAAGCGTGAATTTGGACTGCTGGCTTGTGCTTTCGAATTTCCAGAAGGAGTAAAGGAATTATTTTTCCACCTCCAGTCGGCATAGAGACAAGCACGTTTTCTTTCTGCCCCCTTCTGAATATCAGGGTTTACTGCTCGTTCATCCTTACTTTGGGACTATGGCCTTTAGCAGTCCAGATAATTATGGGGTCTCCTATGAGATTCCCCTTTGGGCAGACCCTAAGGTTAATATTTTGTCTTCTGGACTCTATATAGTTCTCAAAGCAGACACTTAGCATCTCCAGGGTTCAGCCACACTTTGGGGACATAAGTGAAGTCTTACACTAGCCTACCTTCCAAGATTCATGTGTTCATTCCCTTTGGGGCTCTGCACATTTCTTAATTTAGTGCCAGCTCAGTCATGCATTTAAATTAATGTTCTTTCAACATTTAATCTGGTATTTTTATTTTTAATCATGAGGGTCACTTAGGGTATCTTATCAGCCACACCTCTGGAAATGGAGTCCCCAAATCTATTCCATAGAAGTGGACTAGTTTCTGCTAGGTGCTAAGCCTAGTGTTTTGATAGTGGTGTAATTTAAATATTGAATAGTTCTATGAGCTATATGCAAGTTACTACTTATTATTAGAAAAAATGATCCCTTCTTTTTTTTGTTGTTTTTGTTTTACCTAACATCAGAATTTAATTAGGCACACAACTGAGACTTATTTGGGGGAATGTTTGGGTGGCAGAAAACTTCTATGATACTGGAATTACATCTTCACATTTTAAATCAGTCCAAACATTCTTCACTATTTCCATTGCTGAAACAGTGGGAAGCTTGGAATGGGTTTTATAATGCAATCATTCTTCCAAATGCATAACATGGCACCAGTCCGAGCGCTTGTAACCATCTCCAAAATGAGCAGAATGAGTCCAAATTCTACTGTGACAGTCTGACCTATGGGAAAATGATTTGTTGATTTATAGGGATGGATGAAGACCATTAAAGTTATTGTTCGAGTTTGTTCTGCAAATTGTCTTTCCTTTTATTTTTATAAAAGTCACTAGTTTGGAAATTCCATTTAGAGATCAATAACCACATTCACAAGTCAAGAAAGATAAAATAACACATCCCAGATAATTATTTTTCAGAATTAGAATTTTCTCTTGTATAAGGAATTGGTTTCTAAAACAGCTCTTCTATGATTATAAATCTAGTAGGCAATCCGATTAGGAAAAATGAAAAAAAATTTTATAGTAAGTCTCTGTAAATGGGAAATGCACAGACATAATTAATGCTAATAGTATTCTTTTAGATCCTTTTTTCCTTTTTATTCTTCTGCATGCCTGTGAACTCACTACTAACCCATTACTCATAACTTGTATTCCAGCTCATTGAAGAAAATAATGAGCTGTGTAACAATGAAATTCTATTATTTGCAATGCTGCATGGGCAACATCAAAAAAGAAAACAAATACTCTTCAACAAATTCAGCCTAATACTCTGAGTACGGCTTCAATGTTTGGCTGCTGAAAGTTCTCCAGTTGATGATGAAGAGTCTCACATAAGCACCTTATAAGCACCTTTATTGTTGCACTCCCACAGACAAGCTTCGTGATGTCTCTGGGATCGGACTTCTTCCTCCCTGTTGAAGATGTGCCTTCCTGCACTTGAATGAGATAAACTTATGACCTAAATTCTGGGCCTGGCAGACGAGGAATCTTAGATTTTCTCTTTCCTTATTCTGTAGGAGAAATGTCCTCTTAGCGTTTGCCATTTGAATATCCACTCTTGCAACTAAAAGACAATGCCCCTTAGGGATCCTGGGTATCGGTGAATTTTCCACATTTGGCTTGATTTCCTAACAGTTTGGAGGTAAATGGCAATGCCTGGCTTTCTGCTGAGTGAGAATCATACTAATGATCGACACTTGCTGAGCATTTACCTCTCTTCCTAAGTGTTCCCTCTTTCCATTCGCAACAACCAGAAAAGGCAGCTGCTATTATCCTCATCTTACAAAGGAGGAGCTGAGGCCAGAGAGGTTCAGGTTGTTCAGTTTGTAATCTTAAGGTTGGAGGGTGGGGGCTGGGCATGGTGGCTCATGCCTGAAATCCCAGCACTTTGGGAGGCCGAGGCGGGCAGAGCAGATCACTCAAGGACAGGAATTTGAGACCAGCCTGGGCAACATAGCAAGACCCTGTCTCTACAAAACATACCAAAAATTAGTCGGCCTTGGTGGCATGTGTCTGTAGTCCCAGCTACTCAGGAGGCTGAGGTGGGAGGATTTCTTGAGCCCAGGAGTTTGAGGCTGCAGTGAACTGTGATTACACCACCACACTGCAGCCTGGGCAACAGAGAGAGACCCTGTCTCCAAAAAAAGAAAAATGTGGAAGGGACCCCCTATTCCCATTAAAGGAAGTCATTTTACAATCTCCCTGACAAGCTTTTGGACTCAGCCTGAAAACCTTTAGAGACGAGGAGCTTTGACGGGTGTAGGAATCTCATGGGGGCAAGTGATGGCATCCCAGCTGGGTGCTGCTGTGGGCGGTGGGTGTCTAATACACCAGCGGGCAGGCTCAGGGGACCCTGAGAACAGGATGAAGCCCCAATTCCTGACTCCCTGCATCCCACCCACCCTCATCCACCCCTCCAAAGATGAAAAGGGTGCATGGACCAAGTGTTGTTGCTTACTTGTTTTAAGCTCCATTCAACCAGGCACTGAAAGAACTCTGGGCCTTGTGAGCTCACCCCCGGGGAGGACGTAATGACTGGGCAGGAAGGAAAAGTTTTGGGTAACAGTAATCAGTCTGGAATTGGCACTGATTCACCGCAACATTTTCTGAAGCACTAATTGCCTGAGCCCTTTCCCTGCCTCCTCTCAGCCTGACCACCTGGCCAAGAATGAATAACCACCTGGCCAAGAGGGGCTGGCCCTGGCCACCTCATTGTTCACCCTGCCCCCTGGTTGGGGCCTGTGGGGAGTGAAGCATCCCTGAAATGCAGTGGACCCTGCACAGAAGCTGCGTAGCCCTCCATGAGCACCCTGCGGGGAGCTGCAGTCCTCTCTGTGTTCGGTTTTTCCCACGCGCTGTCACCCAGGCACTCTCAGATATGCTGTGTCATTTTGAGGGCTTGGGCACTGAGCAGATTTACTGAAAGGCAATAATCATGAAGAGGAAAATGAAAATAACCTTGATTAAAGGCATGAAGAAACTCTCCACTTTCATTCCTCTTTTTATTAGTCCTTTAGGTATCATCATTTTCCACTGTGAATAAGATTTCCTGTAGCAACCAGCAGCCAGGAGGCCAAGGTCTCCACTTAGAACTGGTTTACCTTAAAGGATGTAACATTTTGAATATGTCAAGTTTACTGCTTTTGGCATGGCACACGAGTTCTCTCTGAAATGTAAACTGGAATTTTTGTAGCTCTAGAAAGCTTCTCTCACCGCTGAGCAAAGCTCTGCTGCTGAGATGTGTTAAGGCTAGGGGTTCCATAGAACGTTCTCTTTCCATTTACTAGTATCATTATCCCAGGTTTATTAATTAAGTTCTGTCTGCACACGATGCTGTCCTTTGATGATAGCTTTCCCTTCCATTTAGGAAAAGGTGCCAGAGTTTTTCTTTTGGGATACCCTAATTTGTAAATTATTTGTCGAAGATAATAACACAAGGATTTGGCAACGAGCAACGGTTTGGGAAGGGCTGATAGAAATGGTTTAGTTAACTGAGCATTCCGGAAAATAAGTTTGGCAACATCGTTTGAACCAATTTTCAAAGAATCGGGGTTCCAGACATAGCAAAATTGTGTCAAAACTCATGCAACCATTTGTGGATAAAATCAGGAAGTGTTTGAGGAGCTTACTGTGAAAAGCTGCTCTCATTGCGCATGAGAATAGGTGGGGAGTCGGTCAATGCAAGAAGGTACATGACTGTTCAGAACTTAGTGAGGTCATCAAGAAACGATTATTTGATGAGGGAGACATTTTGGGAAGCTTGGAAAAAAGCAATCAGTCATCTAGTCATCTTAGATTTCATAATAGCAAGAACAGGATGCAGTTTGCAAAGGAACAAGCATCCAGAGAGTGGAGGGGATGGAAGTCAGAGGTGGGAGCTGACAGCAGGAGAGGAGCAGGAATGCCAGGGGGCTCCCAGGGAAAGGCTGTGGAGGAAGTAGAGCAGTCAGGGCCCCAGGAGCATCCTACAAAGAGAAACATGGAAATCTGGATGTTTAGGGGGGCCCATCCAAGAGCCAGGCTCCAGACCCTGGAGGCTGCAGCCTCCTGGACAGGAGAGGGGAGGACAGGAGCAGAGACACTTGGCCAGGTTTTAGGACACAGATGCAGGCATGAGGCAACACTGGGAAAGGAGTACGGTTGGTGGAAGGGGCACTGCTGGGGTCAACCGACTTGATACGAAGTGCCAGGGAGTGAGTACATTCCTAGGAAGGTGCCCAGTGGGAGCAGACGAACAAGTGATCATGAATACAGTTGGTTTCCAGGACAGTGAAGAGTCAGGCCTGCCTTGGGGTAGAGGCTTGTGCCACTTTGTGCTGTTGCCTGAAATGCTCCCTGCCAGAGTTGCAAAGGCTCGGTGGGACCTCTGCAGCCTTCGCTGCTGAAATGGGCCTTAAGTAGGGTCAGAACATCAGGCGCATCATTACAGAGGGAAGAACACCAGGCAGAGATCAGAAACTCAAATGTCTACAACAGCCAGGCAGGTACAGAAAATGTGTGAAGCAGGCAGATGTATGCGATGATAGGAAGAGGTGGGAGAAAACAGGGAGCTCAGAATCAAACTTTTGTAAATAACACATCCGCCAAATCAAATGTGTGTAAGCTGGGCCCACACTGGGGCTGTGGGCCACAGTTCACAATGCCTAGTTTCCACTGGGCCCAAGATTTAGGAAAAGAAAGTTCATAGATTGAATACAAAGATGCTCCACACCAAGACTAGAAGTTCTAAAAGGAGAAGTGGAAGGACTTAGCCAACAATATAACCACAAATGAATCTGTAAAGGACAAAAGAGGGAAGAGATCTAAAGAAACCATGTGATTAGAGACGCGGCTCATCTACAAGTTCATAGTTTCAGTGGGCAGGCCAAAAGGACGGAAGCAAGGGAACCTGACCAAGAATGAAGATGACAGAGTGGCCTAAACCTACAAAAGTCAAAGAAGGGCAAAGGTTCAGTCTGAATTCTGACCTGCAAAGATCTGAAAGGTGTGAGAAGGCATTTAAAGCCATAACAGCAAGAAAAATAACAGAGGGACAGATTCTTTGCTTGTGGCTAGGAGTAAGAGTAACAGAAGATACAGAAAGCAGATAGAGATGGAAGTGACCATTCCTGTTTTACTTCCCTCTTTACACTTAGGAGAATATTTTCCACATCTAGTGTGGAGAAATAGAATCCTATATCGTAAAGCAGGATAAGGCCTAAAATAGGAAAGGACATAGCAAGCCCCCACTCAGCAGTGGCTCCTTTTTCCCGGAGCACAAGAGTTGCTGTGTGGTGCCCACGCCCACACTCTGCTCTAACCAGTCACCTGGATGGTGTCTGAGGATGAGTGAAGCAGGTAAGAAGGTCCCTGGCACATGGGCCCAGGCCACAGCCAGGTCCCCAGAACCCTTTTTATGCCTCTCCAGGCTTGGAGTCTTTTCTTTCTCAGACCTGCCCAGCCTTGGCCTCGTCACAGTCACTCCCTTTGTTCGACCTGTCACACGTGTGAGGTTTTGGACTTACCTGTTCTGTAACCCAGTGGGGGACCGGTGCACCACACAGTTCACCTCTGCTTACCTCTGGCTGCCCATGGGCATGGCGGCAAGCTTGTGAAAACTGCCGAGGCTGGCCTGCCACCCCACACATTGATGCAGAACCTCTCAAGGTGGGGCTTGGGCCCCAGTCTTTTAATTCAAATATGCCGGCAGGGTTGGAGACACAGAGGAAAGCAAGCTGGATGTTAGAAAAAGTGGTCCAGATCATATTTGCCATGTATGAAACTTTAGGAAAGTCAATGAGGCTTTCTGTTGCTTTCTTCATTGGTAAATTGAATAAGAACAATGACCTTGCCTATTTTAAAAGGTTTTGTCGTGAGGTCAGCTGAGATAGCATAAGTGAAAGTCATTCATGGATTGCGTCCTGCTATTATTATAATGATTATGTATTTCTTAGTACCTAGAAACAGAGAGAGAAAAGCACAAAGGAAGTTAAGTAATCATTGTGATGAAAAGGGGTATCATGGAGCAAAAGTGGCCTTGTTCAGGCCTCTTTCTTCCATTTTTGCACACCAGTGGAAATATAAAAGGTAATGTATGCACGGAGAAAATAAAACCAAGAACAGTTAGATCCCCTTTATGGAGAAGATTTTAAACATATTCTATTGTTTCTAGATAGTGAATGACCCTAGGATAAGTACAGAATGTTAACATCACTGTGTCCTGCCATAGTTAAATATCACAAAATGTGTTCCGGTGTGGCAAGACACTTCACTTTGGATTTTACAATGGTCATCACTTTGTGTCTCAATATGAAGAACATCTTAAAGTTGACAGCTTCTAACATTCCATATTTCTTCCTTTGGGCTCAGGTAAAGTTTAACTGTTAAAAATGAAGATATAAGAATTCTTACTTTAGCAGTAGCAAGGAGGACTAAAAAAACCCCATAATTTAAAAATACATAATATGCCCAGATCTTGGTTTCTAAATACCATTCTCCACCAAAAGGAACTAGGGCTCCTTGGAGAAACAGTTGATTCCAGGTATAGGACAAAAAGAGCCCATCGTGAGCCTGGAACATAGTTTGTGTTTAAAGAATGATGGAGGTCTGTCAAAAAGGACACAGGAGCCAGCTTGAAATGGGTCCCACTGACCAAAAATCTGGGACATTTTTGAGCATCAAAATATACAATGACATTAACAGATGGTAACCCGGTGAGCAAAACAGGAATACGTGAGTCCACATTTATCTAAATAAATAATCAAGGGAGAGGACAAAACTTCATTACAATGGAGTACCAATTAATGAATGTGGAATGAGTGACAGGGTTTGTAAAGTCCCCATTTGACAATTATCATAGTAATAATTGATTCAAGAAAAAGTATCAATGTATGCTTAGGATAGCAGGTAAAAGTTTGATAAGGAAAAGGATATCTATATCATCTGAACATGCCTCCCCACAAATTACTTATTAATTACAGAAGGAAAAGCAATCATTTACCATGGAAAAACCTGACAGATACCACCTAAACCAAGGCGTTTAAATTAACACACTCCACGTCAATTCAATAGAAAATCCTGTAGGCTCTATCTTCAAAACATATCCAGCCAAACTGCCCTCACCTCTCAAGACAAGGTCGCAGTTCACCCCAGTCAAGGGTGTCCCTGCTTCCCCTTTTGGATCTAGAATCTATTGTCAGCACAGCAGCCAGAGAGATCTTGTTAATATGCGAGTCAGGTGGTGTCACTTCTCAGCAAAACCTGCTCCTGCCCCATTGCACTGAGAGGCAAAGCCCAAGTCCTTGCAATGGTCTCAGGCCCTCAGGGTCTGGCTCCTGCATCTCCAGCCTCCCATTACTGTGGCTCTTGTGGACTCTACATTGCCCTCCTTGCTGTCCCCTTAATGTATCTGACATGCTCGCATCTCAGGGTCTTGGTACCTGCTGTTCATGCTGCCTGGAACAGTCCCCCTCCAGATATGTGTAGAGCTGGTTCTCTCTTCTCCTTTGAGTCTAGAGATCAGAGGTAATCTCTTCAATGCAGCTTTCTGCAGAAACTGTTTAAAATCACAACTTCGGTCGTTTCCATGTCTTGGCTATTGTGAATGCTGCAATAAACATGGGAATGCAGATATCTCTCCCACATACTGATTTCATTTCCTTTGGATATATATCGAGAAGTGGGATTGCTGGATCATATGGTCATTCTATTTTTAATTTTTTAAGGAACATCCATAATGTTTTCCATAATAGCTGTACCAGTTTTCATTCCCACCAACAGCACATAAGGCTTTCCTTTCTCCACGTTCTCGCCAACACTTGTTATCCTTTATCTTATAAAGGAATTGTGATTATATATATAAGCACACATAATGGAATGTTGTTACACCTTTGAAAAGGAGATTCGGCCATTTTTGACAACATGGATGAACAGGAAGGTATTATGCTAAGTGAAATACACCAGACACAGGAAAAAAAATATGCTCTGTGATCTCAGTTATATGTGGAATCTTTAAAAGTCTAATACATAGAAACAAAGAGAAACAAAGAGTAGAATAGTGGCTATCAGAGGTGGGGGAGTGGGGGAAATGGGGAGAAGTTGTTGAAAGGGTACAAAGTTGCAGTTATATAGGATGAATAAGTCTAAAGACCTAATGTTCATTGTGATGATGATAGTTAATAATACTATATTATATACTGGAAATTTGCAAAGAGAGATTTTAGGTGTTCTTGCCTACACACAAAAAGGAAACTATGTGAGGACATGAATATGTTAATTTGCATGATTGTAGTAATCCTTTCACTATGTATAGACATACCACAAATCACATTTTACACCTGAAATATAAACAATTGTTGTTAATAGATAAATACATAAAAATAAAATCACAATGTCCCTATGCCCCCAAGCCAAGGATCTCTTTAGTCTTCCCACTGTATTTTCTTGGTATTTGCTAATACTTCCTAACATACCATGTGATTAGTCATTTATTTTTGCTAATTGTCTGTATCCCGACTAGCAGTTAATCTGGGAGAAATATATCCCCAGCCTCTAGCACATAGCAGGTACTCAATACCTATTTGCTGACTGTTGAGTGAATCTACATACTAATTAAGTACCTACTCTGTCATGAGAACTATGCTAGGCATGGAACGGGATAATACAGATCCCAAAACTAAACGGAATTAAAAAGCATTTGCCATGATCCCCAGCCCTTCAGAACCTGACAGTTTAGTTAGGGAAGTAGAACCAACACAGAGGGGATTACCGTAGCATCGGGTGCTAAATTCTTGGTACCTTCTGTAAACGCAATGTAAGTTCCAGAAAGGAAGTGTTCCCAGTAGTAGTCTGGGAGGGCATTCTGGAGGAGAAGAGGGGGCTGGTTTGGTTGGGCAGTGGGGAAACAGGAGGAGCCAGTGCCGAAAGTGCTTCCTCCAGAGGCAGGTGAGGGAGGCCCTGGGGAGCTCTGGAGCAGGGTCTCAAAGCATGGGTGGGTGAAGCAGTGGAGGGTTTGCTGGCTCTCAAGGGCCTCCCCTACCTGTCCTAGCCGGAGCTTCATGTCTTAGTTTGCATCCCCTGAGAGCACACCTGAGACCAAGGATTTGAGGCTGATGACACATTGGGGTGTCACCCCAGGGAGCAGCAGCGGGTGGGAAATGAGACAGAGAAGGGGAGAAAGCTGACATTGGTGCATGAATGAGAGGGAAAACACTGCAGGCACCGGGCTAGTCCGGCAGGGGCCTGCGGGAAATGGCGTGGAACAACCTCAGAGTTGTCTCCCTGACCTCCATTATTATTTGCAAAGAGCTGCTGAGCTGTGGGGCATCACCTTCCTCGTATCTCTAGCCTGCCCCGTGCAGGGCCCAAGAGACAGCCATGGGACCGACAGCTGCAGGTGAAAAGGAGGGACTTCGGGTGTGATTAGGAACAGCAAGCATCTAGAGGCTGAAGGCCAGCACAAAAGTATCAGCACACCTGCAGTTCATGCATTTTATAACAAGTAGAAAGGTAAGCTGTGGAAACCATAGGCATGATTATTTTTTAATAGAGTGGAGTAAGAATTCTTTTTGCACCACCACAATGCCTTGTCCAATTTAGAATTCCTACAAAACCTACTTCCTAATTCTTGTAATACTTTGTAAAGACATGAAGAGAGCTGTCGCATCTAGTAAAGTGGACTCATGGAAGCTGCTGATCGCCGCCATTGTAGTTGAGTCACTTACCAATCGTTCCTGCGAATGACTCTGCAACTCAGTATCAGTACCGTCAAGCCTTTAAAAAACATTCTCCCTCATGGAGACTGCATGTGGGGCGAAAAAGTAAAACATAAGCCATGGCCCAATTCATTTACAAGGTTAAATGGCACTTGTCATTTAGTATCAAAATTCAATACCATAATTTCTGGGTAAAAATGTAAAGCAAAAGCCATGTACCTCGTGCCTCACAATACATTTTGGAGAAGACGTAAGTAAGCTCCCAAGGCCTCGAACAGCATTACATGGGGAGAGAAATGCCCTTGACTCAGGGCTTCTCCATGAACTCATTCCAGAGCAAATTAAAGGAGAGGGCTACACACAAGGCTTTCTGCTGTCATGGAGGCCAAGGGTGTTGGCAGAGGCCAACACAGGTGAAAAGAGTGAGGACTTCATTAAAAAAGGGGAAACACGTCCCCACGAGAACATAACACAGGGTTTCTGGGGAACTGCCTGGCAGAGCCCCACCTGCTGAGTGGGAAACACCCTTGAATTCTGCACGTCTGTCAAAACCATTTTCATCCGAACAGCCCCACCTTCCACCTGCTAGGAACTGGAGAACACCCAGGCACTTCTTGTTCTGGTGGATTTTTCTCTCAACTCCTAGACCTGCCAGGAATGTGGGGCAGGGGAAGCCAGCCAGGCTGGGGAAGTGGGAGGCTGAGGCATTTCAACAGCTGCTGGGGTAGGGGCGGAGGCGGGGCGGGCAGCACATTTTAATTGTCTTGGGGCTGTTACCATAGAGTTTAGTTTTCCCCCTCTAACCTTTCAAGAGAGTGGTGTGTAAAGGGATTCTTTATGGTTCTTGTTTAGGAATTCTGTGAATGAGTTGATAATTAGGACCATTTACTTAATCTAACGGCAGAGAGGGAGAAAGGAAGAGCAACATTTTTTGTCTTTCTCTTGGACACTCTGTGAGGCTCTGCCCAGGGATTGCCCTCCTGTCTGCAGAGTCCTGTATCTGGAGCTACCCAGAAGCCACTCCACTCCTTCCACAGCTGATGCTGGAACAAAATGGGGTTTCCCAAAAAAGAATGACAAGGGATGCCACTGCTGAGGACAGTCGCCTCAGCACCACTTCCCAGGCCGGCTGGGGTTCAGAGCTTTCAGAAGGCACTTTCCCTTCAGGCAGCCACATCCAGGGCACCTCTTTGACCTGGGCTGGGCTTTCCCACCTCTGCTGATGTCTTGGGCCTTGGTATTGCCCCATCGTGGAAGCTTGCCTGCTCCTTCTTCTTTCCTGTGCATTCAGGCATCTCGCTGGTGACAGAGAGGTTGTAAGCTGTTCAGGGGAAGCCGGCAGGGGCAAGCAAGGCCAAGATTCAAGGTCAGGGCTTTTGTCTCCAAACCTAGGGCTCTTCCCATTTCACTCTAGCGCCCTGCTCCAGGTCTTCCACAGAAACCACTGTATTTCTATGTTCATTTTTGTGTCTATTTAAATTTCTGTTTCTAAAATTAATTTACTTTTACATTCAGGGAGTACATGTGCATGTTTGTTACATGGGTGTATTGCATGGTGGTGGGGATTGGGCTTCTGGTGCACCCATCACCCAAACAGTGAACACTGTACATGATAGTTCATTTTTCAACCGTCGCCTTCCTCCTACTCTCCCTGTCTTTGGAGTTCCCAGTGTCTATTATTTTATCTTTATGTCCATGTTTACCCATCGTTTAGCTCCCACTTATAAGTAAGAGCATGTGGTATTTCATTTGCTGTTTCAGAGTTAGCTGTCTTAGGACAATGGCCTCCAGCTCCATCCATGTTGTTCCAAAGGACATGATTTCTCTTTTTTCTTTCTTTCTTTCTTTTTTTTTTTTTTGTTTGGTTTTTTTGAAACGGAGTCTCACTCTGTCACCGGGCTGGAGTGCAGTCATGCAGTCTCGGCTCACTGCAACCTCTGCCTCCCGGGTCCAAGCCATTCTCCTGCCTCAGCCTCCTGAGTGCCACAGGCATGTGCCACCATGCCTGGCTAATTTTTGTATTTTTAGTAGAGACGGGGTTTCACCATGTCGGCCGGAATGGTCTCAATTGCTTGACCTCATGATCCGCTCCCCTTAGCCTCCCAAAGTGCTGGGATTACAGGTGTGAGCCACCATGCCTGGCCCATATTTCATTTTTTTACTGCTGTATAGTATCCCATGGTGTATACAGACCACATTTTCTTCATCCAGCCATCCATTGATGGACACTTAGGTTGGCACCATGACTTTGCTATTATGAATAGTGCTGTAATGAACACATGAGTGCAGGTGTCTTTTTTATGTGATGATTTATTTTCCTTTGGGTAGATACCCAGCAGTGGGATTGCTGGCTCAGATGGTAGCTCTATTTTTTAAATTCCAGGAGAAATCTCCATACTGTTTTCCAAAGAGATTGAACTACTTCGCATTCCTATCAACAACGTGTAAACGTTCCCTTTTCTCTACATCCATGCCAGCCTCTGTTGCTTTTTGACTTTTTAATAGTAGCCATTCTGACTAGTGTAAGAGGATATCTCGTTGTGGCTTTAATTTGCATTTCTCTGATGATTAGTGATGTTGAGCATTTTTTCATGTGTTTATTGGCCATTTGTATTTTTTCTTTTGGGAAGTGTCTGTTTATATCCTTTGCACAGTTTTTCATGGGGTCGTCTGAGAAACAACTAAAAGTACAAACCTATCATCATCACATATTAATAGGAAAAGGAAGGGTGTTCCCCCTCGCTTGTCCTTATGTAGATTGTCTTACCCAAGGTGGTTCTAATGTGCGGAGTGATTTCCAGATGGGAAAGATGGTGATGATGATGATAAGATGATGAAGAGTGCATACTCACTGAACATGCGCCAAGTTACAAAGATAAGCAACTTGTAAGCACTTTTTCAAAGACTTTCAACAATCCTGTGATTTAAGTAATATCATCATCCCCATGCACAGATGCAAAAGCTAAGGCTTGGTTAATTACCAAGCCCAAGGTCCCAAAGCTGAAAGGTGGCCAACCTCACCAGGGCACTTCTCACCCCACCCTTTGCTGTGTCTCATTCATGGCATAGAGGGCCTCAGGCGTCTAAGTCGCTCCACACAGGCAACCACCTCTTCTCAGGCTGTGACAAGCGAACTCCTCAGCCAATGGAGCAGTGAGAATTAACTTAGGAAGTCCAATGAGGCGCTGAGGACTGTCCTGATCCCTTTCACATATTAGCTCATTTATCCCTCAACAGCTCAATGAACCATGAGCGATTATCATTTCTCCCCCATCATACAGGCAGACAGCCTTGGGCTCAGCCTCAGCCTCAGGTTCAGCCTTGTTACCTGCAGAGTCTCAGTAATCTGCCCCTGTATACCAGCCACAAGGGTGGGCTGGAGCCCAGAGCTGGTGGTCCAGCTACCACATTCACTCCTTCTGCTACAGACTTGGCAGGTAACACTTCTCCTTTCACTCTCAGGCTCAAAGGTGAATGAAGGTAAAGCCAGTTTAACAGGTACCTGTTTGGGTCCAAGTGTAGTGGCTCATGCCTGTAATACCAGCACTTTGGAAGGCCAAGGTGGGAGGATCGCTTGAGGTCAGGGGTTCAAGATCGGTCTGGGCAACATAGCAAGACTCTGCATCTAAAAGAAAACATTTTAAATTAGCCAGATGTGATGATGTGCACCTGTAGGCCTAGCTACTTGAGAGACTGAGGTAGGAGGATGGTTTAAGCCCAGGAGTTTTGAGGCTGCAGTGAGCTATGATTGTGCCACTGCACTCCAGCCTGGGCAACAGAGCAAGACCTTGTCTCCAAAAAAAGAAAAAAAATACATAGCAGTTTACAAACAAGACACTATTTGGATTTTATTTATTGATTGATTGATTTTGGTTATTTTTTGAGGCCCTGGTTCCTTCTGGCAGGGACTTGAAAGAGAATCTACTTGATCCAGCCCGAGAAGCCACTGGGAAGCTGCTTGTGGAACTGGGCAAGAGGGCAGTATAGACACTCGCTTTGCTGACAGGGCTGCTGTTCCTAGCACCTCTTGTGCTATGTTGCAAGACCACACAAACAGACCACAGCTTTGATAATGACATCCTGTTGAGACCAGGAGTTGCCCGATGCCAATAAAAAATGTTGCCTAAACCTGCAGTTGGTGGAGACTTTCAGAAATGGTCAAAGCACATCCTTCTCCAGCATTTCACTTTACATATGACACAATTTTTTTAAATTTTATTTTTCCATAAGTTATTGGGGGTACAGGTGGTATTTCGTTACATGAGTAAGTTCTTTAGTGGAGATTTGTGAGAACCTGGTGCACTCATCACCTGAGAAGTATATACTGCACCATATTTGTTGTCTTTTATCTCTTGCTCCCCCCCAACTCTTCCCCCAAGTCCCCAAAGTCCATTGTATCATTCTTATGCTTTTGTGTCCTCATAGCTTAGCTCCCACATATCAGTGAGAGCATACGATGCTTGGTTTTCCATTCCTGAGTTACTTCACTTAGAATAATAGTCTATAATAGTCTCTAATCTCATCTAGGTCATTGCAAATGCTGTTATTCCATTCCTTTTTAATGACTGAGTAGTATTCCATCATATATACACACATATACACACACATACACACACACACACATATACACAGTTGACATTTTCTTCAGTCACAATTCAAATTTTTCCTCTTCAGCTGTGAGCAAAGGGAAGCAGTCGGGCACCATTGCCAACCTATAAGGTCCAAGGACGTCAACCCAAACACTTGAGTCGTGCATTTCATGGGAAATATGGGGTGTTTCTCTACATACACTATACAGAATCCAGGAGTGCCATTTCTTAGAGCCAGACCTGATTCCCAGGACTCCTTCCTGCCTTCCTTGGGAATCGCTCAGAGCCATTCCCTTTTCATATGGTTTGAATGGTTTGTACTGCCCCCAAATCCCATGTTGAAATGTGACCTCCAATATTGGAGATGGGGCCTAGTGGGAAGTGTTTGGGTTATGGGGGTGGATCCCTCATGAATTAACTCATTACCATGGGGAGGGCGGCCCTCCCCATGGTAATGAGTTAATTCACGCAAGAGCTAGTTGTTTAAAAGTGCATGGCGTCTCTCTTGCTCCTTCTCTTACCAGGTGATGTACCTGCTCCCCCTTCACCTTCTGCCATAATTGGAAGCTTCCTGAGGCCCTCACCAGAAGCAGATGCCGGCACCATGCTTCTTGTACAGTCTGCAGAACTGTGAGCCAAATAAACCTCTTTTTTAAAATAAATTACCCAGTCTCAAGTCTTCCTTTATAGCAATGCAGAACAGACTAACACACCTTTCCTGGGAGAAGGGGACAGAAACCTACATTGTTGAATGCCTTCCATGGACCATGAACCATGTGAGATGCTTTCCAAGTCATTGTCTTACTGTTCATAGAATTGTCTCACTAAATCCTCAGAAATATTTTAAACTGGGAGTTATTATTCCCATTCTACAGACTCAGAAAAGTTAAGTAACGTGTCCAAGGTCAAGCAGCTAAAAAATGGAACCAAGCCCTTTTGGATAACATTTTCACCACACTTGTGGCCTTCTTAAATCTCTATCCCCCAAAATAATTTTGGCATACAGACCTGCTCTCTGCCACTTGCCAAACACAAGGTAGGTGCTTAATTATAGCTTTGTTAGTGAATTAATAAATGAATGAATTATATATTTTTTAGTTAACACTCACTTGGCCATAAACTTCTCTGAATTCCCATATCAGGCTATTCAGCTATTCCCCAGTTGTTAGCAACTCTCCCAGATAGTTATCTGGACTGTACAATTTCTTTTGCACAGGGTTCCAACAAACTTAAAGTTTTCCTTTTCCCCCTCCCTCTCTCAGTTGAATCTTTTGGGTTAATGCACTTGGCTCCCACTGATCAAGTCAAAGCTGACAGGATTGCAGACCTGGTGAACCTCCAAATCTCTGGTTCCAGAAATAGATTATGAAATAAGCAGGGATGTAAGACAGTTATAATCTTGATGCTATTAATACCCAATGAATGGAATTCTTAACACCCACCATTGTTGGTCAGCTATCATGCAGCATCATTCCTGCACTTTAGAATTACAGAAACATTGAAAATAACTTATCCGCCATTTAAGATCCCTTGAATTGGTCATAAACACATTGTCTAAGCCCTGGCAAACCTCAGTTTCCCACTATTACTTGTGCTGTATCTTTCATTCAGAGGGATGGATATAAGTAGTACAGTGTTTGGTCTGATCAAAATTCCATAGTTCTCCACCACAAAGTGTTCTCTAAGTCCAGTGTTTCCAAAAACATGTGTTTCTACAGAAATTTTTCCTTTACATCAAAATAAGAGAAAGGGAAAAATTCTTTCTGCTCATGGCCCAGATTAACCATGAGTTGCTAACATTTTTTGTGAGAGGATGGAAACTTGGAATAGTTAAAACTGAAAATAGCTCTAATAGCCCAGATATAAATGTATCCTACACTCTTGGGTTGTTGAGGCTTAAAGAATTTAAAAATGAAAGAGAAAAATTTAACTGGATTAATTTTTCTAGGAGTGTGTATTTCCGCACATCCCTTAGTAAATATAAGAATGGTATTAGGGTATCCCAATCATTATACACTGTTTATTGGACAGACATGATTTTCAAATGGTGTTTTAGAATTGAGCTTCTCACTTTCACCGTGGAGAACACAGTGCTTCTTTACTCTGGTAAGCTTCTCCTGAAAAAAGGCAATGATTTTCACATATATCGAAGAAAACATTCACTGACAACATCAATAATTAACTTCTATTCCGTATTCTTATCCTCGAGAAGCATGCATTTAAGGGAAGATTGTCAAAAGACAACAAAGAAATCTAGGTAGTGGTGACATCACAGAACTCTAGGACTTCCCTAGAGAAGATGCCTCTTGAGGTTTGAAACACATTAGGTAGACTAAATCCCAAGATCAAACTTATCAATATTTGATAAGTACTGAAGCTGACACACACAAAGCTAGGAGAAGCTCATCTTGCCTGCCTGGCTGCAAAACAATGACAACAAAGATCTGCAGTCAAGCTGTGATCCATTTGAGTGCGCGTTCAGCTTTACTTAAATTCATTCATTCATTTATTCTTTCTTCTATTGATTCAACAAACTTATTCAGCAGTACACAGGGCATTTTCCTAGCTGCTGGAGGTATAGCCAGGAACAAAACAAGCTCCCTGCCTCAGTGGCATTTATAGTTTAGTTGGTGAGGGAAATAATTATGCATGCATATGTAGACAGACACACATAGAAATACACACATACATATATATATACTGTATGTGTCTATAAATACATTTAATATGCATATATAATATATTACATAAACATAAACAGCCACGGCTCACTTAATGATGAAGATATGTTCTGAGAAATACATCGTTAGGCCATTTTGTCACTGTGCAAACATCACAGAGTGCACACAAACCTAGATGGTCTAGCTCACTACACATCTAGGCCGTGTGGTATAGCCCATAGCTTCCAGGCTACACACCTGTACAGTATGTGGCTGTCCTCAACGCCATTAGGCAGCTGGAACACAATGGTAAATATTTGTGTATCTAAGCATATCTAAACATAGACAAGGTACAGGAAAATAATAGTATTAGAATCTTATGGAACTAATGTCCTATATGTGACCAGAATGTCACATATAGGGGGCATAGGACTGTACTAGTATATAATTTATTATATGTAACTGAATAATAATATATATATACAATCTCAGATAATGATACATGCCATGGGAAAAAGTATAAGGTAAAACGAAGAAGCAGGGGTGGGACAGAGCAGGACGTGCTTTTCCTTCATGTTGGAGGGTGTCAGGAACACCACCTTGATGAGAAATCTGGAAGGAGAAGGGAACAAGCCACATCAGCCTCTGGGGAAGACTGTTCTAGGCAGAGGGCACAGTCAGTGGACAGAGGCTCTGAGGGAGAAAGGTGCTTGGTGAGTCTGAGGAGCTGCCAGGAGGTCCGAAGCTAGAGCAAAGTGAGCCCAGAGCCTGTCTGCAGATGAAGGCAGTGACCTCAGGCCACTTTATGCAGCACTTGAAGGTCCCTGAGAGAAGTCTGGCTTTTACCTGAGTGAGCTGAGAAGTTATTAGAGTGTGATTAGCTGAGGAGCAACATAATGTGACTCACTAAAACCAAAATGAAACAGAAATCCTCCACTGCCCAGTAGAAAATAGACTGTACGGTCCCAAAGGCAGGAGATGGGAACCCAGTTAGAGACGTTTGCAAGAATCCAGACCAGAGATAGTATCTGGTGCTACTGACAAGTCAGGTAAGATGAGGGCCAGAAACTGATGACTGGATTTAGCCTTGGGGAAGCCTTGGTGACTTGGACAATAGTAGTTTCAGGGTAGAGGAGAGGACAAAAACCCTACTGGAGTTAGTTCAAGAGAAGATGGGCGGAGGAGAGGGGTGCAGACACCTCTCGGCGGGCAGAGGAGTAGGGCAGAGACAGAGGGGGATATGGGGCCCAGACAGGGTTCTTCTAAGACAGGAGAAATAGCAGAATGTCTGTATGCTGATGAGAGTGATCCAGTGGAAAGTGGGAAAAGTGATTTCATGGAACCAAAGGAGACAGAAGCGGGAGATGTGACTGGTGAATCTTCCCTGCCCTCACCAATGGTTCACAGCTATGGGAGGGAAGACATGTAGGTGGGTGAGTGGGTATGTAGGGTGGTGGGGATTTAAGGAAGTCTTCTGATCATCTCTTTTCTCAATGGAATAAGTAATAAGGTTACCTACACACAAAATCAGCAGAGAGTGAAGATAGAGAAAAAGAATTTGGATATTTCCAGAGAGAAGACAATTTGTGAAATAGTCTCCTAGGAAAGTTAGACAGGGAAGGATCGTGAAATCCCAGCAGGGACTTCCTGGCACACTAAGGTCCCATGTGATATTTTAGAGTCATGAACTTAAAGTGAGACCAGTCAGATTGGCTGTATGTTTTTTTCCAACCATATTCAACTAGCAGATTCAAGTACAAGATAGGGAGAGGGTTGGATTTAACTGAATTACTCTGCAGTTGAGAGTTGCAGGTGAGTGATTCCAGCACTTGGTCATGGAATCTGAGCTGCTCAAGTAGGAAAAACACAGGGGAGTGTAATGAGTGGCAGTAAAAAGGTTATAGGATCAATGGATTACAGGATTTAGTGGGATCAAAATATTATCAGAGTTGGGTACTAGAGGAAGTACATTGCAAAAATAGAGTGGGATGCATGAAGGCAACCTTGGCCTCATCTGCTAATGAAAGGAAGGTGTATGTGTTTCCTCCTGCTGCTGTAATGGATTATCATAATTTATTGGCTTAAAGCAACACAAATGTGTGATTAGTAGTTCTAGAGATCAGAATTCTGAAATAGATTTCACTGGGCTGTAATGAAGGTGTTGACATGGCTTTGTTCCTTTCTGGATATTCTAGGGAGAATCCATTTCCTGGTCCTTTCCAGGACATAGAAGCCAACCACATTCTTTGGCTCGTGGCCATCTTCCTTCATCTGCAAATCCAGTGATAGTGGGTAGAGTTATCCAGAACACCCTTCTGACCTCTTCCGTTTCTGCCTTCCATATTTAAGGACCTTTGTGATTACACTGGGGCCACCTGAATAATCCAGCATAGCAACCTTAATTCCATCTGCAACCTCAATTTCCCTTTGCCATGTAGTCTAACATTTTCATAGATTCTGGGGATTAGAAAGTAGACATCTTTGTGAGGGTCTGTTATTCTGCCTACAACAGAAGGATTGTAGTTATTGGTAAAGACAAGGTCTAGGTTTGACCATGGGAGGTGGTGACTAAAGTGGAGTGGAGGACAAGATCACTGGAAAAGTGAAGGTCCAGGAATAAGGAGTCAGGCTATTAGAAGCAGCATCTGCAAGAATATTGCAGCCGCCAAGAATTATAATAGGAAGAGTACTGGGGACAATGGTAATTAATCAGGACTTAAGATTGTCAAAAATTGGAGAGTAATGAACAGGGGATAAGGCAATTTTTATTAATAAACTATTGGGTGAGAGGTGGTATTGGAAATCAATGCTGCTGAAGTCGAAGTCAAGGGACAAGACATTTTCCAAGCTCTGCTGCTCTAGAAGAAGATTCAGAAAAGGTAATAAAAATGATGGTGAATTCTGGAAGTGCAGAATTTCCTTATCGCATCTCTCAACATGGGCTATCAGAACCATAAGGTATTATTTTTAACTTTTCAAAACTTTGACACATCTATTATCTTCATATATGTTCATTACATCTGTGAGATGGAAATAGAAGTTATTATCCGTCTTCCATGGTTTGGAAAATAAGATGTTAATTGATGGCAAATAAGTGAAAACATTAGATCTATCCTGTGCCCAATTAATTACTCAGCTGAGTTACTGAAGACATTGTGAAGAATATAATAAAGCATATCATATAATTACATTCCTCCAGGAGACTAGACTCTTGGGTCAAAAATCCCTTTGAGAATCTGGTAACAATAAGGAATTTTGCCCCTAAAAAAGCACATTGGCACGTACACAAAATTTTACATATAATTTTATGATATCACCAATTTCCCTAAAGTCCCAAAGGAGTCTACACATCTCAGAATCAGAACCTCTTGTCTGAATGTTGAGGTAAAACTACAGTTGACCCTTGAATAACACAGGGGTTAGGGACACTGAGTCCCACTGCAATAAAAAATCCATGCATAACTTTTGACTCTTCAAAAACTTAATTACTAATAGCCTACTATTGACCGGAAGGCTTACTGATAAACAGGCAATTAATACATATTTTATAGGTTCTATGTATTCTATACTATATTCTTACAATAATAGAAGCCAGAGAAAATAAATTGTTATTAAGAAAATCATAAGGAAAAGATAATACGTTTGCTATTCATGAAGTGGAAGTAGATCATCATAAAGGTCTGTATCTTCTTGGTCTTCACATTGAACAGGCTGAGAAGGAGGAGGAAGAGGAAGGGTTGGTCTTGCTGTCTCAGGGGTGCCAGAGATGTAAGAAAATCTCCATGTAATAGGACCCATGCAGTTCAAACCCACGTTGTTCAAGGGTCAACTGTAAAGACAGTAGAAATTGCCTAACAATGTAAGTTACAAGAGAAAGTATAATCAGGTGCCAAATGGGTGATATGGAAAATTGTTATAAGTCCAGAAAAGCAATGCATCACTCAACTTGGGAATAATTATGGAAAAACTGTAGAATCTTGAAGACTTGAGATGATTCCATGGAAAAGAGGAGGGATGGCATTTAAGGTAGGAAGATGGAGAGAAGCTGGAAATTAGGTTGGAATGTTTCAGAGCCAGTGAATAGACCAATCTAACCATCTGTGAAATGTGGGCAAAAATGACTTCCAAGGTATATTTGTAAAAAATAATTAAAGCTCCTGGTGAAATGTACCCCTCAAAACATTATTAATATGGTACATGGGTCTGTTTCAGGACATGAAGGCATAAAATTATTTGTTATAATTGATTTAGTAGGAATTTCTAAATTTGTGCTAACACTTACAAGTCTCTCTATCTTTAAAATACAATGCCGAAGCAGAAGAAGTCACTTTCTCATATTCTCAGTGAGAAGGTTCTCATACAATTATGTAACAGCTACTTGAACCATATATTTTTTCCTGTGATTTTTATGTATTTTACATGTTTTTAGCTCTTTAAAAAAACTGACTTACAAAGATAAAACAAAGGCTCTTCTTTATAACTGGGATAAATAATGCTTCCCTTATTTCAAGAGTGGGTGTGAAATCCCAAACCCTGTTTTCCCCAACCTTCTTTTGCTCTCTACAAAATCTGAGCTGCCATGTGGAAGAGAGTAAGTAAAAACGTCAATACATTGTGGCTACTTGGACAGCATTTACAGAGAGTCAAATGTTTTAAGAACACTTAATATTAAATGGAAAACAGATGAATGATGATAAATAATTCTATCTATAGGTCTGAACTGCCATGTTGGAATCTAAATCTGAGACATTGCAGGGAAAATCCTGTGCACGCCTCATCGGAGGGCCAAATTACACCAAAATGAGATCCAGGTTAGGAATGTGAAGACTCTGGAGAAATCCCCTAAAGCAGGTTTTTCTGAGCTAAATTCCCCTTGGCAATGTAGCCATGCAGAATAATCACGAGTATCCTGGAATCGTAGAGTGGTAGGACTGGGCAGAACCTAACTGTTCTCAAGTCTGATTCCCTAACGGATGCTGGGATTTCCTCTCCAGCACACCTGCCTCTTCCCTGAATAAGCATATCTGGAGACAGGCAAAGTCGGGGTGTGCTGGTAAATGCTTATCAGCTAATCTCCAAAGGAAAAAAAAGGAACCTGACTGGTAGCATTTGCTGAGATCCGAGATGTGAATACTCCCACCGTGGCCAATTCAAGCAACCAATGTGATATCAACATTATGTACTATTTCCACTACATAGATACGATGGCAGTAAATAACCTCAGAGGCATATGTAAGAAGACAACATGGTAAAATGATTTGGAAGTGGTAGATTTTAAATGTTTTTACCTTTCTGAAAAATATTATTTGTTTAATTATAATGTAATAGGACTTAACTTATAAGAATGGCTGTATAACATATAACACATAATAAATTGGCACTCATGAGCCAGTACCTGCTAGCTCTGGCACACACCGATAATAGCCCTGGAAAATGACCCTGGACCACCTTCCTCATGAAGGAAAACCCCTTAGCAGGTCCTGATCAATGGCAACTCCCCAATATCACCACCCAAGCATTCAGCACATTTTTTTGTTTGTTTGTTTTAAGAGACAGGGTGTCTCTGTATTATCCAGGCTGGAGTCCAGTGGTGCAATCCCAGCTCACTGCAGCCTCAATCTCCTGGGCTTAAGGGATCCTCTCGCCTCAGCCACACCCAGCTAATTTTGTAATGTTTTATTGGCCAGGCTGGTCTTGAATTCCTGGCCTCAAATGATCCTCCTGCCTTGGCCTCCCAAAACACTGGGATTACAGGCATAAGCCACTGACTGGTGTTCAGCACTTTTAAGCCAGGCTTGTATTCTTTGCTTCACTCTCGTTTCTTTGTAGTTTCTTCAAACACAACAAACACCAAATAAACTCCAAATGAATTAATGATGCAAATGTAAAAATGAAAGAACTAAGAGAAATACAGATGGATATTTTTATAAAATTGGAGAATAGACTTCTCAAGCATCACATAAAATCCAGAAACCAAGAAAATAAATGAATAGACTTGATTTAATAATGTGAAACTCTTGTATAAGAGAATATTTCATCATTATTAAACAAAGTTAAAGAAAAGTCACAGAATGGGAGGACATATAAGCACCATATCTAACAGGTTAATAGCCATACCCTATATAAAGGCTCTTGGAAACCAAAAGGAAGAAGACCAAAAAATCCCATAGAAAAATACGTCCAGGATAGAAACAGATAATTCATGGATGAACCATAAATGACAATAAATATATGAATAGATGCTCAAAGAAACACACAATAAAATAATTAAATACTTATTTCACCTAACAGATTAGTAAATATTAAGATGTTTGATAAATCCAGTGTTGAGGAGGTGTGGCGAAACAGGCATTCAGACACTGTTGGTAGAAGTAGAAATCAGTGCAGCCTATTTGAAGAGGAACAAACAGTAATGTCTAAAAGACAAAAACAAAATGCACCTACACCTTGACCCAGCGATTCTGTTATGATTTAAAATTTTTTAAATGACCTAAAATATATGTACAAAAATATTTGTCACAGCATGATGGTAACTACATATTAGAAACAACTGAATGTTCTCTAATAGGGGACTGATTAAAAACCATGTGGTGTGGCCCTAAAATGCAAGGCCACTAAAAGCTCTGTATATGTAAGTATCGATGCTCTCCAAGATGTATCATTAAGTGGGTAAAAGTGCCAAACATCGTGTTTGTTTGTTGTTGTTGGGATGGAGTCTCGCTCTGTTGCCAGGCTGCAGTGCAGTAGCTGGATCTCGGCTCACTGCAACCTCTGCCTCCTGGGTTCAAGTGATTCTCCTGCCTCAGCCTCCCGAGTAGCTGAGATTACAGGAAGTGCCACCACGCCCAGCTAATTTTTTGTATTTTTAGTAGAGACAGGGGTTTCACCATGTTGGCTAGGATGGTCTCAATCTTTTGACTTCATAATCTGCCCGCCTCGGCCTCCCAAAGTGCTGGGATTACAGGCCTGAGCCACCGCGCCTGGCTGCATTGTGTTTAGTGTTATTCCATTTATGTAAATATAAAAGGATGTGTGTATATATATTTGTATAATCATGTCTCTTTCTTGGAAGAAATGAAGGACACTATTAACTGTTATTACCTTTGGGTTAGAAGATGATGTTTACTTTTAATTTTCTATCTTTTTATACTTAAAAAAACAAAGTATATGCATCACTTTTATTTAAAGAACAAACTTTACTTTTTTTCATAAGTAAATAAGAGTTTCTTAGTTTTGGTTCCCCAGAAACAGACCTGGAGACAAGATTTGAGTGCAAGCGTTTGTTTAGGGGTTCACCCTAAGAAATATCAGCGGGGGATTAAGGAAGGGAGACTGGGCAGGCGAGGAAGTGAATGAAGAGTGTGCTGTCAATCAAGTTACCACTGTGGGCAACTGGAAACTGTGATCCAGCATAAAACATGTACCTGAATTAACCCACCCAGCCAAGGAGGTATTTAACCATCAATTCCTGTGGGTCATTGATTGAAGGCTGCTGGGGCGGGGCGGGGCGGGGTGAGGGGGCTTAACTCCATGGCTCAGACACAGACAGAACAAGTTCTGCGGCCAGAGAAAGCCTCAGGCAAAGAGCTGGGACAGACACAGGAGATGGGAGCTGGGAGGGGATGTGGGTCAGCCGCAAGGCATGTTTGCTACAGAAACCACAACCCTAGTATCATATTATAATAAATAAATAGAACGTGCGTGTTTGCTGACCTAGCAATTTCACATTTAGGAATCTCCCTCCTGATGTCCTTACATACCTTGGCCCCGATCAACAATATAGAAAGATAGATTGATTGCAAAATTGTTTGTAACACAGTACAGCCAAAACAAAACCAAAAAACCAATGTGAATGTCAATCAGTAGGAAGAGATTAAATGCATCATGGTATATCCTACATATGCAAGTTGAAAAAAAACAATGAGGTCTATCTTAGTAACTTTCATGAAAAAAAAAAAATTCTCTGAAACACATCACCTTGTGGAACAATATATATCATGAGATCTCATTTTTGTAAAATAGCAAAAACAAGAAAGAAGCAAATAAACACATACACAAACTCCAGGTCAACTATATGTGCGTGTATGTGTACATGGCAAAAGATCTGAAAAAATAAACAAGTTGCCAGAGTTTGTGCAATGTAAAGTGTACATTACTGATGTTTTAATGTATTATTACATATTTTTATTTACTATAAGTAAATGAAAAACAACAATTTTTTGGCAAAGATGGGGTCTTCCTCTATTGCCCAGTCTAGCCTTGAACTCCAAGCCTCAAGCGATCCTCCTGTCATGGGCTCCCAAAGTGCTGCGATTACAAGTGTGAGCCACCATACCTGGACAGAAATGTATTCCTTATAGTTTTGAAAGCTGAGAAGTCCAAAGTCGAGGGGCCTTTACATGAAAAGGGGAGCTAGAAATAGTACCTATTTCATAGGTTATTGTGGAGACTGAAATAATACACATAAAATAGCTAGCATTGCACTGCTCATAGAGTAAATCTTCAATAAATATCGAATGGTTGCTATTAAAAAGGATGGCTTTATATGCCACAAAGAAATTGTAAGTATAAAGTGAGTCAGAGTTTGCTTGTCTCCTCACACCTCACTCTATTCACTTATTTATTTGTTTATAGACTCAGGGTCTCACTCTGTCACCCAGGCTAGAGTGCAGTGGCGTGATCATGGTTCACTGCAGCCTCAATATCCTGGGCTCAAGTGATTCTCCTGCCTCAGCCTCCCGAGTACTTGAGACTACAGGTGTGAGCCATCATGCCTGGCTAACTTAAAAATTATTTGTTGAGCCGGGAGTCTTGCTATGTTGCCCAGGGAGGTTTTGAACTTCTGGCCTCAAGCAATCCTCCTGCCTCAGCCTCACCGCTGGGATTACTCACCCATTTATTTAACAACTATCACTGAGGGCCTCCTACCAGCCAGGCATGGGAGAGGCATCAAGAGACAAGATCAAATCCCTGCCTGCTGGAGCTCACATTCTACTGGGGCAGACAACGATGAAATAAACATGCAACATGTCAAGTGACAATCAATGCTGCCAGGTAAGGAAATGGAGTCTTGAAGGTAGGGTGCTGTCATTTATAGGAGGGTCTCTGATAGAGTGCTGTTTGACTGGAGATCCGATGAAGTCATTGGGGAAAGTGCCTGGGCCTGGGCAGGTTACGGGAAGGAAGGAGAGTTCACGGAGTGAGAAATAAAATGATTGGAGGGGGAAGTTAATCCTGGCCTGATATTTTAACATCACTGCTGCTGCAGCATAGAAATCGGATTGGCAGAGGGAAACAGGGCAAGGATGATCACGCGTGTGACGTTTGCCTTCACAGTAGTAAGACAATGAAGACCATGGCAGTGAGTGTGGGCCTGGAAGGAATGGGATGATGGGAAAATAATTAAAAGATGAAACAAGAACTTGATAATTAATTAGATGTGAGAAGAAGAAGAAGGAATTGTGAATGAGGCTGAGGTGAAATTGCTGCAGGGCACAGCCGTGAGGAGGTCTTGAAAGCAAGGGCTGCCCAGGATGGAGCCTCCAGCCTCCCACCCAGCCACTTCCCTCCTGCCCGTCACATGCTTGAGTGCACCCCTTGCACCAAACACTGTGTTCCCCAGAATGTCCTTGCTCTGGTGGCTACTGCAATGGTTTGAATGTTTGTGCCCTCCGAAACTCATATGGGAACTTGATCCATAAGGAAGAGAGACCCGAGCTAGCATGCCGTGATGTCCCATGCCACGTCAGGACTCTGTAGAGACCCTAGCACCAAAAAGGCTCTCACCAGGGGCAGCCCCTCGACCTTGGACTTCTCAGCTTCCAAAACTATAAGGAATACATTTCTGCCCGGGAATGGTGGCTCACACTTGTAATCCCAGCACTTTGGGAAACCATGACAGGAGGATCGCTTGAGGCTTGGAGTTCAAGGCTAGCCTGGGTAATACAGGGAGACCCCATCTCTCCCAAAAAATTAAAAATTAGCTTGGCATGGTGGCACCCACCTGTAGTCCTAGCTACTTGCGAGGCTGAGGCAGGAGGATTGCCTGAGCCTGCAAGTTTGAGGTTGCAGTGAGCTACGGTTGCACCACTGCACTCCAGCCTGAACAACAGGGTGAGACCCTGAGAAGGAAGGAAGGAAAGGAAAGAAAGGAAAGGAAAGGAAGGAAAGGAAGGGAGAGAGAGAAAGGAGGGAAGGAAAGGAAGGGAGAGAGAGAAAGGAGGGAAGGAAAGGAAGGAAAGGAAGGAAGGAAGGAAGGAAGGGAGGGAGGGAGGGAGGGAGGGAGGGAGGGAAAGAAGGAATTTCTCTTCTTTATAAATTACCCAGCTTCAGGTATTCTGTTTTAAGTAACAGAAAACAGACTAAGGCAGTGCCTAGAGAACTCTTATTCATCCTTCAAAACGCAGACCCAGCTCAGGCATCACCCCCTCTAGGCAGCCTGATGCTACAGCTTGAATGAATAGTTTATTCTTCTGCATCACTCCCAGTGTCATCCACAGCCTAGCACACAGCTTCCCAAACATCATCAAATAACACAGGCATGGGTCCGGATTATAGCCCAGCTGGGAAGGGGTAATAGAAAGGTCTCGAAAGAATCTGTGAAGACCCTGCACTTGGCATGTTGCAAATAGGTTGTGCTTATACCCTAGGCCTTGAGTTGACCACATTGGGCAACTGGAGCAGCTGGAGCTCTTGGCCAGTTAGCTCTCACCATGGAAAGCACATCCATTTACCCAAGAGCACCACACAAATATCATCATTTTCTGTATGTGCTATGCCCTGAAACAAAAAAGGGGGATGCTCTTTGCTGTACTAGGTGTTAAACTGGAATTATTTTAGTCTCAGTTTCAAGTGAGGCCCCAAAGCAATAGATAGAACATTCCAAAGTGAGATGCAAGATTCGCAAAAAGTGCTTATGGAAACCAGTTTTGTACTCTCAGCCAACCACCCACCTCCAGACTATATAAAAGATGAGAGAGAAGCCAAGAAAAGAATTGAAATTTACAGTAGGGAATTTTTGGAGGAAAGCTCTGCTGTGGGCTTCACCTGGAAGAAAGAATGAGGTCACTTGCCCTACCTCAAGCCAAGGTGTAGGGGTGCCTCCTGATGCTTGGGGGATGCAGTGGGCCGGTGTTTGGCTGAGAAGTGGGGAGTCTGGCTAGTTGGTTGCTCTGTGGTGTTGGGGTCAGCTTGCACTCAGAGTTGGGTACAAAGGACTCGTCGTGTTTCCCATGACTGGCGAGGGCCGTCGGGGAAAGGAGGGAGTAAGAGGAGCCAAATAGAGAGTGAGGCAGCCCCAATAGGAAATGACTTCAGATTCCCTGGGGCTGAGGAAGAGCCATAAGCAATGCAGCAAGAGATGCATTCAGGGCCCCAAGGGGCTCCAGGGGACACAGCCCCAGGATTGTGGTCCAGCAGGGAATGGAGAGTTGGAGGGTCTCAGAAGAACCTGTGAAGGCACCGCACAAGAGAAGGGCTGCTGCAACCCTGGCCTCCAACTGCTGCGATCCTGGCCTCCAGGCCTTTGCTCATCTTCCTTCTCTCCTCCCTGATCTGATCCTGGGGAACTCAGAAACCAGCTGGAGTGAACACCTGGCTGCAGCAGCCATTAGCACCGAGGAGGCTGAGGCAGGAGAATCTCTTGAGCCTGGGATTTTGAGGTTTCAGTGAGCCATGACTACCACTGCACTCCATCCTCAATGCAATGGGGGTGGGGGACGAGGAGAAGTTTTACGCGTAAATGAAGCATGATACTTTTGATTATTACACTTGATTCAACTTATTAATTACTGGAAAGAGCTGATGTTTTGAGATTTAAGCAACTGGGACACTTTTAATGTCTAAAGGTGACGAGGAAAGCTATGGGCCCCTGAGTTTTCCCCAGGCTGTGAAAGGGTGGGCCTTAGCAAATGCTCTAAAAGGAGGTGGCGATAAGAATAAACTCGCCTTCCCATCGCACCCCGTGGGTCACAGTTCGTCATAACAAGTGCTTTTCTTTCTCCATTCTGTCTGTCTTCTGGGAGCTCCTTGAGAGCAGGAATTTACACCTAGTGTAAGTGGAGTTTGGCCCACAGCAGGTATGGGTTTTTGTAGACTGATCCAAAGTCCATTGTGACATGCTTCATTTCTGTTTATTCCTTCCCAGTCTTCTAAAATTGAGCTCCTCAACTTAGAACCTTGAATGAGTTCCACGTGTGAGGAGAGAGTGACTACCCTTAGCCCCCAATGTAACCCTTAGGGCATCCAGGCAAGTGCCCAAGGGCTGAAACCCAGAACCTCTTGCCTTCAGCGGCAAGCAAACCTTTATCCAAGAGTGCCTTAGAAAAATGATCATTTCTCCATGGAATCAACCCAAATGCCAAGTTTATCAATGATAGACTGGATAAACAAAATGTGGTACACATACACCATGGAATACTATGCAGCCATAAAAAGGAAGAAGATCAAGTCCTTTGCAGAGACATGGATGGAGCGAGAAGCCTCATGTTGTGCTCCTATTACATGTTATTCTCATGCCACATTTTGTCCGCAGCAAACTAACCCGGGAACAGAAGACCAAATATGGCATGTTCTCACTTACAAGGAGGAGCTGAACGATGAGAACACACTGACACATGGTGGGTACAACACACAATGGGGCCTGCGAGTGGGGGGCGAGAGAAGGGAGGGCATCAGGAAGAACAGCTAATGGATGCTGGGCTTAATACCTAGGTGATGGGATGATCTGTGCAGCAAACCACCTTGGCACACATTTACCTATGTAACAAACCTGCACATCCTGCCCATGTACCCCAGAATTTAAAACAAATGTCAAAGAAGAAAAGAAAAATGATAATTTCTCTGAATGCCATGGGTTAGAAAAAGGCTGGGAAGCATTGCTCTAAAATAGCTCCTGGGACCTTCACATTTTTGCTTTCTGACTTTCTGTTCTATGTACAATAATTTTTTTCATGCCTCCCCGAAAGTTCACCACTCTTTACCACTGCCAGCTACCCTGTCACCACATGAAATGATACTTCATCTTCATCTACATAAGCTGAATATTGCATCCCTTCTTCATGTTTGTACACAGCCACCTTGAGTTTCACATGTTTTGTGAAATGCGGACGTCACTACAGTCGATGTACAGAAGAACCCAATGAGACTGAGAATGCTTACGGACGTCATCTCGGAACTGCTGCATGTATCAAGAAACGTGGAATAGTTGCTCCCTTGCAATCACTGTCAGGTGGCTGCGCTTCCACCCACTTTTACACTCCAGACTGTGGGTGCTGCTTGGGGTCGCCAATGGGCCCAGCCTCTGCGGTTGGGATTCTAGTTGGCCCTGGTGGGAGGCATGTGACAGCCAGGGGACTTTCCCCAGTCTCTTCCTGGCTTATTCCTGGCTCCCACACCCTGTGTTTGCTACCTAGCTGCATCTCTGATTTTTGAGTTCCTGAATTGTGGGTATTGCCTTCTTGGGTTTGCAATATCTGCCTGATGCCAAACCCCTTGGCTCTGCCTCTCCTAGGGTAGAGCCATGGTTTGGGGGCTCAACTTCTCAGGGTCACCGAAGCTGTAATCTGCTAACCCAATTTCAGTTCCTGGATCTTTCTGGCCATTTCTGTTCAGTGGATACCCAACCCTGGTATCATCTTACTAGTCCTGGAATCTTGAATTGAGAGCAAAATGTAATTGTGTTTTTGTTAGAAATGATGGGGACAAAGTTAGAGAGTGAGAAAAAGCATTTGATGCCCAAGACTGTGAGCTGAACTGGAAAAATAAAGAGTGTCTGAGGAACTCCATCAGAAAACCTTGCAAGAAGTATTTGGATTTGCGTTGTCTATCTCCAGCAATAACCTGCTGGTGATGACTAATTAGGTGTACCATCGTTTGGAGATTCAGTGAAGACTACAAATGAAAAAAAAAAATAGTCTATCAAGGCATGATTCACACTCAGAGGACTCTTGAAACAAGTAAAGAACTTTGTTGTTTAGTCTGGCAAACATTTCACTTTGAAATTACTAAAATAATCATAAATGAAAACCGTGCTCCCTGAATCTTTCATCTATCTATGTGAAATGCTCTTAATTTCATAGGTGGTTGGTAAGGGACCAATTACTTTCGACATGTGAATGAAATGACATCATCTTTGCCAAACAATGTGCAGGGAAATGAGAGACCACCTTCCTTATAGCATATTTAATATGTTCTCTCTCTCTGTCTCTCTACAAATTGGCCCACGAGTATTCCTTCACTTTCTCATTATAACAAAACAAAAGAAAAATCCAGTCACATGTATTGCCAGCTGCTTCTCCCTTGTGGCATAATTCTACAGAAGCAGTGAGAGGACAGTTCCAGCGGGAGGCTGCTACAGGACCACCAGAGAGTGTAGGGGGCCTGGGTCAGGGGTCTATGAGCTGCTCAAGAAGCTTCTGACTGCTGCTTCTGGAGCCCAAGTTCTGGGATCTGGGCAAGGTGACACTGGTTTGGCTGGTGGCCCTCTCCCCTTGCAGAGGGGACAGGTGCTTAGTGGAGAAGCTGAGGCCTTGGGCACTCTTGTTTTCCTCTCCCCTGGCCCAGGGGTGTCTTCTTCCATGGGTGGACCCTGCTGGAGATTTCCAAGCCCCCAACAGAATTACATTATTCTTCTTCCTCAGTCATTGGACTGCCTCTGCTTTCCCACAATAGCAAAATACAAAGGTGGCCTACACAACACAGCACAAACTAGCATCATGACCTCAGGGCCACTAAGAAGGTCCTCAGGCCCCTCAAATCCTTTCATGGAGGGCAAAGGCTTTCATCCCTCCCTTAGGGATAGGGTCATAGATTATCACTCCAGCCTTTGGGCAGCTGAGTGGAACCCGGAGCCTCCTCCTCACCCCATCCCATTACCGTCTCCTCCACCCTTGAGTTGTGGTCCCAGTGACCATGCAGACATTACCATTTTCTTCAACAGCTCTACCAGGACCTCTACCTGGAAGTGACGGCTGCAGATCCTCTCCCCAGGGAGTAGATGCTGATGGAGGGAGCACCCACGTTCCGCAGCAGGCATCCTCCACCTGCCCCCTCGGTCTTTGAGCCAGAGCACATCACTCATCCAGTGAGAGGGGTGGCCAGTCCAGGGCAGGAGAGGGGGCTCCACTACCTCAGGGCTGGCCAAGGCGTAGTGCTGAGGATCTAGAGAGCACTGGAAGTGAAGATTTCCCTATAACTCCAACTACTCTGGAATCTATCCTGACCACTTTTTGTTTTCCCATTTTTACCCAAGGGTCAGCTCTGCTTCTGCAGACATCCTGCCCTTCCCCTCCTCTGGCCTGTGTTCAGAATTCAGAAGCAGGTGTGGGGGCATGTGGCTCTGCCCTTTAGCCCATGATCACAGGAGAAATGGCCTCAGCAGAAAGACTCCAGAAATGACAGCCATGCTCAGCCTTGGGAGGTTTTATTAAACAACAGCCCTTACCTCCCCTTCTCCTGAAATAAAAATTGCAGGAACATTTTTAAATAAAACGTGTCATTTTTTAAGCAAAATATACGATTTTTCCAATGGCAGTTTTCAAACATTTCAAAAATGTTAAATGGTACGTCAGTTCTCCCTTTATTCTTCATACTTTCTCTCACCCTGGAAATATATGTATATATATGCACACATTATCCTTGGAGGTGTATTTTCTAGGATGCAAATAATAAAGGAAGGTGACGTCATTTGGAATTCAGGTGCTTAAAGTGGTGGACACGTGCTTTTCATTCCAGCATATAATTGAGGACATTGTCACTTGTCTTACACACGTGTATCCAGTTCTGTTCATCTGCCACCTTCTTTACCTGTATTTGGTGATCTGATCAACTAGGTGTTTGGGCAAATATCCTACTCTCATACCACCACCATGCTTAGAGTATTTCCAAGAGCAGCAAATCAAACTTGGGGCCAGGGCATGGCCTATTTCCAACAAAATATGATCATATACATTTCAGGACCATTTTACTGCTGTTTGCTATAACCAAATGAGCAATGGGCAAGTTTAGGGACCACAAAAGCAAAAACAGCATAACATTTGGAATTTTCAAGTATGCTTATTTCTTAAATTTGAAGAACCCTCTTGTGATTTTAGGACTTGTGTGCTAGTCTTTGATTCTTCTCCCACAAAGCCCAAGAGGAAATCTCCCCTTTCTCTTCCTGTTCTGGCCTTGGCCTTGCAATGTATGGTCTCACTCCCCTTGCACCTGGGCCATGTCCCTTGCACATGGTAGGGTTGTACCAGAGAAGCAAAGCTTGTATTGAATGGCACATTCCATCGCAGAGGCTCTCCTAGCAACATGGCAACAATAACAAACTCAACAATAGCCTTTTGTTTTTAGCTCTATAAAGTGCTGTGGCCATTAGTCTCACCAGAAAATTCAAAGGATATTTTGCAAGTGACGAGTGGTTTCTAGCTGAAGCATTGAAATTGGAGCCCCTTGATTGCTTTCCTCCAATCTGCGAATATCTAAGTAGGCAGGCACCAGAGTTTCATTTGAGGAGCAGGATGTGCCAAAGGGAGGCGCTGCACAGGGAAACAACGGGGCTGGGGAGGCTCTAGCTCTGGCTCTGGTTGGTGAACTCCCCATATACCATTGACCAAGTCATGTTAACTCTCTAGATCTTCCTCTTCTCATCTTCAAAATTAGGAGTTGCTTCAGTGCTTTGAAAAATCCAGATTCTTGGGTCTACACTCATCTTGCTGAATCAACATCTCTAGGGCTCTGCTCCAAGAATTTGACTTTTAACCAGAGGTAAATCGACGACTTTGTTGAACAGTTCTAAAAACGTTTATGTAATTAGCTTCCCAATTTGGCTTGCTTGGCAATAGAGGATCAATGCATACTTTAGGATTGGTATGTTATGTATATTGTAGGGAACATTTTCTCTGATAGATTTTATAAAGAACTAAAAGAACCCATTTTATTTGCTGTTTCTCACTGGCTATTCTCTGTAAAAGACCACATATCATGTGCCCCATCAGAAAAAACTTTTGAGCATGTGTTTCTAATATATTTACTTTTAAAATATTTCATATCTAATATCTATATTTATTTACATGTCACTAGGCTTTAATAGCTACTATTTTATGTTAAATATTAAATATTAACATATTATGAACATTATAAAATATAAAAAATAAATAATTTTTAAAGAAAAAAGTTGAAATAAGATTAAAAATTTTTGATTAGTGAAAATCTTGGTTTAACACTTTGTGGCATAGCAATATCAAACACAATTTGTGATACTGATTTCGAGTTCTCTCTCTCTATATATATATTTTTTTCTTTTTCTTTTTCTTTTTTTTTGAGACAGGGTCTCACTCTGTCGCCCAAGCTGGAGTACAGTGGCAGGATCTTGGCTCACTGCAACCTCTGCCTCCTCCTGTCTCCACTTCCCAAGTAGCTGGGACCACAAGCGCATGCCCTGGCGCCTGGCTAATTTTTGTATTTTTTGTAGAGACTGAATCTCACCATGTTGCCCAGGCTGATCTCAAATTCCTGGGCTCAAGTAATCTGCCCACCTCAGCCTCCCAAAGTCCTGGGATTTCAGGCATGAGGCACCCGGCCAAGTTTGGTATATTTTAATAGTTATAATAGATTCAAATATGCTTCACAAAAATACTGTATGTAGATTCACGTACAAGAAGTATCTTTTTAGAAAACTATCCTTACTAACCTATAATACTGATTTTTAAATTCCATCCACGAATTACGCCAAAGTGTCTTATGAGCTGGTAAATTTCTGCTTTTCTGGTTATCAAATAGTGGTTGTTGCAAACTAATTGGAAGATTTGACATTTTTAATATTTCCAACAAATATTTTCAAAACATGATAAAATTCTTCACTTAGAAAAAAAACTGGGGCAGGTTAGAAAATTATATTTCCAGGGTTTTTAATGTGTACAGATATGAGTTTTTGTATTGTTTTTGGCAACAAAACCTGCATGTATTTGAGAATATTTCCAAGCATGCATTTCCGAAGAGCTCTTTCCATAGCACGAATTTCTTTCAAGAATTATTACTTTCTCCCTCATTGTAACACTATTTTCTCCTCGCCTTTATCTCAAATGGACAGATCAAACATAGTTTTGGAAATATCTGATGAATAGTGTGTTGGCCTCAGAAAAAGCCAGATTTGAACCTTTGTATTTATAAAAGAATAACGTGTTATCTGTCTCAAGTTTAACAACACTTTTAAGTGCTTTGCCACGAAATAACTTTTAACCCTCCAAGGGCACAAAAGATTTTCACCATTATTCCCCATCTCATTAAGATTCTTCTTCTATTTTTCGATCAAGTAACCACACTGATGACACCCTGTAACATTTTGTGGATTTCTGGTTCAACTTTTTGCAGCAATAATATCCATATGGCTGATGATGCAGCGAACGTATGTTTCAGGAGGGGCCATGCCTGTGGATTTCCCCTTGATGTCTCTTCTTTTTTTTTTTCCTTTGAGACAGAGTCTCACTCTGTCACCCAGGCTGGAGTGCAGTGATGAGATCTCGGTTCACTGCCAGCTCCACCTCCCGGGTTCATGCCATTCTCCTGCCTCAACCTCCCCAGTAGCTGGGACTACAGGTGCCCACCACCATGCCCGGCTAATTTTTTGTATTTTTAGTAGAGATGGAGTTTCACCGTGTTAGCCAGGATGGTCTCAATCTCCTGACCTCGTGATCTGCCCGCCTCGGCCTCCCGAAGTGCTGGGATTACAGGCTTGAGCCACCGCACCCGGCTGATGTCTCTACTTTTATAATTCCATCAAAGCAGCTACTCCCTGAGTGGTTAGACTCATATGGGTAAACCCCCACTCCCCCTTTCCCCATTTTTTAAATTAAAGAAGTCATTTACTATTGAGAATATATCTTTTTCTGGTACATCTTTTCTTTGGCAAGCCATATAAAAGCATTTCTTCATGTATTTCATTATTCAAACAGAATCTAGCAGTTCAATTATGGAATCATGTTGGAAGCATCTCAACTTTTATTCATTCAGCATCAACCCATTCAGTAATCACCCTGTGGTTTATCATTTTCACTAACGTTTTGTGCTTTGTGTCTTCCAAAAGATTTTTCTAACTAAAGAGGACACTTTGATTTTTTACTATGCTTTTATGTAAGTAATTTCACTGGTTTATACTGCAGCAGTTTCTTCAACAGTAGCTTTGCTTTTAGATAAGAAATCTCATAAGTGGTTGCTAAGTATGTATAAATATTTAATAAGAAGTTTTAAAATACTGGATTGAGACTCACACAACTTTACACTTGAAACAAAACCAGAGGCTCATTTTAATATTGTGGGTTCTTCATTTCAAATTAGTTTCTAACATTGCAAAGCAACACTATCCATGGCTCAGTGTTTGTTGGTAACAATAATGCATGTTAAAAAGCTATATTTCAAATATATTTTTAAAATAAATTTTAATTCAAAAGAATTTTAGGTTTACCAGAGGATTGCAAAGACAGAACAGAGAATTCCCATACACCCTTCACCCAGCTTCCTCAAATACTAGCATCTTACATAACCATAATATATTTATCAAACTTAAGAAATTGACACCAGTACAGCACTATTAACTAAACCACAGATTTAATTTGTATCTCTCCAGTTCTTCCATCAATATATTTTTTCTGTTCCAGGATCCAATCCAAGATACCATGTCACCAAATGATCAATGCCACATAATAATTTTGTTTAGCTAAAACTAAATAGGCTAGGCATGGTGGCTCACGCCTATAATCCTAGCACTTTGGAAGGCTAAGGCGGGCAGATCACCTGAGGTCAGTAGTTTGAGACCATCCTGGCTAACATGGAGAAATCCCGTCTCTACTAAAAATACAAAAAACTAGCCAGGCATGGTGGGACTAAACCTGTAGTCCCAGCTACTTGGGAGGCTGAGGCAGGAGAATCACTTGAACCTAGGAGGCGGAGGCTGCAGTGAGCTGAAATCGTGCCACTGCACTCCAGCCTGGTGACAGAGTGAGACTTCATCTCAAAAAAAAAAAATTGAATAATTTTTGGGTAGGCGCAGTGGCTCACACCCGTAATCCCAACACTTTGGGAGGCTAAAACAGGCAGATCACCTGAAGTCAGGAGTTTGAGAGCAGCCTGGTCAACATGGTGAAACCCCGTCTCTACTGAAAATACAAAAACTGGCTGGGCGTGGTGGCATGCACCTGTAATCTTAGCTACTACAGTGGCTGAGTCATGAGGATCACTTGAACCCGGGAGGTGGAGGTTGCAGTGAACTGAGATGGCACCACTGTACTCCAGCCTGGGCAACAGAGCAAGACTTTGTCTCAAAAAAAAAAAAAAAAATCTAAAAAACTAAATAATTTTGGCAATGTAGTTCTCCAAGAATGAGTGACGGGCAAAATACTGCAAGAAGCTAAAAGTGAAGCCATCTTTGTCCCCTCCATCTCTGTTGTGGTATTAGGGCTTTGCACTGCAGCTCTCCTGTACTGTCCTTGAAATGAGACTATCTGGCTTACAGACCAAATAAGGGGGCCTCCATATGTTTATTAAATATGATACTAGAAAATCTACTTCTTCCTTGCTTTTCTTTTTTTAAAGGCAAAAATATGACGTGTAGAGGGTCTCAAATTTCTTTTCCATAGCAAACATCTATACTTCCAAGAAAGGGCCAGCAGATGTCTTTTGCACCCTGTCAAGTGCACACAACCCATTTTGTAGAATATTTCTCTGTATTCTATTCATGCTCCTTTGGTTGTTCAGAGAATCGACCCTAAACTCCTACTAATAGTAGTAAGTCTAAGCTAGAAAAACTGGACAATGTCAATGTTTTGTTCTCTACTGGCCAAGTCCATGTTTTTCTGAATTATTCATAGATAAGAAACAATTATTGAGTAACTTATTAAGGCAGTTAATGAACACAAATAAATTTCTCCAGGAAGCACTGCCTTAAGCCATCCCTTAACAAACTGTTAAAAGTTCATGTACTTTTGGCAGGATAGTGCAGAAAAAACTTGGGGGAAGGGCAGATAGCCCTATGGCATCCCTCAAATCACATCACAGAGGCTACCTGCTCCCCATAATTGGGCTAGCTCTGTGTTTTCACCATTGACACTGACAATTAAATATTTGATAATGCCAGGAGTGGAGTCTCATACCTGTAATCCTAGCACTTTGGGAAGTCGAGGCAGGTGGATCACCTGAGGTCAGGAGTTCGAGACCCAGCCTGGCCAGCATGGTGAAATCCTGTCTCTACTAAAGATACAAAAATTAGCTGGGTGTTGTGGCACATGCCTGTAATCCCAGCTACACAGCAGGCGGAGGCAGGAGAATCACTTGACCCAGAGGTTGTTGCAGTGAGCCGAAATCACGCCACTGCATTCCAGCCTGGCGACAGAGCGAGACTCCATGTCAGAAAATAAAATAAAACAAAACAAAACAAAATAAAATAAAAATTGACATCTATGTTGTTCATTTATTGAAAGAATGAATGATGTAGTAGGTTCTGTAATGTACCACATGGTCTCCCTTTAGGAAGGAAGAGTTTACCTGCCAGTTGCTGGGAGTTTTGCTGGAACAGGCTCTGGATGGTCAGCCCTCTTTAGGCATTGCCTTAGCTGAAGAAAATCTCTCTCAGGATTTGCCCCCTTCCAGGGACAGCTTGCAGCCAGTGACTGATCAGTTGGAGGTAGGAGGGCTTGGCCCCTTGTCCCATCTTGGGGCAACTCTGAGGGGCTATCCCGGCTTCAGAGCTCCCTGAGTGGTTGACTGAGGCCTTGGTTGGGAATCCACAGTAGATCAACTTCTCCATCTGCCCAGTCCTGCTTCCTTTTCTTCCCCTCTACAAGTTTTGATTTCAAGAGCTAATAATTTTCTGACACACTAGTCTCATTTCAGAGTCTGCTTCCTAGAAGAGGATCCTCCCACATACGCAAGTGGTCAAAATTCAAACAGTAAAAAGAGTGTGCAAAGGAAAATAGGCATAGCAGCACCGATGAATGCTTCCAGGCTGTGTGTGTGTGTGCGCGTGTGTGTATACATGTATATTAAAATACTTGTACATTTTATACCCATTTTGGTCATTTTCTTATAAAGTTTGTAGCACCTTATACATGCTTTTTTCTATCTTATTTTTCATTTTAACCTATTTTTACATAGTGATACATAAAGTTTTACAATTACTGTCTAATGTTCCATTTTGCATGGATGTACCATAATAATAGCTACCATCTGCATGACACCTATTGGCTGGACACTCTGGCCAGCTCTTTATATTTATGCAACACATATCTTTTTTTTTTTTTTTTGAGACAGTCTCATTCTGTTGCCCAGGCTGGAGTGCAGTGGTGCAATCTCTGCTCACTGCAACCTCCGCCTCCCGGGTTCAAGTGATTCTCCTGCCTCAGTCTCCTGAGTAGCTGGGACTGCAAGTGCATGCCACCATGGCCAGCTAATTTTAATAGAGATGGGGTTTCACCATGTTGGCCAGGATGGTCTCGATCTCTTGACCTTCTGATCTGCCCACCTCGTCCTCCCAAAGTGCTGGGATTACAGGAGTGAACCGCTGCACTTGTTCCACATATCGTGTATCTATTATGTGCCAGGCACTGTTCTGAACACCAACAACACTAGAAACTGTATCTCACACTTCACTTCAACGTTAAGACTTTGCCACTATTCTTTTTTTGTTTGTTTGTTTTTGTTGTTGTTTTTGTTGTTGTTTTTGAGACAGAGTCTCACTCTGTTGCCCAGGCTAGAGTACAGTGGCATGATCTTGGCTCACTACAACCTCCGCCTCCTGGGTTCAAGTGATTCTCCTACCTCAGCCTCCCGAGTAGCTGCAACTACAGGTGCGTGCCACCACGCCCAGCTAATTTTTGTATTTTTAGTAGAGACAGGGTGTCGCCATATTTGTCAGGCTAGTCTTGAACTCCTGACCTCATGATCCACCCACCTCGGCCTCCCAAAGTGCTGGGATTACAGGCGTGAGCCACTGCGCCTGGCCAAGTTTGCCACTGTTGTTGTCCCTATTTTACAGATGAGAAAACTGATGTTCAAGTAACTTGCCTAAGGCGTGACTCTGGGACCAGGATCCATGATGAGGCAGCTGGTTTCTACCCACTCTGCTCTTAAAGCCTCCACCAGCATCCCCTTCATCCTGCAACTTATTTCATCCGTTTCCTCCAATGGACAGTCAAACTGCATACAGTTAGTGGCTATTATAAACAATGCTGCCGCAAGCAGCCTTTTCCATTTATCTTTGAGTGCCATCTCCCTACTGCTAAACAGGGAACAAGCGAGCTTATTATTCAACAGGATACCTGTTAGCCATCCCAGGTCATTACCCACACCATTTTAAAACGTGCCTTTCTTCAAAATTAGGGTTTTACGGAATCAAAAGATACGGCATTCCATTCTTAATACGAAAATCTTAGGTTAAGCTTTTAAAATACTTCCATGCAGTCCCCTTGTGTTAGATGCATATTTGCAGATAGGGTAATACCTGAGTTACCATCGTCAGTGTCTCTGGTGGGAAGTGGAATGTTTTTATTGAAATTGTTCTTGTTTGTGTTTCAGGAAAAAAAAAAATGAAAACAGACCTACAATCTGGGTCTGGTTTTCATCATAGTGCAATCTTTATGAGACAATGTAAGGCTGAGAATATTTTAATCTGATATTTCTTTAAAAAATGCATGTTCGAAAATGATACAAACCAATCAGAGAAAGAAGAAGAACGATGGAAAAAGAAATCCCTTACATAAAAGAGAAGCAGGAAATTCCAGCGAAGTTTCACAGGGAGGAGGGAAAATCCATCTGTATCGCTATTTATTAGGTTGTTATTTCTTGGTATAGTGTAATAGTTGGTTTTGTTGAACAACAAAAATTCTGTTTAGAGGAAATTGGACAGTTCACACTCCCTGAAGTGAGAACATAACATTTCACTGAACATTACAAACCCTTCATATATCCCATGATCCACTGGCCCTTTAAATAAATATTTCACTTTCTTTAGAGAATCTTCCTGTTCTGGTCATAGATCCATCTCATATTAGATGATTGAATATCTATGTAATTTGTAGTGTCTCTGTGGATATTCTTGAAATTCTCATATTTTCATTTAATGGTACACTCCACTAATTGGGGGCAGGAAGTAATTTGGCATGACTTCAGGGTTAGTTGTTGAAATTTAAAGGCATTTTTACATAATGCTCCGAATACTGGGAATAGTAAAACCTCAATCTTCCAATAAGCTGGAAAACTATTAATGGATTTCTAGGTACTGTTGTTTAGTGTTAATACTCAGTGGAATATATTTTTCATTAAATATGAAAACAGTCCAAGTATGTTGTATACCAGGTGTGCTAACTTTACTGCTTCCTGGAGTGTCCATAATTTCAAAATTAATCTAGTCTTCTTTTATATGTTTTTTCATGAATTTTGGCTTTCTTTTTAACAGTCATAATGATTCAACTATGAAGAATAAAAACTGGCAAGAAAAAGCCAATAAAACTGTAAAGAAAGTAAAAAGTTTCAGGGAAATGAGATTTACCAAATTATGTACAATATAGTTCCCTCTCTACCAAAGCTTTCCATCTTAAATTTATTCTAAAATGCCTCATTTAGTGTTTATTTGTGCCAGTTTCATAGCATGAATCAAATCATGATGGTTAGGTGAGTAAATCAAGCACCATATTAAAATTCATCCTTGGATTATCAGAGTATCTTTTTTCTTATTCCCATTATCTTGCCTCTTTCCAAAGCAAGAAATTTAAATTTCTATGTGACTGAAGTAATCACATGTCAGAATACCCGAGGACTTAAAATTTCAGCTGCTTTGGCTTACATATTTCAATTTCCTAAATCCACTGTGAAAAGAAAAAGAAGAGTGGATACATTAAAATATCTAATATTTTCCCATTGTTATTCTCAATTTCTTTCTCTTTACTATAAATTATACATGTTTACTAGAATGAATACAATTGCCTTTTCTCCTGTTGCTTAAATCTCTTTGTCTACAGAAAGTGATAAGAGCTCATCCATTATTTAAGTTACTATTTCTATAACTGAATTAATACATACATCTACCCAAGCAAATAGGTTGATAGAATGAAGATGAACACAGATTTTCTGCTTAAAGTCCCACTTCATAATCTCTGTTTAGATGCTTAACAGTGAAAACACATTGCCACAAACACCAGGGTTTGTTAATGGTGATAGTGTAAACAGTACTGTAAGAAAAAGAAAAGCTCAGATTTTTTTTTTAGCAAAAGGATATTCTCCTTGTTGAAAAGATTCCTTGCTTACTCTCTTAATTTTCTAGGCCCTGGAGTGAAAAGGCATAGCTATTAAATCCTGCTTTGCAAAGTGTAAATCAGGTTGGTGGGTATAGACTGCCCTGGATTTTCAGTCTAAAAAATTTGGGACTGAGTGCAGTGGCTCATGCCTGTAATCTCAGCTCTTTTTGAGGATGAGCCAGGAGAACAGCTTGAGGCCAGGAGTTTGAGACTAGCCTGAACAATACAGTGAGACTCCATCTCTACAAAACATTTAAAAAAAAGATTAGCCAGGAATGGTGGCACACGCTTGTGGTCCCAGGTACTCATCAGGAGAGGCTGAGGCAGGAGGCTAGCTTGAGCCCAGGAGATCGAGGCTGCAGTAAACTATGATCACATGACGCATTCTAGCCTGGGTGACAAAGTGAGACCTCGTCTCTAAAAATACCCAGCAAAAAACCCCCAACAATAATTGGGGCTTTATTTTTCCTTCATTATCAGTCCAACATCACACTGCCCCTACTTTGGTCTCCCAACTTCACTTTCCTGGCCCAGACTCGCAAATTTTTCACTAGGCCCAATGACTGCTTCAGGGAAGGGAGAAGGTGGAGGGGAAGAAGGTTTGGGGCAGCCCTATTTAGAAAGGAAGTATGCAGACTTGAAGTGGATGAGAAAATAATATCTGTCACTTACCCATATGGCTTCCACTGTGGAAGCTGCATGCACGTATTTGTTTAATATAAACACTGACATACTTTAGGAGAAGATGTGTTTCATTTTAAAAGATTGACTTGTACGTTGCAGCTTATGAATGATAACCTTCTGGAAGCGATTAAATGAAATCATACACACGTACATAGTTTGCAACACTTATTTGTAAAGTAAATACATGGTAGTGAGTACAGGAAAGTAACTGAGAGAGAACAAAAGAACTGTTAATAACAATTGTCCTGCTTAGTGCAGGGAATCTGCTGTCACACATTTAACTTGTCCACGCCTGGTTTGAGATATTGTCCCCAGAAGGCCTCTGTGAAAATATTTATGGTGAGTGAATGAGGGACCTCAGGCTGTCATTCACTCCTACTTATCTCCATTAATTAGGAGATAATTAGAGCCTGAGGGCCCTCATTCACCCACCATAAATATTGTAAAATTATTTATTGAGCCCCTACTACGCATCCAGCTCCGCTTAGATGCTGGAGTTAGAGGAGTGAATAGAATGGGCATAGTCTTTTTCCTTGGGGAACTTACAGGTTTATAATAGGATGAACTGCCAACATATTTGTAAGAATTCTTTATCTATAAGATAGATCTAGATTTATCCACATGGAGATACATTTCAGGAATTGATTCAACTGATTATGGGGGCTGGCAAGTCCAAAATTCACAGGACTAGCTGTCAGGATGGAAACTCAGACAGAATTTCCAAGTTACAGTCTTGAGGCAGAATTCCTTCTCTGAGAAACCTGTTTTTGCTGTAAAGGACTCAACTGATTGGATGAGACCCACCTATAATACCAAATGTAATCTCTTTCAGGTCAACAGATTGTAAATGTTATTCATACTTGAATATGAATATGAATATGAATATGAATATGAAAGTATGAAATACCTTTGTAGCAACATCTAGACTAGTGTTTGACCAAACAACTGAGCATTATAATCGAGGTACCTAGGTAGATCCTCATATTATGTCCAAGTTGAAGAGCCAGAGATGAGAGTCTAGGGAAGCCAAGGTGATTAACTTGGCAGAAAAGAAGGGATCTATATGGAGAGAGAATTCCAGAAACATGCGGAGGGTCTCCCATGAGGCTTTAGCTGACAACTGATCAGCACATGGATGTGAGGAAATGTCCAAGTTCAGTGAAAGAACTACCCAAAAGGATTAAAATGAACACTTTCCAGAGATCACACAGGGCCAGAAACAGTTTCTGTTCCCACCAGCCAGAACAAAACATGTCATAATTCATGAAGTGCTAGGTAGAACATTCAGAAGTATTTTGCCTCAGTGGTATGGTAGAATTAGACCCAGACTACATTGCTCTGTTTCTGCCTAAGAAACCTTAGAAGCAAACCTGAAATGCTCAGACTATTTCCAGGTAATGTCACTGTGCTCCAGAATAAAGTTTCAGAGTAGTTCCAGTCATACAAAAATATATAGCACCTGAAAAGGTAGAATTCACCATGTCTGGCATCCAATCAATATTACTAGGCATGCAGAGAAAGAGGAAAATACGACCCACAGTCAGAAGAAGAAATCAACCAAGTGAAACTGATCCACAAGTGACACTGATAACAGAATTAGTAGACAAAGGCATTTAAACCATCATCTGTTCCGCTATGTTCAAGAAATTGGAGGAAAGATATGTGTGATAAGTACAGACATGGAACATAGAGCACAAAAAGTGAAATTCTATGAGGATTACAATATCTGAGATTTTTTTTTAATGTACTGAATGGGATTAAAACAGATGAGACATTATGCAGGAAAAGATTAGCAAAGACACAGCAATAGGAACAAAACAAAAGTAAATAGAGAGGGAAAACACTAATAAACAAACAAACAAAAACCAAAATACCACCCCCCCACCAGCATCCATGAGTTGTAGTGCATCTTTAGGTGGCCTAATATATGTATAACTAGAGTTCCTAGTCTCAGCAAACTGCGAATCAGAGAGAATGCCCTCAACTGAAAAAGGTTATCAATGAAAAGCCTATAGCTAACATTTATAGTGAAGGAACAAATGCTTTCCCTTGAAGATCAGGAACAAGACAAGGATGTTCACTCTCACCACTTCTCTTCAGTATTTTATTGGAGGTTCTAATTAGATAAATGAAGCAAGCAAAAGAAATAAGGGCATTCAGATAGAAAAAGAAGTAAATCTGTCTTTATTTCCTAATGACACTATGTAAAACCTCTTATGGAAGCTATAAAAAGTTACTCAAACTAATGAACAGCTTTAGACATATCACAGGATATAAAATTATTATACAAAAATCAGTTATTTCTGTATACTACCAATTAAATTTTTAAACATTTCATTTACAATAGCATAAAAATGTGAAATACTTAGAGATAAATCTGACAAAATATGTAGAAGACCTGTACACTTAAAAATACAAAACAATACTGAGAGAAGTGAAACATCTAAATAAATAGATTTACCAGTTTGATGTGTCAGATGCCCAGTCTAGCTGACATATCAAATTTCCCCCAAATTAATCTACAGAAACATAAATTCACAATCAAAATCCATTTTGTGGAAATTTTTTGTTGAAGTTGACAAGCTGATTCTAAAATTCATTTGAAAATGTAAATGAACTAGGAAAACCAAAACAACTTGGAAAAAAAATGGGAAGAAATATTTTACATTATCTTACTTTACTATTTATTATAAAACTACAGTAATTAAGATACTATAGTATTGCATCAAGAGAGATAAATAGATTAGCGGAACACAGTAGAGTAATTAAGAACAGAGTAATTAAAATAAGTACAATACTGGTGTCAAGACAGACAACTAGATCAACAGAGGAAAAAGGAGAGAATCCAGAAATAAACCCATGCAAGTATGAAGACCATTCAAGGAAGAAAGTATAATGTTTTGACCTAGTGGAGATAGAAAAATAAGATATCCATAGGCAAAAGAATTAATTCTGGTTCAATTCTTGCACCGTATACAAAAATTAAATCAAAATGGATCAGAGATCTAAACATAAAAACAAAATCTAGAAAATTTCTAGAAGAATACGTAGGAGAAAATTGTTCTGGCCTTGGGTTAGGCAAAGATTTCTTACATATAACACTGCAATCACAATAACACAAGCACAATGAATCTACTGCAAACTCTGCACAGGAAAGAATGGAATCAAATATGAGTTATATGTTTTTTATTTTTCAACCAAGAAACTGAATCACTGATCTAAGTGTACTGCCAGTCTTGGTATAGTTGTTTCAGATGCTGCTAATACACGAAGTTCAAGTTAGCAGTTCCAGTGATTTAGCGCAATATACTTGCTAATGACTTAGAGGATGCAGTGAATGGCCATGTGGAAAAATTTGCTGATGACAGAGAAGTGTTTAGGTTGGGAAGAGCTAAGGAGGATGGTGAGAAACCTAAGATGGATCTAATAAAGCTGGCTGACTGAACAAACACTAAGACTGATAACATTTTACAGAGAAGGGCAAAAGGTAATAGATACAGAGAGAAATAATTTAAGCTCTACATAATTTAGTGTGTGCAGTACACAGTGATGGATTTAGGATTTATGTTAGTCCCAAAGGAAAAGGACTTGCTGTAGGAATCAAATTAATGAAAATATTTCATGAAAACCATCTAATCTGCAGTGGTCTTGAAAATAAGGCAAAAAAAAAATGAAGGAAAAAATTTAAAACTATATATTGCAGATGAATCTGGGTGCCTACCTAATAAGCTTTCTCTCACTAACTCATTTATTCTAATGCTTTTTCCTAGTTCCCCCAACCTTGACTCTGCTTTCAGAGCAGATTTCAATAAAGGTGACTTTTCTCCAGCACTAGAAAATGAATCAAATCAATCTAAACCAGTGGTTCCCAAAGCATAATTCCCAGACTAGCCACAGCAGAATACCAGACAACTTACTAGAATCTACTGAATCAGAAACCCTGGTGTTGGAGCATTGCAATCTATATTTTAGCAGTCTACCCCAGAAGTAGATTCCAATTTGTGCTGAAATTTGAAAACCACTTGTCTAAACCAGTTATGATAATTTCATTCCCCTTGGTCAATGATTGTATGAGGGATAAGAATTGACCTTGTTCAGGCCAATGAGATACAAGTGGAAGCCTACTGGGAGATTCTAACAAAGATCTTTCTCTCTCATAAGAGGAGAAAAGATATTGCAGCTTTTAGCAATAGTTGTGTGAGGATGTGATGTCTGGAGCTGCAGCAGCTATCTTGTGCCTATGAGGGGGGAATGCCTGAGGACTGCAGAGTAAAAAAATCATGTCTTTGCACCACTGAATCAACCAACATTGGCACCACCCTACCTCCAGGATGTCTGGCTATGTAATGAAATAAACCCCACTTTTGGTCAGATGTGCACATTTGAAAGCATCCCCCCAAAAGCACCTCCCTTGCTTCTTCATTGTGGTACAGAGAAAGCAAATCTGAATGCACATATGTTCAGAAATAGTGAAAGAGAAAACAGGAATACAGATCTTATCCCTTTCATTGAACATTTGAAAGCTACATTCCCTAACCTTAAAGCAATTGTATTTTTCAGCCTTGTTGCTTTTATATGCTGTGTTGATGTAATATTTACTTTCTCACAGTTACTTGTAAGGCAACTTTAGCAATAGAACTATGTGAAAACACAAAGAATCTTTCTGGGAGTCAGCACACAGTCCATCTAGGTCAGGACTATGTGCGACTAAAGGATGCCTTGGAAAGAATGTTCAGAGGCATGCAGTTCTTGATTGCAACCTCAGAAAGTTAAAGTTGCACACCATACACTTTGGTTTCCCATAGAAATCCATTATAAATTGACCGTTTATTAATCTCCCCAATTTTTAATATGGCTCTTCACTTTATGAATTATGATCACATAGCAGAGGCCAACTTCATCTCTAAGATCACTTTCATGAAAAATAAAATGCCAAGACAGATGTCTGGATGGAGATCTACACAGAGAGAGGGCAAAAGGCTTTTCTTGCTGCACATGTCCTGGATATCCTGACAACCTGCATTGCTTGGTCCTGGAGCAGACTTGCAAGAGGGCAGGGAGTGGGATGACTGGTCAAATAAATGTATCCTTTTCTGTGTACCACCTCAGCTTAATGTTAAACAAACATTTTACAATTAAGCCCCTCAAATGACTAACTGCAAAAGCAGATGGGTTTGTCATCATGCCCCATAGGTCAGGAAACTTGGACTTTGCAGGACTGACAGCAGGAATTGCTCCAAAATCAGCTGGCCTCCACTGAGAATTCCCTGTCAGCTGTTACAGAAGGGGGTGCCCATTGAAATCCACCTTCAAATAGTGCAAAAGGGGAGAGGAGATCTCTCAGAGAGACAAAAAGCAGACCAGGCAGGATTTCAGGGCTTAAGACCAATACCTTGCATTGTACTCAGAGCTATTAAGGAAGCCAGCAGCATATGGATCCCAGATGTTCCAAGCTGATCTCCCTCTGGGAGGAGGTTGTCCTAGCCTGCCCTGAAACTCAGAGCAGGTCACGAAAGAAGACACCACAGGCACCCAGCCAGGAAGGTGGAGAGGCACACAGAGTCAAGACATCCCAGGCTTCCTTATCCAGGCTTCAGTCCTGCATTCGAGGTTTCTGTGATTCCATTTCCTCCTCTTGTAAGGCAAGACTATTCCTGTCTTATGATGGTGGAGTGAGGATAAAATAGCACAGAAGGTGGGAAAAGGCATTTGGTCACATGACTTTTAAAGTCCCTGTGCAGAGACACTGTTATACACTCACCAGAACCTGTCTCCAAGACTCCTTTGCAGCTAGGTGGGGGTCATGGGACTGGGTCCCAGCCAGTGAGATGTAAGCAAAAGTGTTGTGCATCCCTTCCAGGCCTGGCTCCCAGAAACAACCTCAGCTGCTTTCCACCACCTGTCTCTCCTGCTTACTGGTCACATACACAGAATGTAGCAGAGAACCTGAAAGCCCTATAAGATGGTGGAGCCACAAGATGGAAGGAGTGGAGATGCCTAAATGACTACATGGAAAGCCAGCTGCCCAGTAGGAACAAGCATATCAGATTTTGCTTGAATGAAAATAAAACCTTTATTGTGCTAAGCCATTCTGGAATTTGTTTCAGAATCAAACATTACTTAACTCACCTTACCCAATATAGTCTCTACCAAGCTTGTCCAACTCACCTTATTTTGTTGTTGTTCTGTTCTGTTTTGTTTTGGGCTTTTAGCAGCCTGAATCCACGGTTTTGTTTCTGTCTCTAGTGATGAGCGGAAAAGAGGGATGAGGAAGGGGCTTTACTGACCCAACTAGAAACAGAGATTAAGAACCTGATATGGTTAGGCTTTGTGTCCCCACCCAAATCTCATCTTGAATTGTAATCTGCAGGTGTTTAGGGAGTGACCTGGTGGGAAGCATTGGAGTAAGGGGGTGGTTTCCCTCATGCTGTTCTTGTGACAGTGAGTGCATTCTCATGAGATCTGCTGGTGTTATAAGGCAATTTTCCCTGCTCCTGCTAGCTCTCTCTTTCCTGCCACCATGTGAAGAAGGTCTTTGTTCCCCCTTCTGCCATGATTGTAAGTTTCCTGAGGCTCCCCCCCAGCCATGTGGAACTGTGAGTCAATTAAACCTCTTTTATTTATAAATTACCCAGTCTTGGGTATGTCTTTATAGCAGTGTGAAAATGGACTAATGCAGAACCCATGACTATATTCTCCCCCTTGGACATGCTGAGTCTTAGATAAAGAAACTGAGAGGTAACTGGGATCTGGGGGAAAGGAGGAATGGGAGGCAGGAATGGCAAATGATTATACATTTAGAGAGATGACTCAAAATGTCCTGGTAGCACATGTATCTTCCATCCACTTATGGATTCTCCTCATCAGTGCTTTCATGCTCAGGGTGAAACTGCAAGCTTGCCTGGGCCTCGGTATGAGGGGCTGGGGCCTCCCTGCTTTTCCAGCTGGTTGTCGGTGTCTAAACAGATAGACATTGAGGCACATTAAGCAGACCTTAGGCACTTCAGGGTCTGAAGGAAATTAGGCCAGCTGAATCACCATCAAGTAAGTTTGTTCTTTTTTAGAAGGCAAACAGTGGTAAATACAACCCACACCATCTCTCCAAACTACATGTTCACTGCCGTGTAATCCACCCATAATAGATTGTTGACAAGTGTAGGGAGGTTTGGCGAATGTATGCCAGATGAATACTCATTTTCTTTCTTTCTTTTTTTTTTTTTCGAGACAGTGTTTTGCTCTTGTTGCCCAGGCTGGAGTACAAAGGCATGATCTTGGCTCACCGCAACCTCTGCCTCCCAGGTTCAAGTCTCCGAAGTAGCTGGGATTACAGGCATGCACCACCAAGCCCAGCTAATTTTGTATTTTTTTTAAGTAGAGATGGGGTTTCTCCACGTTGATCAGACTGGTCTCGAACTCCTGACCTCAGGTGATTAGCCCGCCTCGGCCTCCCAAAGTGCTGGAATTACAGGCATCAGCCACTGTGCCCGGCCTAATACTCATTTTCATTGGCTCAGTAATCTGCGAGATTTTTTTTGATATACATGTGGTTGGTGTGAAGTAAGATCTATAGAATTCTTATTCAAGAGATTGTGATCACTTTATATCTGTTTTTAAATTTACAGATGGGTTTTCACTGTGTTACCCAGGCTGATCTTGAACTCCTGGACTCAAGCAATCCTCCCATCTCATTCTCCTGAGTAGCTGAGATTGCAGGCACGTGCAACTACCCCTCAGCTGTTATGATCATTTTAGGTAAATATTTTTTATGCATGAATAACCTGATCTGGACAAATTCATTTCTGATGCTCAAATCTTACCTTGCTCTTTTTTTCTTTTATTTGATTATGGTAAAATATACAGAATATGAACTTACCATTTTAATAATTTTTAAGTGTACAATTCAGTGGCATGAATTATATTCACAATGCTGTACAACCATTGCCAGTATTTATGTCCAAAGCTGTTTCATCATCTCAGATAGAAACTTGGATATAATAGTTCCTCACCCCCGCTCCCTTTCCCCAGCTCCTGGTAACCTCTAATCTACTTTTTATCTCTATAAATTTGCATATTTTGGATATTTCATGTGAGTAGAATAATAAACTATTTGTCCTCTTCTATGTGGCTTATTTTACTTAGTGTAATATTTTTAATGTTCACCCATATTGTATCACGTTTTAGAACTATTTTCTGTTTATGGCTGAATAATATTCCTTGACATGCATATACCAGAGTTTGTTCATCTGTTCATCTGTTGATGGACACGTGGCTATGCTAAATAGCACAGCTATGAATATTGACTTACAAGTATCTGTTTGAGTCTCTGCTCCGAATTCCTTTGGGTATATATACGTAAGAGTGAAATTGCCAGACCATACAGTAATTCTCTGTTTAGCTTTTCGAGAAACTACCAAACTGTTTCCCATTACAAACCTGCAGAATTTTTTTTTCTTTTCTTTGTTTCTTCCTTTATTTTTTTTTTATTTTTATTTATTTATTTATTTATTTATTTATTTATTTATTTATTTTTGAGACAGAGTTTTGCTCTTGTTGCCCAGGCTGGAGTGCAGTGGCATGATCTTGGCTCACTTCAACCTCCGCCTCCCGAGTTCAAGCGATTCTCCTGCCTCAGCCTCCCTAGTAGCTGGGACTAGAGGCATCCGCCACCACACCCGGCTAATATTTTGTATTTTTTTAGTAGAGACGGGGTTTCACCATGTTTGCCAGGCTGGTCTCGAACTCCTGACCTCAGGTGATCCGCCCGCCTTGGCCTCCCAAAGTGCTGGGATTACAGGTGTGAGCCATGGCACCTGGCCAAACCTGCAAGATTTTTTTTAAAAAACAGATGAAATTAAAAATGTAGAAGAGGGCATTTGCTATGCAATAGCAAAGACTGAATGATAAGAGTACCCTCTGGATCTGGAAACCTCATTAGCCCAGAGCATGTCTCTCTATTCCCTCAGCTCTCTCTCCTGAGCAGTCTCATTAAAGGGTTCACATCTGAGTGACTCCTAGATACAGGGGTCAATTGACCAAGAAGCTAATGAACCTTGGGCTTACCTTGGCTCCTCTTCATTTACCCTGGCTCCTCCTCACTTACCCTGGCTCCTTCCAAGGCCCTGAGAAGGACCCGCACAATGTGGTCATATTTTTTTTTTCAAAAGTAAGATATTTTAACTAAAGTCTGTCAAGGCAACTGCCTCTTTCTACTATCATAGTTCCCCTTGTTTTGGATGGCTTTAAAGAGCTCATGGACATTTTGGACATCTGGTTAAGGGGAAGTTCAACTGGGGACACATTTCATTTTGGTTTAGGGGCTTATATATGTAGATGGTGGTTTCTTTTGAGTACAGCTAAGTTACTACTAGTCATCCCAGTATGAGAATACTGCAGGGAATACTCCTACCACCCAATGTAGAAACTCACCAGCATCATGACATGAAGGAGATATAAATGAGTCCTACACTATCTAGCAGGATAAATAAGGTTTGAAATGTACAGAGCCATAGACAGGTAAATTATTTCAAACATCAGATATATAAAACTGTCAGCGAAAAATTTGCTTTTCCTAATTGCTGAACCCAAACGGAAAGTCTTTCCTGTCAGGATTTATATTTGATAATGAAGCATATACAGTGATAAGTGCATCATGCATTTTGTACTTTTTTAATGAGAATTGCACAAAATGAAATGACCAAAATTCCTGTAGTTTCAGGGCTAGTTTTAGTTTTAGTATCATGGTGCTGTAAGTAGGGAGAAAATACAGTTTTAATAGTCCATATATGAAAGAGACTTGAAAGAGGTTTTCAAATTTGACAACTATCCTAAAAATGTATGTGGTATTATGGTATTGCCAATAGTAGTTGCACAGATGAAAGAAACCTCTCTAAACTATCAATTACGAAACCACATTTTGATCCATCATGCTAGAGGACATGACTGAATTAGCCATCTCTTCCTGCTGTAGAAAATACTATAAAATTGTTTTACAGGCCGGGCGCGGTGGCTCAAGCCTGTAATCCCAGCACTTTGGGAGGCCGAGACGGGTGGATCACGAGGTCAGGAGATCAAGACCATCCTGGCTAACACGGTGAAACCCCGTCTCTACTAAAAAAAATTAAAAAAAACTAGCCGGGCGAGGTGGCGGGCGCCTGTAGTCCCAGCTACTCGGGAGGCTGAGGCAGGAGAATGGCGTGAACCTGGGAGGTGGAGCTTGCAGTGAGCTGAGATCCGGCCACTGCACTCCAGCTTGAGCGACAGAGCAAGACTCTGTCTCAAAAAAAAAAAAAAAAATTGTTTTACAAAACGGTGTTCAAAAAGTATACAGACATGAAATTAGAATGACAGCATCATAAAGTGGCATCAGTTAATAAAAGAATGTTATTTTTTAGAGCACATATGTTTGTGGTATTTGTCAGCTTTACACAATTTATTATTTCTTTTTTTTTTTTTTTTTTTTTTTGAGATGGGATCTCACTCTGTCACCCAGGCTGGAGTGCAGTGGTACAATATTGGCTCACGGCAACCTCCATGGATCAAGCAATCCTCCTACCTCAGCCTCCTAAGTAGCTGCAACTACAGGCTGTGCCACCACGCCCAGTCAATTTTTTTGTATTTATATATGCTTTTGTAGAGACAACATTTCCCCATGTTGCCCAGGCTGCACAATTTTTGATTTATTGTGATTTTTCTGTTCGCATTCTTTAAAAAATTCACATTCCTACTCAATTTTGTATATTAACTTTGGACTATTGTTCTTAACGATGTTCTCAAGGTAATCTAAGCTACAGTCCTTACAAAGTCTGGATCTGCCTGCCTACATCATGTTTTGTCGCCAATGAGTCACATTCATGCAAACCCACATTTTTTTTCTGTGCTTCTCTGGCATTCAGAGTCCTTATTCTAAGAACATTGCCCTGTACCATGAAACCTTTCAATAATTTTCTTCCTCCCTCATCTCTTCGCTCCACATTTAACCAGCCACCAGTGTCTCCTGCTTCCATAGCCTCTTCCCCTCACAGCAGCATTCCATTCCCATGTGAAGTACTGCTGCTTGTTTTTCTTGTATAGCTCCTGCGGGAGGCTAAATGGCCCCCAAAGATATCTAGGTCCCAATCCCTGGAACTAGTGAATACTACTGTCTTAGTCAGTTCAGGCTCCTATAACAAAGTATCACATATTGCAGGGAGCTGGGGGGCGGGGGCTTTTAAACAAGAGAAATTTATAGAAGCTGGAAGTCTGAGATCAGGGCGCTAGCATGGCCAGGTTCTAGCGAAGGTCCTCTTCCAGGTTGCAAACTGCTGACTTCTCATTTTATCTTCACATGATAGAGAGTCAGAACACTTTTTCAGGGGCCGTTTTAAAAGGGCACAAATCCCACTCCTGAAGGCACCACCCTCATGACCTAATTACCTCCCAATGGCCCCACTTTCTAATACCATCACACTGGGCGTTAGGGACTCAACATATAAATTTGGGGAGTAATGTCCGCAAGATGGCAGAATAGAAGATCCCAGACCTCACCTGCACACAAAAACAAGAATAAAGTCAACTTTGCATGGATGAGGATAGCTTGGGGAGAATCCCACACTAGAATCCTAAAGTGATGCAGAGGAGTTCAGAGACTGTGGATGGATGCATTGAAAGGGTTAGAAAATATTCTGCCCGCATTACTCCATCTTCCAGGCTGGCACAGGGCCAGAAAGAATCCTTTTGTCCATGAGCTCCCCTTATGGGAGGAGAGTGAGTGTAGGGAACCTCAACAATTTTGCCACTGAGGATCCCAACAGCCCTAGCTACAAATGACTCTAGTGATTGCTTTTTATGCAGATTCCAGCTGCTGGCACTGCCTGGAGCCAGAGCCACTGTATCTCCTAGAGCTGGAACCACCATGTGGTGACCCTCCCTTGACAGAGTCAGAGCTGCCACTCATCCCCAGCCCCAACCCTGGTAAGTCCGTGTGTGCCTGGGCCTGGGAACCACGCAGCAGCTGCATAGCACAGGCCTGCACAGCAATCCCAGTGCCTGCTGGTGCCACTGAATATGCACCCATATGTACATGGGAACAGGTAACCACTTCAGCTGCACACTCGCAGCCATGGGACCAGGTGCCCCTGAAACTGTACCCACTGCCCATTAGCCTGGGCTCCTGCATGCTCACTGTTGCCACAGTGCATGCATACCACATCTAATGGACCAGGTATCTGAGTGTATGCCCATGTGTCCAACAGACTCAAGCCCTGGCTGCACTCCTGGAACCAGCAGACCCAGATCAGAAGCCACTGCACATCTTTTTTTTTTTTTTTTTTTTTGAGACAGAGTCTCTCTCTGTCGCCCAGGCTGGAGTTCAGTGGCATGATCTCTGCTCACTGCAAGCTCCGCCTCCTGGGTTCACACTGTTCTCCTGCCTCAGCCTCCTGAGTAGCTAGGACTACAGGCGCCCGCCACCATGCCCAGCTATTTTTTGTATTTTTAGTAGAGACAGGGTTTCACCATGTTAGCCAGGATGGTCTTGATCTCCTGACCTCGTGATCTACCCTTCTCGGCCTCCCAAAGTGCTGGGATTACAGGCGTGAGCCACCACACCCGGCCACCACTGCACATCTTACCCAGTTGGTGCCCTTGTGCCTTCCCATAGAAGGAGCTCTTTCTTTACCTAGGCCAGTCCCTCAAGTTTGGAATGGGTGACTGTCTCTTTAAATGCAAAGACAACAACACAAAAGCTATAAGAAACACACACACACACACACACACACACACAAACAGGGAAACATGACACCACCAAAAGAATACAATAACTTTCCAGTAACCAATCCCAAAGAAAGAGAGATCTATGTATCGCCAGACAAAGAATTCAAAATAATTGGTTTAAAGAAGCTCAGATCTCTAAACACAGATCTCTAAATCAGAACTCAACTAAATCAGAAAAGAATGCATCAATAAAGTGAAAATTTTAACAAAAAGGTAGAAATAAAAAAAGAGCCAGAAATTCTGATGCTAAAGAATACAATGAAATGAAAAATGGAGAGGTTCACCAGTAGACTCAGTCAAGGAAAAGAAAGAATAAGTGGACTTAAGCACAGATCATTTGAGATTGTACAGACAAGGGAGAAAAGAATGAACAAGAATGAACAAATCTTATGGAACTTAAGGGACACCACCAAGAGAACCAATATAGTCACTCAATTTTCAGAAGAGGAGAGAGAAAACAAGAGGCACAAAACTTACATAAAGAAATAATGGCTGAAAACTTCCAAAATCTTGAGAGGGAAATCAACATCCAGATTCATAAAACTCAAAAGTTCCCAAATAGCATAAACCAAAAGAAGACTTCATTTTAAGATATAAAATTATAAGTGCATCATATAATAAAGCACATTATAATCAAATTATCAAAGTCAAAGACAAGGAGAGAATTTTGCAAGCAGCAACAGAAAAGTGGCTTATCACATGTAAAAGAACCTCAATAAGGCTACCATTAGATTCCTAACCAGAAACTTTTCAAGCCAGGAGATAGTGGGATGATATAAAGTTAAAGTTCTGAAAGAAAAAGAAAAAACTGTCAGCCAAGAATTCTACACCTGGCAAAATTATCTTCTGTGAATGAAGGAAAGATAAATTATTCCTGTGATGGTTAATACTGAGTGTCAACTTAATTGGACTGAAGAATACAAAGTATTGATACTGGGTGTGTCTGTGTGGATGTTGCCAAAAGAGATGAACATTTGAGTCAGTGGGCTTGGGAAGACAGATCCACCCTTAATCTGGTAGGCACAATCTAATCAGCTTCCAGTGAATATAAAGTAGGCAGAAAAACGTAAAGAGGTGAGACGGGCCTAGCCTCTCAGCTTATATCTTTCTCCCGTGCTGGATGCTATCTGCCCTCGAACATTAGACTCCAAGTTCTTCAGTTTCGGGACTTGGCCTGGCTCTCTTTGCTCATCAGCTTGTAGACAGCCTATTGTGGGACCTTGTGATCGTGTAACTTAATACTTAATAAACTCCCCTTTGTATATATATGTGTATATATATCCTATTATAAATATATTTATATGTTATGTATTTATATTTATTATATATTTATATTTTGATGCAGATTCCATCTGCCGGCACTGCCTGGAGCCAGAGCCACTGTATCTCTTGGAGCTGGAGCCACCGTGTGCTGACCCTCCCTTGACAGAGTCAGAGCTGCCACTCATTTGAGCTGCCACTCAAAATATAAATATAGTTTTATATTATATATTTATAATATATAATATATCATATTATAAATACATTATATATATTATATATATAAATATCTTATTAGTTCTGTCCCTCTAAGAGAACCCTGACTAATACACTTCCCCAGACAAACAAAAACTGAGGAAGTTCATTATCACTGGACCTGCCTTACAAGAAATACTTAAGGGAGCTCTTTGTTGAAATGAAATTATGCTAAATAGCAGTATAAAAGCATATGAAAACATAAATCTTATAAATGAAGATAAATATAGAGTGAAATATAGATAATGTAATACTGTAATAGCAGTGCACAAATTTCCTTTAACCCTAATATAAAAGTTTAAAAATATTTTAAGAATAACCAGAATCAACTGAGAGTGGTGGCTCACACCTGTAATCCCAGCACTTTAGGAGGCTGAGGTGGGTGGATCATGAGGTCAAGAGATCAAGATCATCCTGGCTAACATGCTGAAACCCCATCTCTACTTAAAAACACACACACACACACACATTAGCTGGTCGTGGTGGCACGTGCCTATAATCCCAGTTACTCGAGAGGCTGAGGCAGGAGAATCGCTTGAATCAGGGAGTCGGAGGTTGCAGTGAGCCGAAATCATGCCACTGCACTCCAGCCTGGTAACAGAGTGAGACGCTGTCTAAAAAAAAAAAAAAGAATAACCAGAATCACAAAAGTTTGTCAATGGCTACCCAATATAAAAAGAAGTAAACTCTGACTACAAGAAAACAAAGTGTGAGAGGAGGGGAGTAAAAGTGTAGTTTTTAATGCAATTGAAGTCAAGTTATCAACTTAAAATACGATTATTATAGCTATAAGATATTTTATGCAAACCCTATGGTAACCACAAGGAAAAAGTCCATAATAGATATTCAAAAGATAAAAAGAAAGGAATCAAAACAAATCATTACCAAAACCTATCAAATACCAAAGAAAGACAGCAAGAAAGAGAGAAACAAAACAATAACAAAATAGATGAAAACTATTAACAAAATGGCAGTGAGTAAGTCCTACCTATTAATAATTACTTTAAATATAAATGGATTAACCTCCCTAATCAAAAGGCTTAGAGTGGCCGAATGCATTTAAAAAAGAAGATCCATCAATTTTCTTCTATAGAAGACTCACTTTAGATTCAAAAACACACACAGGTTGAAAGTGAAGGGAAGGAAAAATTATTCTATGCAAATAGTAACCAAAAGAAAACAGGGCTAGCTATGCTTGCATCAGACAAAATAGACTTTGAGGTAAAAACTCTCCAAAGACAAAAAAAGTCATTGCAAAATGATAAAACGGTCAAGTAATCTAACAATTATGAAAATATATACACCCAACACCAGAGCACCTAAATATATAAAGCAAATATTGATGGATCTGAAGGAAGAAATTGACAGCAGTAAAATAGCGGTAGGAGAATTCACTGCCTCATTTTCAATAACGGACAGACTATCCAGACAGAAAATCAATAAAGAAATAGCTGACTGAATAACACTCTAGACTAAATGGACCTAACAGACATATTTAGAACTTTCTACCCAACAGCAGAAGAATACACATTCTCCTCAAACATATATGGAACATTCTCCAGGATGGATCACAAGTAGGTCCCAAAACAAGTCTTAACACATTTAAGACTGAAATCATTCCAAGTATCTTTAAGACCACAAGGGAATGAAATAGAAATCAATAACAGCGAGAAAGCAGGAAAACTCACAAATATATGGAAGCCAAATGGCATTTCCTTGATAATCATTGAGTCAAGAAATCAAACAAGAATTTTTTAAATACCTCAAAACAAACAGAAATGCAAATGCAACACATCAAAACTTATGAGATGCAGCAACAAGACTACTAAGAGGGAAGTTTATAGCAATAAATGCTTATTTCCATTACAAAAAGAATGCCTCAAATAACCAAATTTTATAGCTCAAGTAATTAGAAAAGGAAGAACAAACTTTGCCCAAAGTTAGCTAGAAATAATAAAGATTAGAGTGGGAATAAATCAAATAGAGAATTAAAAGAAAGAACAGAAAAATCATCAAAGATGAATTGATTTTTTGATAAAAATAAACAAAATTAGCAAACCCTTAGATAGACAAAATCAGAAGTGAAAGAGAAAACATTACAATGGATGCCTGAGAAATAAAAAGGATCATAAGGGACTTTTATGAGCAACTGCACACCAACCAATTGAATAGGCTAGTAGAAATGGATGCACGGCAAGACATATATAACCTGTTAAGACTTAAGAAGAAATAGAAAGCCTGAAGAGACCAATAAGAGATAAGAAAATTAAATCAGTAATCAAAAACCTTCTAACAAAGAAAAGCTCAGGACATGATGGTTTTAATGATTAATTCTATCAAACATTCAAATAATAATTAATATCAATCCTTCTTAAACGCTTCCAAAAAATAGAAGAGCAAATACTTTCAAATTCATTTTGTGAATCCAGCATTACCCTGACACCAAAGTCATACAAAGATACCTCAAGGAAGAAAAATAAAAACTAAAGGCAAATATCTCTTTAGATATATAAACTAAAGGCAAATATCTCTTTAGATATATAAAAAATATAAAATCTTTAGATATATAAATAAAAAAGCAAGAACACTCAATACCAGCAAACCAGATTCCTAGCAAACAAAGTCCAGCAGCATAAAAAAGATTACACACCATGACTAAGTGGGATTTATCCCTGGGATACAAGGTTGGTTCAACACATACAAATCAATCAACATGATACACTATATTAACAGAATGAAAGATAAATCACATGATCGTCCTAACAGATGCACACAAATCACTTAACAAAGTTCAATATCCATTCACGCTAAAAACTCTCAACGAAATAGGTATAAAATGAACTTACCTCAACACATTAAAAGTCATTTATGAAAAACCCACAGCAAATGTCATAATCATTGAAGAAAATCTGAAAGCATTTCCTGTAAGGTCTGGTACACGAATGTCCACCCTGTGACTTCTATTCAACATAGTACTAAAAGTTCTCACCAGAGTGATTAGACAAGAAAAAGAAATGAAAGCCATCCAAATCAAAAAGAAACAAGTAAAGTTATCTCTGTTTGCAAATGATATGATTATATATGTAGAGAACCCTAAAGACTCTATAGAAAACTGTTAGAACTAATAAATTCAGTAAAGTTGCAGGATACAAAATCAACATGCAGAAATCAGTAGTGTTTCTTTACACCAGCAACAAATTATCTGAAAAGGAAATCAATAAAAATCTCATCTATAGTAGCATAAAAAGTAATAAAGTATTTAGAAATATATTTAAACAAGGAGGTGAAAGACCTATTACATAGAAAACTGTAAGATATTGATGAAAGGAACTGAAGAAGACACAAATGGAAAGATATCCTGTGTTTGTGGACTGGAAGAATTAATATTGTTAAAATGTCCATACAGCCCAAAGTTATCCAGAGATTCAACACAATCCATATCAAAATTCTGGTGGCAATTTTCACAGAAATGGAAAATACCATCATAAAATTTGTATGGAACAATAAGAGATCCTGAATAGCCAAAGCAGTCTTGAGAAGAAAGAACGAAGTTGGAGCCATCATACTTCTCTATTCCAAAGTATATTACAAAGTTATAGAAAATAAAATCAGTATATTGAAGAGTAGCTACACTCCCATGTTCATTGCAGCATTATTCACACTAACCAAGATATGGAAACAATCTGTGTCTGTCAACAGGTGAATGGATAAAGAAACTGATAGATAGATAGATAGGTAATACGTAGATAGATGCATGTGTGTGTGATACACACACACACAGGAATATTATTCAGCTTTAGAAAAGAAGTAAACTCTAAATCCTGTCATTTGCAAGAACATGGATCTCTACAGTTTCTAGGGGCTGAGAGCTGGGAGAAATGGAGATGTCAGTCAAAAGGTATAAACTTTAAGTTATGTGGGATGAATTAGCTTCTAGAAATCTAATGTACGTCAAGGTGACTATAGCTAATAATGCTGCAATGTATACTTGAAATTTGTTAAGACAGTGAATCTTAAGTGTTCTCATTACAAAAATAAGGTTAATTATGTGAGGTAATGGATATGTTAATTAGTTTGACTATAGTAATCATTTCCCAATATATATGCATATCAAAACATCAAATTATATCACAATAAAAGCAGTTATTTAATTTTTTAAAAATATGAACTTTGGGAGGACACAAACATTCAGTGTATTGCAGTTACTTTTTATGGCAAAATACCCCATCCTTTGTGCATTCCTTGGTCCTGACTCCATCCCTTTCTTAAGGAGTCTCTTATAAAGTAGCTGTGTATTTCCTCAATCTCTTATGCAAAAGAACAAAACAAAACAGGAAACACAAAATAAAACTCTTAAAACCTTCCTAGGGGGGCAGAGGTTGTATTCATTCTCCCACCTTGTTTCTCCCCAGCAGGGGAATGTTGATTATCTATTCTGGAAGCCACTGGAAGAAAAGACTCCTAGTTTCCTAGTCAAGAAAATCTCCAAATATCTATTGAGTAACTATACTCAGGTAACCCTGGGGAGATTTAAAGATGGGTAAGACGTATCTTCTGCCCGTAAGGAGCTTAGAGACTGGGGTGAGAGGAGAAGCAATAGGATACTGATTAATATTTGTAGTAAAAGCCAGAACACTCAAAATGCTGTAGCAAAGTAAAAAGTGAGGGGAGGTCACATTGAAACAGGAATTAGGAAAGCCTCCATGCAGAGGGTGCCCCTGAAATGGGCCTGGAGGGGTGTATTTCCCTAAGCAGAAAGTGCATTAGTGAAAGCCAAGGCAAGACAGCATGAAAGCCCAGGCTATAAAGAAATAAAAACACTTTGGGGGGCCGAGGCGGGTGGATCATGAGGTCAGGAGATCGAGATCATCCTGGCTAACATGGTGAAACCCCATCTCTACTAAAAATACAAAAACTTAGCCGGGCGTGGTGGCATGTGCCTGTAGTCCCAGCTACTCCGGAGGCTGAGGCAGGAGAATCTCTTGAACCCGGGAGGTGGAGGTTGCAGTGAGCTGAGATCACGCCACTGCACCCCAGCCTGGTGACAGAGCGAGACTCTGTCTCAAATAAAAAAGGGGGGGAAAAAAAAGAAAGAAAACCAGAAAGGAAAATCAGAACCATAGTTTAGAGCAGAGGCCAGCAAATGTTTTCTGTAAAAGGCCAAATAGTATTTTAGGCTTTGAAAGCCATGTAGTCTCTGTCACAATGACTCAGCTCAGCTATTATAGCACAAATGCAGCCATAAGCAATACATAAACAAATGGATGTGGCTATGTTCCAATAAAACTTTATTTATAAAAACAGGCAGTGGGCCAGAATGCACAAATAAACTATAGACCATGAGAAACCACTGAAGATTTGTGAGCAGGAGGATGATATTATAACATTGCCAATGCTATATATTTGGAAAACTAATCTGACCACCGGGAAATGCTATAATAGAATTGAAGGAAGTGGAGTTCCGTGTAGAAACAACAGCTGGGAGGCTGTTACAATGGTTGGATAAGAGGCCTGAATTACAGTATGGAGGGCAGAAATGAGAAGGCCAAATGTGTAGGATATGGCAACTTATTGGACCCAGAGAGAAATGGAGGGAGCGGAATTAAAGATCACTGCTAATTTGGAGCCTGGGAGATGAGGAAAAATTTGTGAGCAATGTAGTAAGGGAGATCTGCGGGGGCTGGATGTGCCACCGGATTCTCTTTGTACTCTGGATGCTCAGCAAATAAAGTCAAGGAAGCCAGCCAGACAGAGTGGTCGGGCAGCTCATGTCAGGTCTCTGAGTCTCTTTTGTGCAAAGGCGTCACCGCACATGTCCGGAGGCCATGTGGGACACGGGGCCGACGCCGGGCTCCAGTGTAGCCCCCACGGCTTCCCAGCAGACAGCACCTGACACTCTCTAAGTCTGGCCAAGCCTGGGCTCCGAGCAAGCGAGGACGAGGATCACTGAGCCGCTAGACATCTAGGAGGCCAGCCAAAGCAGAACAAAACCAGCCCCGCCAGAAGGAGGCTGAGGCTGTGCCAAGTGACCATGGAAGCTGCGTGTGTGGGCCAAATTGCTTTCTAATTACATTGCTCTCCAGACAAGACAAAATTGTGTCTCTTGAAAAGCATGTATGTGCTGTCAGAGTGAGTCTAGAGAGGTCAGGCTACGTGGACATCCAGAGCAAGGAGTCATGTTTCAGAATTCATTAACATCTCCTCTGCTGAGAAGGAAGAACTTGGAAAGGAGGCAGGGAGGAGACTGTGACTCAGTGGGACATTAGGGACACCTTCTAAAGAATCGAACACATTTAAATGGAGTAGGTGATTCTGCAAGAAAATGTGCCATTTCATCATGAATAGCTCATCATTTCTCTCTGAAACGTAATGTAATACCCTCCTGGAAAAAATAATATAAAGATTGTTTTTTTGCCTGTGTCCTATAGCAAACATTCTCCCTGCTGCTCTGCATGCTGAGACAATTTAGTAGAAAAAGAGTTGCCTTAGAATTTACCACATTTATGTTTGACAAAGAGGCAGTTTACTCACTAGTTGCACATTTGCTTGCTGAGATGCAAATGTTCAGGTTTGGCAGATATTGAAAATACTATTTTGATATTTTATGCACTTTCTTGGGACTCTATTTCAGAGGCAGAGCAGTAAGGGAAATATTCCTGACTTCCAATTATAAATATAATGCTACCATTTGGGTGTATTTATTTTCCAGGCAATCAATCAGGAAATGTTAGGAAACATATTCAGAGTTGTTTCAAACATGATTCCAGTTAAGTGAGTAATCTTTCCATTTTCTTTTCATATGTTAGATGATTTTTTAAAAAGATGAAATAGTAAAAGAATTAGTAAAATTTGGAATCGAACTCAGATTATAAATATAAATATGACAGTCTATTTTTAAGAAGAAATGACTTTAATTATGCTGAAATAAATGCTGGTAGTAAAACCAAATACTGCTTACCATATTTATACACACAATATTTAAAATACAATTGGTGATTCTAGGACTTTCTGGCAACTCTTCTGATTTTGTCAAGATAAAGGCTGAACTAGCTGGTATCCAGTCTCTTCAAACAGGTCCCAGGTGGTCGAGACCAAGAAGAGTCATGCACTGCATAACAACATTCCAGTTAATGACAGACACATGAAGGATATTGATCCCATAAAATTATAATATCATTTTTTTTTTGAGACAAGAGTTTCACTCTTCTTGCCCAGGTTGGAGTGCAGTGGCATGATCCCAGCTCACTGCAACCCTCGCCTCCCGGGTTCAAGCGATTCTCCTGCCTCAGCCTCCCTAGTAGCTGCGATTACATTGCCCGCCACCATGCCTGGCTAATTTTTTGTATTTTTAGTAGAGATGGGGTTTCACCATGTTGGTCAGGCTGGTCTTGAACTCCTGGCCTCAAGAAATCCACCTGTCTTGGCCTCCCAAAGTGCTGAGATTACAGGCATGAGCCACTGCACCTGACCTATAATACCATATTTTAACTGTATCTTTTTTTTTTTTTTTTGAGACAGGGTCTCACTCTATTGCCCAGGCTGGAGCACAGAGGTGTGATCATGACTCACTGCAGCCTCAAACTCCTGGGCTCAAGGGATTCTCCCATTTTAGCCTCCTCAGTAACTGGGATTACAGGCACGGGTCATTACTCCCAGCTAATTTTTGTATTTTTTGTAGAGACTGCTTTTCTCCATGTCGTCCAGGCTGATCTCAAACTCCTGGGCTCAAGCAATCTGCCTGCCTCAGCCTCCCAAAGTGCTGGGATTACAGATGTGAGCCATCACACCTGGTCCTACTATACCTTTTCTATGTTTAGTTATTCAAATGCTTAGCATTGCATTCCAATTGCCTGCAGTATCCAGGACAGTGATACACTGTATAAGTCTGGTTACCCATACAACGGGTGAGTGCCATCACCTGGCAGGTGGCAGTCCAATGACCACAACCAATGGGGACTTAACCAATGGGGACTTAAGGGGATTTTATTACTGGCAACAAATGAGGAGGACACAGGGGATAATTCCCAAAGGAGTGCCTCCTCCAGTCAAAGGTGAAAACAGGTCTTTTATTGGGCTGGTGAGCTGAGTTACTGTATGTTGAGATGGAGCAAGATATTAATAGCCCATGTGCAGTCATTGATCATGCTTCTACATACGTCGCATGTATACAAAATGACAAATAAGTTCCTCTCTGGGCAGGGATTTTAGTATGGTAATGAGGGGGAAGTTCAACAAATTTCATCTCCAACTCAGGCACCTCTGGATCCAATGGGTTTTTGCTTTTCCAGGGCTGAGCTTCTTCCTAGAACTTTTGGAAGCAAGAACTCAAGGTGCAACAGGTACTAGTGGGTACTTTTTCACAATCCATACCCAAAAACCTAGGGACCGTGGGTTAAGTTTGCAGCCTGGGAACAATACTATACCATGTAGCCTAGGTGTGTAGGAAGTTCTATCATGTAGGTTTGCGTAAGTCCACTCTGGTATGTTTGCACAATGATGAAATCACCTAACAGCATATTAAGTGACTGGTGACTGTACATCCCCAGCCATTTCAATGGTTTAGATACATTTATATACAACACCATGTGCTCACTGTACTTTTGACCAAAATGTTCAAAAAGTTTTTATGAGAAAACTTAGATGTGAGTCTTTTCTACGTCCTTCCCTTCAGTGCCATCAAGAAGAGTAGACTGGGGTAAGAGCTTGCCTGGCTAAGTCAAGCAAAGAAAGTAGTAAAGAAGAGAAGGAAAGGGGAAGTCAGGTTGTCTTCTTGCAGAGCTCTTTCTGATAAGAAATTCCTCTTTCTGGACTGTCCAGTTAAATGTTAGTTTGCCCTTTGGAGGATCTGATGGAAAGGGTGGTTGGGTCAAGAGTAGACTCCGCTTCAGTATCAGTGCTCCTTGAATGGAGACTGTGATGGTTTAGGTACGGTTTGTTGTCTTCACCAAGTCTCATGTTGAAATTTTATCCCCAGTGTTGGGGGTGAGGCTAGTGTGGGGCATTTGGGCCATGGGGGTGAATCCCTCATGAATGGCTTGGTGCCATTCTTGCAGGTGTGAGTGAATTCTTATTCTTAGTTGCTATGAGAAGTGGTTATTTAAAAGAGCCTGGCATCTCCTTCCCTCTCTGTCTTCCTGTCTCTTGCCATAGGATCACTACACACCAGGTCCCTTTCACCTCCCCTTCACCCTCCACCATGAGTGGAAGCAGCCTGAGGCCCTCCTCAGATACAGATGCCGGCGCCATGCTTTCTGTACAGCCAGAAGAACTGTAAGTGAAATAAACCTCTTTTCTTTACAAATTGCCCAGCCTTGGGTATTCCTTTATAGCAACACAAATGAACTAAGACAGAGACCCGGGTGGGCCCATGGATTCCTGCCCATGAAGGTGCGTCATTGGCGAAGGCTTGAAAACCACAGGGCTGAGTCACTGCGCCTATAACCAGGTAAATGAGAACTGGGCCTCACGACGAGGTTAGCTCCTCCCAGTTCTGCTGGGAGTGAGTCAGTGCAGTTCAGGGCAAACCAAACACCCAGCTCTGGGTGCTGCTAGCCTTGGTGCCCAAGGAAGCCTGAGAGGCTAAGCCTCTGTTAGTATGGCCTGAGAGCAGCAAGGCAGCCTCTCTCCTTCCAAGATGCCTGGCCCACAGGCAGACTCAGCTGACAGGGGAATCATCAACTGAGAGACTCAGCACTTTGTGGAGTGGGTGAAATTGTCCTCCTTTTCTCTCTATACTCCTTTTAGTGCACTTCCAGGCAGCCTCTTCCACGTTGGGGACCACAGGACCTCCTGCTTCAAACGTCCTTCCCCATCCCCAATACCAACTGCCTAAAAAGCTTAGCTTCAGCCAAGAATCTGTGTGATTCATTGAAATCTTGGTGGGAAATTTTCAATGAGCATCTTCTCCCATCACATTGGCATAGAGTCTTTATATCAGATGGTAGAATTAAAGACTGAGTTTCCCATTTAAGGATTTCAGGCAGCAAACTGGCGAAGGAGCACATATGAGGAACATCTCCTCGTGCAGATGGCAACCCAAGTTTGGCCCTGCTATATCCACACCCTGGGCACACATCATTGGCAATATTTGGAGACACAAAATAAAAATACGCTGACGCTTGGAAAAGATATTTGTATGTGAAAAGCTAGTTCATCAGTGCTAATCTGGGTGAATTACGTGTTGGAACTACAGTACACAGCCTTCAGAATTAGAAGGGAAATGGAGATCATTCCAAAATCTCCCTACACAGAGATGAGGTATTAATCTCATTGTGGATCATAGACACTTCTAAATAAACCCTGCATGATTTCCTTCTCCAGCCAGTTCTGTGTTGGCCTACTTTCCCTAGCCCCAGTTGACCCAGCTCTGGTGGCTGTAGCCTGAGAAAGGAAGTGACCTGCTGTGATGAGAGGTTTTCCCTGGTGACATCTATCCAGCTGGACACAGTTGGGGCTCGTCTGGGGCCCACACATGCAGGATGTCAGAATGTGCCAAGATCAGCAAAGATAAAATCTTGGCACAGAGTTCCTCCATCCTGAGGGGCAAGGAGACAGGACCCATTGACAGGTCTGAGCCCAGAGCTTGCTTCTAACATCCTTGGTCAATGGAACTAAACTGCATTTGAAGAGTGGCCTGCTTGGAGAGACAGGGAGAGACAAGTCAAGGTCATAGCTGAAAAGCATGGCATTTTGCAAATCAGACTGAAGCAGGTCTCTCATCTGTCCTGGAAAGTCAAAGCATCCTATAGATAAGCTCCAAGTGGTTTGGATTCAAGAGAGTCACTCCTGCAGGAAAGCTCCACTGTGATCTGCAAGTGATAGCTTTTATCTGTTCAGCCCATACACTCCCAGACATTATCTTTTACTTTTCTAATTGGTCTTAATGGCAAGCCTAGGGACATGATGAAATTAGAAAAAGCAATTCTGAGGGGAAGGAAGAAAACTGACTTGTACACTGACATTTGATAAAATATCTGCCCTAATTGAATACGGAACTCTAGATCTGATACTGCCTGATCTTCTCACAATTGCTATGCAGCTGTGTGGAGTAAAATCCCATCTGATAATCTGATACCCATGTGAGCTCCCTGGGCTCCCCGGGAACTGACAGTAAAGACGGAATCTAGTAACCTCCAAGAGGTGGCTTTCCACTTGGTATCTCAAACTGTCTTCTTATTGGTTGACATATTACCTGTGGGGTACAATGTTCGCTATTCAGGTGGGATGGATACACTAAAAGTCCAGACTTTATTATTTCATTACACAATATATGAATGTAAGACATCTGCACTTGTGCTCCATATATATATATTTAGGTCAGGCACAGTGGCTCACGCCTGTAATCCCAGCACTTTGGGAGGCCAAGGTGGGCGGATCACCTGAGGTCGGGAGTTCGAGACTAGCCTAACCAACATGGAGAAATCCCGTCTCTACTAAAAATACAAAATTAGCCGGGAGTGGTGGTGTATGCTTTTAGTCCCAGCTACTCGGGAGACTGAGGCAGGAGAACTGCTTGAACCCAGCAGGTGAAAGTTGTGGTGAGCTGAGATCATGCCATTGCACTCCAACCTAGGCAACAGGAACGAAACTCCATCTGAAACAAACAAACACACACACACACACACACACACACAAAATATATAAATATATATATAAATATATATATATAGTTGAAAAAAAACTATCTTCTTAGCTTCAATGAATACAGGTTCTTCTTACCTCTGAAAGGAGAAATATTAGATTGGGGTGGAAAAGTGTGAAAAGATTCCTGCTCATTTAGACAACCAGGCTGTGCTTTCTGATGTTTATTATTACAGAGAGCAGGATAATGGCCTTCTCTGGGTAGGGGACAGCCCTGGGATGCCCAGGTGTGATTGCTGACACTTCTCAACCAGTTCCATTGTCAGAGGAACCCACCACTGACTTCTTCTACAAGCTGACTGGCCTGCTTTTCACTTTCTTGTTCTCAGTCTCCACAGTGGTGGCCTGGACCATTTATGGTGAATTAGCCTCTCTGTGTGTGCTTCTAAAACAAAACAAAACAAAACAAAAAAACCACTGTGCCTTTAGTTAGTGCTGTGCTGTACAAACCAAGGATGGGGAAAGTTGGAGGAGTTGAAGATTATACCTTAACTTTCACAACAGATGTTTTTGCATTTATTTTTCCCCAGGAGGATAGTAAATGCAAATTGTTCATTGGAGCAATTTCTATCCCTTTTGGATGGTCCCTATGTTCTTGCTGTGAAATGTGCTCAGCTCCTCAACCAAATTGCATGGGATCATTCCGAAGGGACCAGGGACCAAACCTAGTTTGCATACTTCAAATTAGAAGATCGCATTAAGGTATGCAGGAATCAGAGATTCAACCCACCCCACTAACAACCTACTTGGGCCCTTAGGGAAGAAGCTGCATGAGGCTTAGCAGTTCTGACACCTGAAAGGTGGAAGGAGATCTAATAGCACTTATTAAAAAATGTATAAATCATTATGAAATGGTTTGAAATTTTAAGTCCAGCATCTTTCTAAGGCAGGTATACTACGGATCAAAATGTAACTGCCTCCACCTCCACACAGGCCTGCTAGGGCCAACTCCTGGTGTTAAAAAAAGGGGCAGGAACCCTAATTGGGTTTTCCAAAGGACCTTGTGCAGCTGAGCGGTGGGTGCTCACTTTCTCGGCAAGTTCAGTTGCCCTGGAACTCCTAGGCAAGCAAAAAACTCTAGAAGCGGAAACCATGAAACCTACAGAGTTCCCAGAGGAAACTGGACCACCCGGAACCTGTCTAAAACCAGTGATAACTGACCAAATTACAAGTCAGGGAAACGGTCTTTGGTGAGTGAGCATTTCTGAGGTCTTGGAATGCTTTCACGTGACTGAGAACAGTTGGATTTGAGTTTTTGGTTTTGCATCTGGATTGGGGGAAAAAAAAGTGGTATAACATTTTTGCCTTAGGAGGAGAGAGCAGAAGAAGCGTGACCATCCTGACAGCTCGCAGGACGGCTGAGAAAGACATGGCCAGGGCCCTGCCCCGATCCTCTGCATCATGGTTCTCCAGTAGCTCCTACTCTTCACAACCAGTGTGACTGGACAGCCACATCACAAACGTATGCCACTGGGCCCGCTCTCCCGAAGTGCAATGACACAGACTTTTAGTAACAGAGATTTTTCAATTTAGCTGGTAAAGTTTCATGTTTTTCTCAAGTGGATAAAAAATCCTGACTTCCTCTGTTTCTAATTAAAGACAGATCGGCAGAGGATGGCCAGCTCCTTCCTTTGACCTCTGTGTGAAGGAGTGTGGCCCAATGGCATCTCAGTTTGCCTGTCACCGGTTTGCTAAGCATGTTTTTTGTTTGTTTGCTTTGATTTGTTTTGTTTTGTTTTTGAGATGGAGTCTCACTCTGTTGCCCAGGCTTGCCCAGGCTGAAGTGCAATGGTACGATCTCGGCTCACTGCAACATCCACCTCCCAGGTTCAAGCGATTCTCATGCCTCAGCCTCTCAAGTAGCTGGGATTACAGGCAGCTGCCACCACACCCGGCTAATTTTCGTATTTTTAGTACAGACGGGGTTTTGCCATGTTGGCCAGGCTGGTCTCGAACTCCTGATCTCTGGTGATCCGCCCACCTCAGGCTCCCAAAGTGCTGGGATTACCGCATCCAGCCTGTTGGGCACTTTTAAACAGGCCACCTAATCTCTGCTGCCTGAGTAGAATATGCACCTCATTGATTGGTGTCTTATGCTGTTTCACTGTTTGGTGATATCAAGTGGTCATAAAAATGCTTTAGAAGCAAGGTCCTGGGTTGTCAAAATGCCCATCCATTACCATAAGCAAATTTATTCCATAACACTTCACGTCTTTAGAACTAAATCGAATAAATGCAAGAAGTTTTTGAAATAAAAGGGAGAAGCTTCAAGTAATAGCTTGGTCCAAATAGAGAGTTAAGTACCCTCTGGGAGTGGAGTTTTTTTTCTACTTGGGAGGCTTTAGTTCTATGAGTGTGGAAGTGTTAGAACTCGTGACATGTTTCTATGCTCCCAAAAGGCAAACTCTCAGTTTATTTTATGGCCCACACCTTGGGCCTTTTCCCAAAAAATATGTATCCAAAGAATCATCGTTTTTGTACAGTAGTTCCGATTAATGCCAGATCAATCTTTCCAAATGAATCAAGGTGTTTAATTAACATCAGACGTTTTCAGGTCTATTGGTTGTAAATGATGATGACAGTAGGAGGGGGAGTTAGCATTCATTGAGCACTTACTCTGTGCCAGGCACTGTGCCAAGTGCTAGTGTGTGGGCTCATTCAATTCACAGGAACCCACGGGGCAGGGAATTCAGTCCTCCCGAGTTATTTTATTTTTAAAATTTTTACATTATTTGCACACAATCGTGGGGTACACGTGAAATTTTGTTACGTGTATATAATGTGGAGTGATCAAGACAGGGTGTTTAGGGTATCCATTGCCCAGGTATAATATACTTTTGTTAAACTATAGCCACCCTACTCTACTGCTCTCAAACGCTAGATTTACTCCTATCTAACTGTAGGCTTGTAGCCTTTGACCCACGTCTCTTCATCCTCTCCCTGACTCTGCCACTCACCCCACCTGGTCTCTGTTCTCCGTCTTTTCATTCTCTACCTCCATGCAATCAGATTTTTTAGCTCCTACGTGTCAGTGAGAACATGTGGTATTAAGCTTTTTGTGCTTGACTTATTTCACTTAAGATAATGACCTTCAGTTCCAGTCATGTTGCTGCAAATGTCAGGATTTCATTCCTTTTTATGGCTGAATAATATTCCATTATGTATATATGCAGCCATTTTCTTTATCCATTTGTCCAATGGTAGGCTCTTAGGCTGATTTGACGTCTCTGCAGTTTTGAATAGTGCTGCAATAAACAAGAGAGTGCACGTATTTATTTGATATATCGATTTCTTTTCCTTTGGGTAGGTACCCAGTAGTGGGATTGTTGAATTGAATGGAAGTCATATTTTTAGAGTTTTGAGAAATCTCCATTCAGTTCTCCCATTTTAGAGAAGAAAAGATTGAGTTGCAAAGAGGTTGAACAATTTTCCCAAAGCCACATTGCTTGTAGGTGACAGAACTAGAATATGAACTGGGCAGTGTGTGACTTCAGGCTTGTCTTTTTTTTTTTTTTTTTTTTTTTTTTTTTGAGAGATGAGGTCTCACTATGATGCCCAGGCTGGTCTTGAACTCCTGAACTCAAGTGATGCTTCCGCCTTGGCCTCTCAAAGTACTGAGATTACAGGCATGAGCCACTATACCAGGCTTTTTTGTTTTGTTTTGTTTTGTTTTGTTTCTGTTTCTTTGAAACAGGATCTCACTCTGTCACCCAAGCTGGAACACAATGTTGTCATCACTGCTCACTGCAGCGTCTACCTCCTGGGCTCAAACAATCCTCCCACCTCAGCCCCACAAGTAATGGGACTACAGGCATGTGCCACCATGCCCAGCTAGTTTTCTACTTTTTGTAGAGGCAGGGTCTCACTCTGTTGCCCAGGCTGGTCTCGAACTCTTAGGCTCATATAATTCTTCTGCCTCAGCCTCCCAAAGTTGTTGTGATTACAGACCTGAGCCACTGTGCCTGGTCTCTGGCGAGTCCTAACCATGTGCCATCCTCCCTCTGGGCTTCCTACACTAGTCTAATGGAGGAGCCCTGCTCGGGTGAGAATGCCATTTCCCTGGCCATTCATGAGGTGGAATCCAGTAGTCACTCAGGAAATACTAATTCCCTGTCCCTTCCTTTTCCATCAATCCTATCTTACAGGCATACAGGAGAACTTAAAGAAAGACTCTTCTTAGGGTTAGGAAAGATAACAACCTATTTGAGAGGATCTTTCCCTTTAGTTGCTTGAAGACTTAAAAGGGTAGAGCATATCAGTATCTCTACAATGTATGAGTCCCCAAATGCTGATGATGGTTGCATTATGTATTTCAGGAACGATCCTTGTCAGACTCTAAAACACTGGTCATCCCCCTCAGTGTGACTCACCAGATACATGCTCAAAGCGTCTCACATGTAATATCCTGGGAAAATAGCTCATCCACCCTGCTAATGGAAGCCCTCTGAAGCTGCCCTTGGGGATCCAGGGGTGACTATGTTGTTTCATCTTCCCGGGAGTGGCTTTTTGGTGTATGTTTTTTATTTGTTGTGGAAAGAGGTCAGAAGCAAATAGGAAGTGTCTTTTCCATCCTAGAACACACCAAATCAGGATTGAAACCTATGATAATTCCAGCCACCTGGACCCAAGTCCGCTGCAACAAAACTGTCTCAACCCCCAGTGGACCCACTAAACAGATGGAAGGGCAGAGGAAAGACATAATGACACAGGACGGTCAGAAAAAGGACTCGTACATTAGTTGCACATCAGGTTATTTGCCAGTCACCACTGATGAGTTGCTGCCCTGGATTTTGTCTGATCTTTCATGGACATAAACCTGGGGCTCTTGTGGCTTTGTCAGAGTAAATACCATGTTTTCTGCGGTCTGGAGGATGGTTGTATATACTCAGAAGACCCTGGAAACCGTGAGTCCAGAGTGACTGGCCACCCCAGATGAGATTGTTCCTGATCCCAGATTTCACTGAAGGAAACCAAAGCCAATAGGCTGTTTGGGGGTTCTGTGTGCACGCACGTGTGTGTGTGTGTGTGTGTGTGTATGTGTGTGTCTGTGTGTGTATGCGCATGTGTGCCTAACTGGCTGTTCAAAAAGTCCTTCGGAGGATTTCTGCTTTGAGCCTCCAGCCCTGCAGGCAGCACACAGCCCCTCCACCACATCCTGCCGCTCCACTTCCTCCCCTCCTTTCCCAACTTGGAAAGCCAAGAGGGGAAGTCTCTCACGACCCTGTGGCTTGGCGGGGAACAGGCCTGAACTTGATACAGCTGGCTGTTCTGGGGCCTGGTAAGAGCATTTCTCCCTGAGTCTGGGCTTCTTCACTTACCTATTTTTAGATGTGTTCTGCAGACTTTTCTGAGGGCTCAGATAGGAGTCTCCAGCGAGGCTAGTCCACACCAGGCATGAGACTCATGCACTGCAAGGTCTGCTGCATACCTGAGCAGGGATCCAGGGAGCAGTTACATGTTGTTTGATTGAAAGTCAAAAGGAAGAGAAATAAGCAGACTTTGGCAACTCCCTCGGAACCCCCCAAGAGCAAAGTTTGGAGTTTTCCCTTCCACCTTAACAGCAAGTCAGGAAAGGTGGCTGAGGGAGCGTGACCTGGGAATCTGGGCACATTGAAGAGGCAGCATGGCAGGAATGTCGCATGCAGTAACTAGGACCTCTAACAGCTGATCACAGAGCACTCAGGCAGGCCTGGGCGGGGAGCTGTCTCTCCAGTCCTGCTTCTTGCCAGTTAGTTCCCATGAGGCATGAGGCAGGCACTCCGTCCTTGATCTCCCTGACCTCTCCACTCACCCAACTCAGGGCTTTGCACCTGTCGCTTACCTGCTCTGTGTCCTTCAAGACCTAGGTAAAATGTCACCATACCCTTTATCACCTCAAAATGACAGATGCCTGGCTGTTACTGTCGCCAGACTGGGAGAAGTTGAGGGACAGGGACCATGTCTTATTCATCCGTATACTGCAGGTATGCCACAGAGTAAATGTGCTAGACGGGTGCAGGGACATGACAGGAATGTGTGGGAGACCAGGCTGGAGGCACAGTTTGGGGCCAGCTTGTAAAGCGTCACAGGAAATCCCACGTAACAAGTGTTCGGTGAAAGCTGAACTAATGAATGATCAAATGACATGCAACAAAAAGATGTTATCATTTAAGGCCAAGAATCAGCAAATAGCCACTAGAAAAAATAAAACTAGCCAATTCATGATCCTGATTTTGTTTTCTACTTACAAAGCATGTTAGTTTCAGTAAGAGTTTATGAATTCACTCTGTTTATCCACTCAAGAGACTGATGGTACCTAAACCTGGGTTGGTTGGGCCAAACGCTATACATGTAAAATGATCATATTTGTAAACTGCTGAAAATACCTTCTCTGACTTGTCACCGATATGGGCCATGTGCAGGCAGAATATCATATCTGAAATCATAGACTTGACAACAGACATTTTTAAAAAAGAACCAGAATTCACAAGCTGATGATGGCTTTTGCATGAGGCAAACCAGGGCCAGTCAACAAACATATGAAAAAAAGCTCATCATCACTGATCATTAGAGAAATGCAAATCAAAACCACAATGAGATACCATCTCACTCTAGTCAGAAAGGCAATTATTTTGGAGAAACCAGAACGCTTTTACACTGCTGGTGGGAATGTAAATTAGTTCAACCATTGTGGAAGACAGTATGGCAATTCCTCAAGGATCTAGAACCAGAAATACCATTTGGCCCAGCAATCCCATTACTGGGTATATACCCAAAGGAATATAAATCATTCTACTATAAAGATACATGCACACGTATGTTTATTGTAGCACTATTTACAATAGCAAAGACATGGAACCAACCCAAATGTCCATCAATGATAAACTGGATAAAGAAAATGTGGTTCATGTACACCATGGAATACCATGCAGCCATAAAAAATGAGGTCATATTCTTTGGAGGGACATGGATGAATCTGGAAGCCATCATTCTCAGCAAACTAACACAGGAACAGAAAACCAAACACCGCATGTTCTCACTCATAAGTGGGAGTTGAACAATGAGAACACATGGACACAGGGAGGGGAACATCACACAAACAGGGTCTGTTGCGGAGTGGGGGGCGAGGGAAGGGAACTTAGAGGACAGGTCAATAGGTGCAGCAAACCACGATAGCACACGTATACCTATGTAACAAACCTGCACATTCTGCAAATGTATCCTGGAAATTAAAATTTTTTTTAAAAAAGGGAAAAAAATGGTCTTTTGGCACTGCTCCTGGGGATGCTTCCAGGGGTCCCAAGAGCTTCCTCCTGTGCACTCCAGGACAGGGCTGAGTCGAATGGATCGGGACAGGGACTTGGAGGAGGATGGCAGTGAGGGTGCAGCTCTCCTGGAGAGCAAGCTGGAGAGGCGGCTGCAGGCAGGGCTGTATCCTTTCTGAGATGGGCTTTCTGCTCAGGCCTTTCACTGTCCTGTCACGCCTCCTCCCACCCCCAGTGGACCCCTGATGCAAAGAAGCCCCTACTCTCCCCACTGTCTAATTTGGCTCTCCTTTGTCGCCAGAGAAGGTACTTTCTCTTTGTCTGGGACACCGTGCTGAGTTCTCCCGTTCTGTCCAGCCCCTTTGGGTAGCTGAGCCCTCCCATCCATCCCCTCCTTTGGGATTCAACACTTTCCTAAATGCTACTTTTCTGACTGCTTTGTCAGCTCCCCACACCGGGGCCCACAGAAAAGTAACCGCTCAGCCCAATGTCTGACATCTATGACCTGTGCTCACTTGGCTCAGAAGGAGAACAAGACAGGCATGAGGTGTCGCTGCAGAGACAACATCAGAAGGTGGGGTTTTAGAGGCCAAAGTAAAGGTCATGAGTCGAGTTCAGAGGCCAGGCGATCAGGTAAGTTGAGCATAGGGGGGCCAAAACAGCCCAGGATGAAGAACAGCAAAGATGCTCCTGGCTAGAGTTGGCGTGGGAACTGTACTAGTCTGTTTGCATTGCTATAAAGGAATACTGAAGCTGGGTAGGTTTACAAGGAAAAAAAGTTTATTTGGCTCGCAGTTTGCGGGCTGCACAGGAAGCATGGCGCCAGCATCTGTTCTGGTGAGGGCTTCGTGGAGCAGCCAATCCTGGTGGAAGAGGAAGGGGAGCTGGTGTGTCACATGGTGAGAGAGAGAGCAAGAAAGAGAGAGGAGGGAGCTGCCAGGCCCTTTGTAACAATCAGATCTCACAGAAACTAACAAAGCAAGAACTCACTCATTACCGCAAGGGCAGTACCAAGACATTCATAAGGGATCTGTTCCCATGACCCAAACCCCTCCCACCAGGCCCCACCTCCAACACTGGGGATCATATTTCAACATGAGATTTGGAGGGTTCAAAGATCAAAACTGTATCAGAATAGGTGACCAGAGCGGGCCGGACCCTAGGACTGGGCCCAGTCTCTCACAGAGGGCAGGTTCTCAAGACCAGGAGCCCAGGATTACCACCAGACCAACTCAGGCACCGTCAGCCTTCTGACTATCCAGCTTGGTTCAAAGAAGCTCATGGCTGTACATCTCCAGCAAGCAGCTGAGTTCTGCAGAGTTCTGGGAAGACGACTAGACCTGTGGTTCATAACCCAAGGATGTAATTCTGATTATAGTTTTTTCAAAATCCACATGCCAGGATTTCCCTCTGGACCTATCAAATCAGAATCTCAAATGATGAGTTTGGGGTGGGATGCGCAGGCATATATGACTTTATTATTATTATTGCTATTATTAGGAGATAGGGTCTCACTTTGTCACCCAGGCTGGAGTGTAGTGGTATGATCCCAGCTCACTGCAGCCTCAACCTCTTCAGTTCAAGTTATCCTCCTGCCTCAACCTCCTGAGTAGCTGGGACTACAGGTGCATGCCACCATGCCTAGATAACTTTAAAATAAAATGTTTTGTAGAGACAGGGTCTTGCTATGTTGCCTATGCTGGTTTCAAACTCCTGGCCTCAGGTGACCCTCGTGCCTTGGCCTCCAAAGCATTGGGATTACAGATGTGAGTCACCGTGCCTGACTCACTAATGACTTTAGAATGCTGTCCAGGTGATTCAGATACAGCAGCCCACCACATCCCATCTCAAGATGGGCACCATCTTGGTTGTGTGATTTTGAGGCTAGAAACCAAGTTTTTTACCTTGCACTTAGCATAGTTCCTCATGCATGATAGGCCTAAAATGAATGAATGAATGAATGAACAGACACTTCTGGAGACTGAAAGAATGTGGACTATGTCAACAAATACAGGAAAAAAAACAGACTTTCCAGTTGTAAGCAAGTCTCCCAGTCATCCATTCACAGCATCAACAAATACAACAACACTAATGCACATTTTTTCTACTCGTGTGGCTCGGCAATATGTGGTATTACGGAACGAAAGAAGGATTTGTATTAGCATCATGGACGAGAGTGTAAAATACAAGAAGGCACTCCACCCACTCACAATTAATTATATAATCTGAGGCTTAAGTCTGGCTTTGGAAATAATGGGAACCATAATTACATGTCCAAAGCCCAAAATGGAATCCCACAAGGGTTTGACAAGTAGAACATAAGGATGATGGAGTGGTTTACCCATAAGCTTGACCACAGGGCAACCCTGATGAGTCAGGATTTTAGGCTGTGGTAGGATTTTTCATTATCCTCCATTCTTCTGCAGTGAGTACATTGAGCTCAGTGCCACTTGATGGATGTGAATTGGTTTGTGAATTCAGGCTGGCCTGCTGTCTTCGTGCATCTGACCCGTATACAGAATAGCCATGCAAATTAGCATGGGGCTCGGGCCAGACAAAATTAATCCAGATCTAAAAGCAATAAAGTAAAAGGTGTCAAAGGGTAAAAGAGGAAACTATGGCTGGGAACAGTGACGCTTTATTTTTCAGGTTTCTCTGACTCATGGGATTTTTTTTTTCATTTGTCAAGAGAAAACTCACAAATTTAGGAAAAGTTGGTCGGAATCTTTCCAAATATTTATGGGATGAGAAAAAACTGTTCATATTGAAAGCTGGATTAAGAGATTCAGATTCAGGCCATCCCTGATATCACATCTAAAGTGGGCCACCGTGCCAGCCCCTCGGTCTTGATCTCAGCACCCTGTTTCACCTGGATACAGTGGCCACAGTGGGTCATTTCCTTCATTAGTTTTGATGGCATTTGTCTCTCTCATTGGACTGTAAGTTCCTCGCAGCTAAAAATCATGTCTGGGCTGGGCACAGTGGCTCACACCTGTATTCCCAGCACTTCAGGAGGCTGACATGGGCAGATTGCTTGAGCCTAGGAGTTCAAGACCAGCCTGGACAGCATGGCTAAACCCCATCTCTACAAAAAATACAAAATGTACCCAGGAGTGGTGGTGAAGGCCTGTAGTCCCAGCTACTTGGGAGGTTGAGGTGGGAGAATTGCTTGAGCCTAGGAGGTTGAGGCTGCAGTGAGCCATGAGAGCATGCCACAGCCCTCCAGCCTAGGTGACACAGCAAGACCCTGAGTCAAAAAGGAGAAAGAAAGAATCATGTCTGTCTTGCCCACCTCTTATTCCCAGTATGTGGCACACATATTCAATAAATGTAAATGCTCATTAAACTAATGATTGGACATTGCCTGAGGATTGCGGCAGCCTTCCTCTAATAAGAGCAGACCACGAGGTTGTCAGTGTCCCCAGGCCTATGGTTTGCAGTGTGCCTGCACCTCATAGAACTCCCTGATGGCCTTGAAGCTCTCACCTTTCTGCTCTGACCCAGGATAGCTTGAACAGTAATTCGGTTTTCTTTTATTGACCAGGGCAAGCTGCCTGAGAAATGGAGATAAAAGGCAGAGGCACACAGGCAAACCCAAGAAGGAAAGGCAGGGACTGGCTTAAAAATGGGCTGGATTCAGAGGGCAGATGATCAAGGGAGAGCCAGGTATGCAGTCCCAGGCCTGAGGGGCCAGACGGAAGACCATATGAAGGGCAAGGAGTCAGGCAGAAGGCCAAGGTTACAGCGAAGGAGACGTGGGCACTGAGCTACCCTCTTTCACAGAGCACGCCACTTCTGTGCTTTCTGTATGGGCAGTAGCAATAAAAGCAGTAGCAATCATAATAACAAACATGGACTGAACTCTTACTATGGGTACTGTGCTGTGCAGAGTATCCTCCTTATGGGAGTAATTGATCCATGCTAAGGATTGGTCATTGATAGAGGTCAGAGGTTAAAGAGGTGAGGGTTTGACAGTCAGGATGGTATTTGTGCTGGAGAACTAGGAATGCCAAATCCCCTGTCAATCGGTCCTCCTCCCATGAGGTTTGATTGTGTGTAATAACACAAGGGGAATAAGTCTAAAAACACACAAGGAATAGCAATCAAATTACCACTATATTGTTATTTCCCAACTGCCCCCAACAGATGCTCGCTGGTTAAGCTTCGTTGGAGCCTGTGGTTGAGGCTTAAGGCCAAACAGACCTCCTAATCCACCACCAAGACATCCCTTGCAAGAAAATAAAACTCATGGTACTAACACATTAGGAATGTTTGCAGAGGAAAAAAAGAGGATGAAGGAAGGCTTGTTAGGTAGAGCACAGCCCTGACCTAACCGTGGAAGCCAGCAGTATCCCGAATGAGGCAGATCAGAAGGGAGACTCCTGGAGTGTCCATCACATTGCAAGCAGCAATCCCATCCATCATCAAAGGAGGCCAACAGGTGGCCTCTGAGTCTGACTGTCCTGATAGCAGCGCTTCCTTGGAGGAGTCTGTCTCATGAGAAGCAGCAAGGCCAGGAGGCAGGTGAATGGGCACAAGCATGAAGACATGGGAGGGAAGCATCCCTCCCCAACAGTAGTAATAGTAAAAATAATGACAATCAATATTTCAATATGATCACTTTCAGAGTGCATTTAAATGTATTGTTTAATCTTTATAACAATCATATTGGATAGCTGCTATTAGTCTCGGAATTAGCAGATTGGTTAAGATTGCAAAGTAGGTTGCAGAGAGAACATTCACTATCAAGAGGGCAAAGCCCACCAGCTTGCTGTCCAACACACTGGTTGCTAAATGAATCTAGCTGGGGGAAATACATTGGATCTAAGCACAAAGTCTGACACTGTGCCAGGTGTCCCGCTCTGCCAGGAAGTGACGGTTCTCCTTACCTACCATTGCTGGTCCTTCTAGGGACCTACCTCTAACACACTGGCTGACTCCCATTTACAGAAAATTCTTGATCTCACTGGGCCTTTCCAATTTATGATTATATATAACTTAAAATTTTTCCAGTCTTCCATTAATTCCCAAACACAGAGATGACTCACTAATTGAGGATTTATGGCAACAAACGCCATCTAGATAGATTGGTATAACAGCTTTCACTGTAAGTAAACCAGCATGGTCTAGGTGCTGGAATAGACAGATCAGTGAAATAGACCTAAGAATATGGTTACTTGCTATAAAGAAAAGATGACATTTCAAATAACTGATAGAAAGCATGGATTATATAACAAATTATGATCAAATAATGGATTTGCAAGAAGAATAATTCAGTTGTATCTTTACCTGATTCCTTATTATCAAAATACAGATGCATCAAACAAAGCCAGAAATGTACTGGGTGAAAACACAGATGAATATTTGTATAATCTTGGAACGAGGAGTTTTCTTACCCCAAGATTATCTTGATACAATATATAATTTTAAATTTCCTGTGGCAAAAGATCACAAATGACATTTAAACAGAAATAAAGAACTGGAGAAAAATTATTTGCAAATGATATGATGGACCGAATTAATACCTTTACTATATACAGAGCTCCTACAAATCAATAAAAAGAATTAAAGAGCCCAATAAAAATGAGAAAAGATGCATGTAGGCTGCTTATAAAAGAAGAAATGCCAAACATATGATAAGATATTCAACCTTGGCCAGGCGTGGTGGCTCACGCCTGTAATCCCAGGACTTTGGGAGGTCGAGGCGGGCAGATCACAAGGTCAGGAGATTGAGACCATCCTGGCTAACATGGTGAAACCCCGTCTCTACTGAAAATACAAAAAAATCAGCCTGGAGTGGTGGCGGGTGCCTGTAGTCCCAGCTACTCGGGAGGCTGAGGCAGGAGAATGGTGTGAACCCGGGAGGTGGAGCTTGCAGTGAGATCGAGCCACTGCACTCCAGCCTGGGCGACAGCAAGACTCCGTCTCAAAAAAAAAAAAAAAAAAAAAAAAAGATATTCAACCTTAAGTTTGAACTAATATTAATATTCACAAATAAAATAATAAATGAAACAGTAAAGTGTGTGTGTGTGTGTGTGTCTGTCTTTGTCTTTGCCTATCAAATACAAAGAATAAAGAGACTGAGAAAACCTACTGTTGAAATGGGTATTCTCATGCCCTGATGGTTGCTTAGTTTTTACGTAAATTGGCATTATTCTTCTGAAGGGCAGTCTGGAAATACATACCACAGCTTAAAATATGCACACTTACCCTTAGCCCAAGAATGGCAATTCAACAAATTTAATTATTTTGATTGTGGTAAAATATATATACTATAACATTTACCATTTTAACCATTTTACAGGTAAATGTAAAATATTTTTGTTCTAGTTTATTTTTTAAAAAATATTTTGCATATCTGTACACATATACTCAAATTACCACTGTATTGTTATTTCCCAACTGCCCCCAACAGATGCTCACTGGTTAAGTTGCGTCGCAGCCTGTGGTTGAGACTTAAGGCCAAACAGACCTCCTAATCCACCACCAAGCCATCCCTTGCAAGAAAATAAAACTCATGGTACTAACACATCAGGAATGTTTGTAGAGGAAAAAAAGAGGATGAAGGAAGGCTTGTTAGGTAGAGCAGAACCCTGCCCTGACTGTGGAAGCCAGCAGTATCCCGAATGAGGCGGATCAGAAGGGAGATTCCTACAATTCTATCTCGGACACATATATATTTTTTAAGGTTAATTACAGCTTCAATTTTACTTGTTCAAGCTGTGAGGCAACTAACATTTTAACCATTTGTGAGTATGCAGCTCAGTGGCATTAAGCAGATTCACATTGTGCAATTATCACCACCGTCCATCTCCAGAACTTTTTTTTAATCTTCCCCGAGTGAAACTTTGTACCTATTAAACACTAACTCTCAGCCAGGTGCAGTGGCTCATGCCTGTGATCCCAGTACTTTGGGAGGCCAAGGCAAGGGGATCCCTTGAGACCAGAAGCTTGAGACTAGCCTGGGCAACATAGTGAGAACCTGTCTCTACAAAAAGTAATTTTAAAAAAATTAGCCGGGTGTGGTGGTGTGCGTCTGTAGTCCCAGCTACTTGGGAGGCTGAGGCAGGAGGATTGCTTGAGTCCAGGAGTTCCAGGTTGCAGTGAACCATGATCACGCCATTATATTCCAGGTTGGACAACAGTGTGAGACCCTCTCTCAAAAGTAATAATAGTAATAAAATAAAAGCAAATCATCGAACACTAATTTCTCATTCCTCCCACCACCCTAGCCCCTGTCAACCACCATCCTACTTTCTGTGTCTATGAATTTGGCTATTCAAAAGATTTATCTTAAGAAGATAATTGTACAACAGTAAAATACATGTGTATGAAAGATATACTCATTCATTCAAAAATATTTCCTGAGTCCTTACTATGTGGTAATAAACAAGATAGAAGAGGTAACTAGTGTCATGCCCAAGTCATGATCCTGAGAAAGAAAGTAGAACGTAAACAAACATGCAAGCAATGAAACATTCGGTTGGGATAAGCAATTACAAAGAAGATAAACAGATCAACGTGATAGTAATTTTAGCGGGGGGGGGGGGGTACTTTAGGTTTTTCAAGCACTGTTTATAATAGCAAACAAATTAGAAAAAGCTAAATGTCTAAGCAACATTCCTGCTAAGGCGTTGAGTCCACCTGGCCGGAAGTCAGCATATGACAGTTCATCTTAGACAGTAAGAACCTTTCTCAGAACTAACTCCATTAATTCAACGTGCCTTCTGTAGAGCATTTTCCTGGAGAGAAAGTTTCCAACATTTGGGGGTAGAGAATAATTTAGCAGGGGTACAGGCCAATGCTTCTTTATTCTGAGAAGGAATGTGTAGATGACAGTTTCAAGTGTTTGATGTCCAACCCTCCTAAAACTGTAAAATAGCAGTGGGCTGATCAAGACACTGATCTAAATCTTGTTTTGTGGTTTTACTTTTGTTCTGGCAGGCTTAGCAACACTGGAAAAAAAAATTACAGTGTGTGCAAGGGAAACAGATTCTTTCCTCCTTCTTGACTAACTGACAAGTTGGAGATCAGGCACAAGTAAAGAGTGATGGCATTGCTTGTGATATAGCTGAGTTACATGGAACAATTTAAACAGCATCAAGGGCCTGGCCTACCCTTAGCTTAGGCAGGAAATTCAAGGGTAGTATAACACTTTGCTGTTAAGTAATGCCATTGGATTAAAAGCATGTTCAGGATGACTTTTGGCTTTAACTTGGAATTTCTGTTTCATTTGCTTCCAAAAAGAACTTTTTTTTCTCCTTAAAGTTCTTAACTTGTATTTCAAAAGTTCTTGTCACTGTATAAATATGATATCTACAAGCTGGCTTTGAATAAAAACTGTATGCCGTAGAATATGCTGAAAAACAAATTTGGGATATAAGTTTTAGCTGGAAACGTCTGCAGCAGCAGCTTTGCATAATGTAAAGAGTAAGTCGCAGGTCAGACGTATGAACCCTCCTACCTATTAGCTGTGTGACCTTGGGTGGATGAATTAACCTTTGAGGTTATAAAAGGGGAAACACCATAGTAGCCACTCAGAGGTTCTCTGTGAGGATAAAATGCAAGCACATGAACTAGCACACAGTAGGGCTTTTTTCTTCTTTCCTAGGCTTCATAACTGAGTGTGGCATAACTGACCTGGAAGAGAAAAGGACTAAAATGAGAAAGTGAAATGTAGTTTTGTCTGAGTAACTTGAACATGGCCTGATCGATCTTTCTTTTGGTTTTAACCCATGTTCCCTCGTGCTACCTGAGAAGCTGAGTTTCGGCATGAGTTGAATTTCTGTCTTTAGTTTCGAAAGGATTTACACTAACTAGAGCATCGCTAGATAACTCAGGGTGATGAGACAGACTCATACCCATGAGAGAAATTGCTGCAGGATCTGAGGATGTTTAGCAGGGAGAAGACTGTGTGGGGACAGCAGAGCTATCTCCAAAATATTTGTAGGGTAATATCATGTGCAAAAGAAATTAGATTTATTCTGCATGACTTCAAAAGTGGAGACTTATTTTGGTTTTATAGCTAGAAGACATTTATGAAAAATAAGATTGTTACCCAGGCACGGTGGCTCCCACCTGTAATTCCAGCACTTTGGGAGGCAGAGGCAGGAGAATCACTGGAGGCCAGGAGTTCAAAACTAGCCTTGACCTGGGCGCGGTGGCTCACGCCCGTAATCTCAGCACTTTGGGAGTCCTAAGCAGGTGGATCAATTCGAGACCAGCTTGGCCAAGGTGGTGAAACCCCGTCTCTACTAAAAATACAAAAATAACCCGGGCGTGGTGGCACACGCCTGCAGTCCCAGCTACTTGGAAGGCTGAGGCAGGAGAATAGCTTGAACCTGGGAGGCAGTGCTTTCAGTGAGCCAAGATCTCGCCACTGCACTCCAGCCTGGGTGACAGAGCGAGACTCCATCTCAAAACAAAACAACAACAACAAAAAACAGCCTGGGCAACATAGCAAGAACCCATCTCCGTAAAAAATTTTTAAACATTAGCCAGGTATGGTGGCACATGAGTAGTCCCGGCTACTCAGGAGGCTGAGATGGGAGGATCCACTTGAGCCCAGGCGTTAGAGACTGCAGTGAGCTATGATGGTACTACTGCACTCCAGCCTGGGCAACAGAGTGGATCCTTGTCTCTAAAAAATAAATTGATTACTTTAAAAAAATAAATTTAAAAAATCTAAGGTAGAAAGGGTCCCATCACTAAGGGATCCTATCAGAGAATCGTTATGCACTCCCTAGGGACCATACAAGGAATTCTGTATTGGAAAAGGGTTGAATGAGGTGACTTCAAGGGTTCTTTTCCAGGCCAGAGAGGCTGCAATTCAGATGGCTCTGTAAATGCAAGGTTTTACCACAGGAACTTAAGGCAGAACAGGCATAGCGAGGTGTAAGGCACACGCAGGAGCACACAGATTGTGCTAATGCATGAACTTTAACCTTCTCTAACAAAAGAATGTCATGCCACATTGGTGGGGGGGGGGGGGGGGAAGAAAGGTCTTCCACTGCTAGAAATGAAAACATTCATACTTTAGTGTATCGTATTTTATAGGTTCATGTAGACACAGGGGCCAAATGAAACTAAACCAAGATCTTAGGCATTAAGTTACATTTTAATTTTACCTTTTCCCCTCTGTGATTCTGACATAAGCAGTAAAAATGAACCTGGACCTTTGACCTGACCGACAGATACACTTTTTAATTAAAAAAAATTTTTGCCATTCACCTGCGAACCTTTGCTGATTGTTTCAGAGTTTTGGTCAACTGCTTTTAACAGCGAAACATTAAAGCCACTGCGAGAATAAACAGGAAGCTGGTGTTTAGGTGGGAGTTCCTAGGAATTTTATACCGCTGACCACAGAGGCCAAAAGAGAAAGGAAATAGGAAAAACAGTGTAAATACCTGGGTGACTAATGACTGCACAGCTCAGCTGGCTTTTCTGAACATTTCATGGGATGTCTCTCCAGGGGAAACACCCTGAAAATTTTTCAGGACTCCGGGTGGCATTGAAGGCCAGAGAGGAGTGTTTACTGCACGCTGTTGGCTGGCTGGTTTTGTGGGTTTTGTTCACCGTCTACTGGGCAGGGAGCCTTTCTGCCGATGTCGCCAGATGCCTCTCTCCAAGCGAATGACCCATTTGCATGCGTGGTGCAGACATTTTCTGGAGCTCCAGGGCTCTCAGTCCTCCCCAGGCCTCCCGATTGTAAAGGATCCTAGGGCCACCCCTTTCCTTGTTCACATGGACAGCGCCTAAGAGGATTTAGAATCAAGAGGGCACATTTGCACTGCCTTGTTCTGAAGAGGCAGCTGGAGCGCGGACCGGCCTGGCGCAACCCACCGCGGGTCCCGGGGGACCGCATTGTCCTCGGAGGGGCCGCCACAGGGGCTCCATTGTGAGCGGGGCCGGCCTTTTTCTCCTGCCCTCTGTCTCCCCGGGCCTCCCCTCACCACCCCCACCCCTCCTCCACGCAGACTTTTCTCTCAAGCTGCCGGCATCCCCGGCTGCCGCATTTCCAACGCAGGGGAGCGGCGAGGCTCCGGGCTGGCCATCTGCACGCGGAGATTGACAGCAGCCCCGGAAGGTCAGCGCCTCAACCATTTCTGTCTGAACAGCAGGCCACCCAGGCCTCGCAAGCAAAACAGGGACATCTGCTCCCCTTAATTTAGAACACTGGTTCTAATTTCTCCGAAGCCCCTTGCTTAACGCCCTCCTCAGGCTGCGGGGGAAGGGGCGAGGAGGGGCAGGGCAGACGCTGCTGCCCGCCCCCGGCTCCGCAGCTCCCGGGGAGAGCAGCTGAGTCTGGCGGGAGTAGGGAGGGGGGTTGGGGTGCGGAGCCTGGTCACTCACGTGACTCGGGTGACGTGGCGCGGGGGAGGGGCGGGAGGGCGGAGTGGGCGCCGGGCCTACCACGCCTGGCACGCACAAATACAGCGAGGTCTGCAGAGGAGCAAGTTGCGCTGGCCCGCGAGGCCCTTCTCCTTGGGGCAGATGGATTTCAGACTGCCCCCGCTCCTTGAGGGGAAGATCAAGGGAATGGGCAGAAGAGTATATTGCAACTACAGTGGAGAGGGGGATTCATCTCTGCCCTTGGCCTCGTGCGGGTCTCTGGGCTGGGACAAAGTCCTGCCTGGGTAGTTGACATCAAAATTAATTGTGCCTTGGCTGCTTTGTGTGGGCAAAAGGATGAAAGAATTGCACTTCTGTTGCGCTTCCACCGCTAGATCATAAGCTCCTTGTAAACACACTGCATCTGTGTCTCTAGCATCTTCCACAAATGTTTGGAGAATAAATTAATGTGTGGCGGGGGCGCGGTCCCTGTGAACTCTGTGCTCTTTTTCTGTATGGCAGAAAAGGAGACATTGCAGAGAATCAACCTGTGCCTGTAGCTAGAGATTCGCTAATTACTTTGTTCCCTCTTTTCCTCCCTCCCTCCCTTCCTCCTTTCCTTTCACTAACATTTTGATGGGTGCCCCATGTGTGCTGAAGATCAGGCAATCGACCAGGGATACAAGAAACGAGACTCCTAGCCCTTGAGATGCTCATCATGTGGTGAGGGGTGCTGCATACAAGCAAACAGCTCACCAGGGCTCTGGGTGACAAGTGCCATGGATAGCGGTAGGGCGGCCCTCAGCCTAGCTCCTGGGGAGGGAGAATGTCCAGGTGGAGGCTGGAAGGGTGAGTAGAAAGTTACCAGGAGAAAGGCCCTTTGCCCACATAGGTCTCTCTGCATAGCCCACCTCAATCCATTCCTCTCCCGCTCATTCCTCAGGCCTCAGATGAAATGTCACTTCCCTGGTGCCTGGGCAAGATCAGTTCCTCCAGTTACAGGATCCTTAGCTCTTTTGTCTTCTCTTTTGTAATACTCATCACATGTACAACTGGGCAAAGTTCACCCTCCCCACTGGACTGTAAGTTTTGTGAGGCAGACACTGGCCATTCTGTTCATGGATGGAAACGCCACTCCCAGCACCGTGCCTGGCCGCTCATGCCCCATAAATACTTGTTGAGCCAATGAATAGTCTGACTCCTCTTAGTGAGAAACCCATGCATACATTTTCTGTTTGGGATGCCAGGACAAGCTGTGATGGCTGCACTCTGAGTACCAGTGGGAATTGCTTGGTGCCAAGGGCTGTGATTTCAAATTTATTATTTTGTGATATTCTGCACCTCGGTGATTTTGAAACTGCCTTCTTCCAAATGAGTGTCAAGTAGATGCTTCTCAAAAAGGGATCCTCAGGCAAACAGGTTTCTTTACCACAAGATTTCACAGAGCCTGTGATGCGCTCATGTGCACTGTCTTCAGACAGATAGTTTGTTGTTGGAAGAAGCATCTAGTAACATTTGCAACTGGGGGATATCGATGAAGCTCAATGTTAACTTTGTGGCACCATTTCCCCCCAACTCCTCCTAGGCTCTGAGAGATAGAAGGAGCTGGGATCAAGGGATCTGTACAAGATTAATTTGCCATAATAAAGGTCAACTCCTTCCCCTTGATTTCTTTGTCACGCCATGTGACAAATTGTTGTTTTTGACAAACAGAGCATTGAGGGAGGCTGAGGTGGACAGATCAGCTGAGATCAGGAGTTCGAGACCAGCCTGGCCAACATGGTGAAACCCCATCTCTACTAAAAATACATAAGTTAGCTGGGCATGGTAGCATGAGTCTATAGTCCCAGCTACTCGGGAGGCTGAGGAAGGAGAATCGCTTTAATCTGGGATGTAGAGGCTGCAGTGAGCCAAGATTTTACCATTGCACTCCAGCCTGGGCAACAGAGCCAGATTCCATCTCAAAAAAAAAAAAAAAAAAAAAAAAGCATTGAAGATGTAAATTAAGGAGGCATTGGGGTACTCTATAGTGTCACCTGAGTTTAAATCCAGCTGTGGCACTTCTTAGCTATATGACTTTGGAGGACTTCCTTAGCATCTCTGTGCCCAGGTACTTTATTTGTACATAGAGATAATAGTTTCTAATTTAGTCTTGTTAAGACTTTAAAAGCTCTTGTAGGCATGTAGAATTCTCATGGTAGATATAAATTTTATTTAAATTGCTAATAATTGGTTAATTAAAAATTAAATATCTGACCTCTAATAGGTTAATTTAACTAATTAAGCCTGATGTATTAATGGAGAGGGATCACAGTGGCCGATAGTCTGAGGGACTAGGTTTTCTCTGCTTGCTGCCTTTGAGCTTGAGTGAAGCCTTCTGCGCCTTGGCCATTTGTTGCTTTTCCAGCTAGAAGGATTCCAAGTCTTCAACAGCATTACTGAGCTCTTCCTCTCAGTAAGTTTAAGTTGTAATTTCATTACACTTCATTCTCAAATAGAAGAGTTGAGCAGCTGTGTAGCAAGATCCAGAATACTTTGTTTACAATCAGTTTTCCAAGGATTGGCTTAGTAGCCAGTGGCAAGTTTCTCAGCAACAGGTTTATGAGCCAGAGAAGCATGTTTTTTTTTTTGGAGACAGGGTTTCGCTCTGTTGCCCAGGCTGGAGTGCAGTGGTGTAATCATAGCTCAGTGCAGCCTTGAACTACTGGGCTCAAGTGATTCTCCTTCCTCAGCCTCCTTATTAGCTGGGACTACAGGTGTACACCACCACGCTTGGCTAATTTTTTAATATTTTGTAGAGACGGGGGTCTTGCTATGCTGCCCAGGCTGGGTTTAAACTCTTGGCCTCAAGCAATCCTCCTGCCTTGGCCTCCAGAGGACCATATTATTTTAAACAATAGAGACTGTTTGCAATGAAAAAGAAAATAGAACCGTACCTTATTTGTTGTAGCTTAATTTGGCCATAAAAGAATCAATACTGTATTTTCAGAGAAGAAAAATTTTCAGGGGCCATATATGAGAACACAGTGTAAAAATTCACATTATTTTCAAACTGTATTTGAATCATCCAGTCTAAAAGAAAGTTGCTTCTGGAAAGTCAAAGATGCTCTGGAAATGAGTGAAGATATGCTTTCTTACCCATGTGTATAAAATGAGCAGTTTTATTCTTTCAACTCTTTTATTTTCTCTATAGGATATTAACTAAGGCTGCATGTGCTAGACTAGATGTCTGGAGTAAATCTGTTTTCAGATATAATCTCTGGAGCATTCATGAAAGCTTCGTATTTTGACAGAGGAAGCAAATAACATATTTTGCAAATGCTGGCTCTGTTCATGGATGGAATGGTGCTTGAAACAAGTATCCTGCTGACATTACTTAACTCTTACAGGGGTCATTACTTAGGGATCAGCAATTTGCTAAAGATGAACATATTCTAAGAAGATGGTTTTCAAGCAATAACCAATTTTAAATCTGGACTGTGCATCAGGCACCTCTTGGGTATGACTTCAGTGCCTTTGGGTGTTCCTTGTCCCTCGTTCCAGCTACTGATGCAGGTTCTGAGCAGCTTCCTGCTGGGTCCTTGCCTCATGCCTTTGCCTCACACCTCTGCTGGAGCTTCCAGAGTCTGCCCTGGAGCTTCTCTGAGCTATAGGGGGCCCATACATTCTGCCCAACCTAGGAGTGAGCAATGGAGTCTAAGTGCTAATGGATTAATGTTTTCCTTTCTTCCCCCAGATGGACAGCCCTGAAACATCTTTCATGCAACTCTTCAGGCAGCCCAGGAAGAGCCAGGAACCATTCGCCAGGAGCTGTGGCCAACTTAATAACTCATCCTTGTATTGGTTTCCATCCTCTGTCCTTCATCCGTCTTGTCTCTTACTCCTACTCGCTGGATCACATATCCCAATAAGTATTTGCACTCAAGCCTTTGTCTCAGGATCTGCTGTCTGGAGGACCCAGACAAAGTTCAAGTCATTTTTGTTTTTGTTTTTGTTTTTGTTTTTGTTTTGAGATGGAATCTCACTCTGTTGCCCAGGCTGGAGTGCAGTGGTATGATCTTGACTCACTGCAACCTCCGCCTCCCAGGTTCAAGTGATTGTCCTGCCTCAGCCTTGTGAGTAGCTGGGATTACAGGTACACGCACCACGCCTGGCTAATTTTTGTATTTTTAATAGAGACAGGGTTTCACCATGTTGTTCAGGCTGGTCTCAAACTCCTGACCTCGTGATCCGCCCGCCTCGGCCTCCCAAAGTGCTGGGATTACAGGCATGAGCCACTGAGTCCAGCTGCCATTTTTTTTTTTTTAACCAAATGGAGTTACACTGTCTAGGCTATCTTCACACACCCCCACCATCTCAGGCAGTTTTCCAAATGCAGAAAGCTCAGCCCTCTTTTCACCACGTGCGTCTGCATCCTGCTGTGTGCATGAAATGGGTGATGGGATAACCTGTCTTCTTGCATTGCATGTGGTGGGTCTCAGGGAGAGTGCTGAGTCATGGTGACTTGGCAACAGTCACAGCGGGACCCAGAATGGAGTTTGCAGTGCAGATCCAGCAACTGGTTGGGAACTCTGGCCCTGTGCTTTTGTCTGCTGACTTCAACTTGGCTCTGTGTTATTTTTCCAAGCCATATTTTTAACTTCCCCCTAAGTTTTTTTGTTTGTTAATTTCATCCTGCTCTATTTGTGGATTTGAGGGGTATAAATAAGCAAAGATTGGTGTGAGGAGACCTTTTTAAAAAACCATGTCTAAAATTCCCAAAGTCACGTTGAATACTCTTACTATATGATGTGACTTTTAAAAAATGATGAGAAAATTGTGATTTTGAAAAATAAAAGTGTAAAAACTTAACTGTCTTCATTTGGAGATGATTTATTGAATTTATTTAATCACTAACAAGCCTGGAATAAGATTATGCCATCCGCAGCAGAGAATTATACAACTTTGAACAACAGTTCTGGCATGCTATGGGGACCTTGTAGAGACCCAGTATCTGACCATGGGACACAAAGTGACCATGAGGCCAAAGCAGCCCATCAGGAGCTGGGTTCTGTCAGAACCACTATGTCATGTCATTGGATAGGCCCTGGAACAATCCATTGTAAGACTGAACTGGTACATCTGGGATTAAACCTAAGCAGGACCAGAGGGCACAGTCAAGCTGCACAATAGCCATCCACTATTACTATACCAGCACTTCCCTCTCAGCTCACGCCCATGGCCATATGTAAGACCCTTATGATTAGCTGATTCAAGAGGAAGGAGCTCAAGCTTCCTTCATGGATGGGCCAGCTCTGTACATCTGTGCAAGCTGAAAATGAATGGGAACTGCACTACAGCCCCATTCAAGGGTGATCTAAAAAGACAGTGGATGGTGGTGTCCCTGGTCATACCCCTTGTTTTGAAAGAGAAGTGGCCTGGGGTTGTGATATATGCAGACTTATGGGCCATACCAAATGGCTTGACCAAATGGGCAGGGGCCTAGAAGGAGACAGATTGGCAGATTGGTCACAAGGCGGTCTGGAGTAGAGACACGTGCACGGACTACAGGAGTGTTGAAGGTCTTTGTATCACATGTTAACACCCACGAGAGAGGCACTAAACATACAGATAGACAAAATGACTAACCAGTTGATAGCAGTCTCTGTCATCATCCACTCCAGTGCTGGCATGACAGTGCATGAATAGAATAGCCATGGTGGCAGGTATGGAAGCTATGCATGGGCCCTCCAGTGTTGGCTGCCACTTACCAAAGCTTTTCCAGCCACTGCTACTGCCAAATGTCTAACATTCTAGCAGCAGAGAGTGATACTGGGGTCCCAGTAGAGCCTATCCCTCAGGAGACCAACCAGACACTCTGGCAAATTCACTACACTGGATACCTTCCACCCTGGAAGAAGCAGCAATTCGTCTTAACCTGAATGGGCACATATCCATATCTTGGGCATGGGTTCACATTTCCTGCCCTTAGCATTTTGGCCAGCACCACTATTCAAGGGATTCCATGGTGTTAAATCCACTTTCATGGAGTCTGTATAATACCACATCAGGGCAAGGAATCCACTTTTCAGCAAAGGAGTTGTTAGGATGGGCGCACGCCCATGGACTCCACTGGTTCTAGCATATGCTACAACACCCAGGGGCTTCAAGCCCCATAAAGCAATGGTATAGACAGACCTGTTGGGACTTAGCCAATATGCCAGCTCAAAAGTGATGCCTTGTCAGGATGGAGCACCGTTCTCCATTCTCCAGGAGGCAGAATACATCTTAAATCAAAGACCTTTATATGGCACTGTGTTCACATGGGTAAAATACATGAGCTGTTGGGACCTGTTGGGACTTAGCCAATATGCCAGCTCAAAAGTGATGCCTTGTCAGGATGGAGCACCGTTCTCCAGGAGGCAGAATACATCTTAAATCAAAGACCTTTATATGGCACTGTGTTCACATGGGTAAAATACATGAGTCCAGGAACCAAGGAGTGGAAACAGGAGTGTCTCTGCCAGCCATCACTCCCAGTGACCTACTTGGAGAATCCTCCAAACACTGAGCTCTGTGGGTTTTGAGGTACTCATTTTTTAAGGGAGAATGCTTCTGACAGGTGACACAGCAACAGCCCATTGAATCATAGCTGTGGCTGATCCATAGGCACTGCTTGCACCAAGGGGACCACAGGCAAGAAAGAGGAGTCGCCATCTTGGAAGGGATAATTGAACCTGATCATCAAAGTCATCAGGAAGAGGGAAGTCTACTGTAACATACAAAGAAGCAAAGAATACACGTATGACCTCAGTGATTTACTTAGGCGCCTCTCAGTACTTTCTTCTCTGATTTTTAAAGAAAATAGACTGTAGCCTGTGAAGGGCATAATGACCAGGAAGTTCAGACTCCTCAGGGATGAGCAACTGGTCTTACTACCAGGAAAGCCACAGACATCAGAAGAGGTGCCTTTTGAGAGTGATGGAAATCTTCAATGGATAACAGAGGAGAGAGAAGATAAGTGTTAGTATCACCCTTAAGTCAGCTCTAGCATCAGGATCTATAATTTGTCCCACTACTCTTCCTCTTATAAGTTCCTACTAGGAACAGAGGCTCACTAGTGTCTTGAAGGAAACTTTCCCAGAGTCTATAAGAGGATACAAGCGCCACAAGGGGTGGACTGTTGTGGATGCTTTGATGCATTGTCATGATTCCTACTCAGGAAGATGCTGGGAATGCTGTCGGAAGATAGCCCTCAGCTGCTAGCCTGTGGGGCTTGCCCCACCTAGAGAATACAGCCTGCATGATCTGAAGATCACACCTCCTGCCAGGAATGACTTGTACCGAATGATCAATATGAAAGTGGAAAGACCTGACCTTCTTGCTCTACCTTGAGACAATTCTAAATCCCAGATCCAGAGCTTCAGGTGGACTGGCTGATGTTTTTGCTGAAAACTGCTTCGCATCTTAACTGCCCCCTCTGTCTCATCCTACTTGTCCTTCTCCCTTCACAGGTATTGATCCCCAAAGCACTCCTTAATAAACTGTTTTCCTGGGACCCTTGCCTGCAAAAGCCAGTGAAATTTGGGTCATCATCATATGAAATGATTTGTATGCATAGGTTGATAAGGTCAAGAAAAAACTTTTATTCTAGAAATAGTCAATTTCAGTAACACCAAACTATAGAATTATAAGCCTCTTGCTAGTTGTCAATTGATGCTGATCAAATATACATATACATAGCAAGGTGAACTCTTTCTGAGAACTCCTGGATGCATTCAGTCTGAGCACATCTAACTTTAGATGCCAGATTTTCAACCCTGATTTCAATTCTCAGTTTGGATTTTAGCCATTTCCTGAAAGATAATGCACTTTCACAGAGCTAAGTAGATGCAAACATTCCTTAGAGTTTTGACACATGGTCAGAAACTTTATGAAAATTTGTAGATTCATATATTCATTTCTAGGATCCTAAGGTTTTGTACCTTCTTTGCATGCATGGCTTGTTTTTCAGCCCAATCAGTTCTTGAAACCAAACCATACTGATATAGCATATGTTTAATAATTCAGATATATGCTGAGGTTAGCATTCTGTGGGTAACTACAGAAACTTAAAACCATGATTCTTTTTTTAAAATCAAACTCCATGAATCTTTTCTTCAATTATAACTTCCTATTCACCTAATAGAAGCTCCTTAAAATCTCTGGAGATTTTGTGGAGCTCGGGGAAGATCGGAAAAGGGAATCAGTATGCCCCCAGCTGCCATGTGTGTGCTCACGTGTCAACTTACATCAGGGTATCTGGACAAATCAGTAATATGAGTTTACTTCCTTGCCACTTTGAGTTCCGGTCTTGACTCATCAATGAGAAAGTTCCATCTTGGGGGCCTTTAAGAAAATAACAAAGTGGTTCCTCTGAGTTATTTTATGACCAAAATTTACTGATTTGAGAAAATACTTCAGAAAGCCTCTTCCACAGGTTTGCACAAATTCTCCTGACAAATGATGCAGTGGAAGTTGGGCATGCATATCTGTTTTCTTGACTTGGGTAAAGAGAACTTTCCCCCCATTTTCCTATAAGCCTTCTGAGACACATGAATTTCCTCTTTGGATCAAACTTCCCAGATCTTTTACTGAAGAGGCATGTGGCTTATTCATTCTATGAATTGCACATGGCATTGCACATGGTCCCAGGCAGGCCACACCCCAAGCAGGGTTGGTTGCTTCTCTCCCTTTTCCTCCCCACTTTCCTCCCATTCCCAAACTCTGTCCTTCGTGATTTAGATAATACTGTCAGCTCAAGTAGCCTCTGGTTAAAAGGACTGGAAGAACATTCTCTCATTCCCCCCAGCTCTTAAAGGTAGGGGTCATGCTCCTGCTGTGATGCTGGAAGGCTGCAGAGGCCAGGGGCATGTGCGTGGACATAACCTGCAGAGGCATGGGGAACCAAGCAGTGAGGCTGGGTGATTGAGTCCAGGTTCTGTCAGAGCCTGAGTAAGAACTAACGTCTTCTGGGCCCGTGTGCTTTCTCAATCAGGCTAGGTCATCCTTCCCACTGAGACTGCCTTCACAATTGATTTAGCCCATGCCAAGGGAGTTGGTTTATGAAACTTATTGCAACCAGTCCTTGTGTTTGCCTCCTCAATATGCCTTTTGATGTCAAAGTACTTGCAGTAGCACTTTTCCTCTTCCCTGCAAAAACGTTTATACTTTCTCCTGGACTTTTACATTGAAAAGCTTACTATTTAAATGTTTAAAAGTAACCTTTCCCAGTCTTGGCAAGCTTGTCATTTTCAGCTCTGATTAGCCATCTGATGGTCTGTGCCTTTGGCTTCTCCCTCTTGTCAGGCCTGATCTGGCTCCTCATGTGTTCACACTGGAGTAAGGTGGCAGCTGCAGGCTGGCGTGTCCGACTGGAATTTCAGGCTGCTCCCTATACTCAGATCAAAGGAACCTTCCTCAGTTCCTTCCTGCACACTCTGCGTAAGAATCTAGAATGGCACCCTAGTGCCTACCTGGTATAAGCTCCATACAATCGGGACTTGATCTTTTTCACCACTGTTTCCTTAGCTGCTTGGACAGTGCTGTTACAGGGCTGAGGCTCCATTACCATTGGCTGAATCAGTGAATGCTGCCTCAGGCTCAACCAGCACTCACGGACAGGCACAGCACCAGGCTCTGAGTAGGTACTAGGATGCAGTATCTCCATTCTTGCAGAAGATCAGAGTTGAGGATGCAGGGAGAGTGGAGGGATTGATGGTTAACCAGATCACTTCAGTACAACTTAGTGCTACGGGCTGAGGCACACCTGGGGCAGGAATGCAGAGGTGACGCCTTGCGGAGTAGTAATTCACCAATCCCGCCACACTCCTCCGCTAACTGTGGGCTATTTGCCATCTGCTCTCCTCCTGCCCTTATCTTTTTAATCTAAGTTCTCCTTACTTCCCAGCAAGCCAGACCTTCTGTTCCAGGGACGCTAATCTGCTTTCTCTAACCCCCAAGGACTTGCTGGGTACTGTGTGGCTGCTTTTGTCCGTGCTAGCCTATCTCTGTGAATATATGTTCATTACAGCCCAAAAGGTCTTGCTCAGACCCATGGGGTCTAGGCAGCCTTTCCTAGTGAATTCTCTTCTGATCCCTTTATTTCCCTCTTACTCAGAACTTAGGCTTTTAGCTTGTGCAGTGTAATTCTGTGGACTCAGATAAATCACACTGGCATTGAGCATGATTTGGATGTCTATAGATAAAAATAATACCAAGAAAGGTATCGGGATTCTCCTCATGTACTTTTATAAAGCCAGGAAATGTAGTGTGCACAGCACTGCATGTCAATGTGGAAATCAACACAGTGGAAGGTGACTACTTCCTTTTCGCAGGGACTCTTAGCGTCCCCATTGTCACTATGTCAACGTGACATGTCACAGACACACTTCTTTATGTAAATTTAGCACTGTTTATAGATATAAAAGTTTGGAGAAGGGGGATCTGGATGGGAGATGTATTAAATGGGCTTCTCGTCACCACTGTTACCACCACTGTCGGGTTTTTGTATTTGACTCCCAACTGAGTTGTAGTTTCTTTAGGAATGTTTCCATCTTTGCATTCCAATAGAAGAATAGTTAAGGAAGCAAAATAATAATAACAACTTTGTAATTGTGAACAGTGCATTACAGTTCACATCCAAAGTAAATGTGACCTCCGCTGAGATGTCTTCCTGAATTACTAGGAGACATGTTGTCACTTTGTGCTCCCAATGTGTCTTGTGACACCTTCAGGGTAGCACCTCCAAGAAAGTATTGTGGTTGATGTTTCATACCTGACTTCTTGGCAGATAGACTTCTTCAAGGATGGGGAGCTGGGCTTCCATATTTGCTGTGTGCTGCTAGGAACTGAGTCACAGCAAAGCTCAGTACACTTTAAAAATACTTTTTTTTCCCCCTGAGATGGAGTCTGTCACCCAGGCTGGAGTGCAATGATGGCACCTCAGTTCACTGCAACCTCTGCCTCCCAGGTTCAAGCAATTCACCTGGCTGCCTCCCCAGTAGATGGGATTACAGGTGCCCACCACCATTCCTGGTTAATTTTCATATTTTTAGTACAGATTGGGTTTTACTATGTTGGCCAGGCTGGTCTCGAACTCCTGACCTCAAGTGATCTGCCCACCTTGGCCTCCCAAAGTGCTGGGATTACAGGTGTGAGCCACCGCACCTGGCCAAAAAAATACTTAATAGGTAATACATGAATGAATGAAGGAAGGAAGGAATGGTGTTTCTGTATTACGTATTTGATAAAGGGATGTTATAGTATATGCTTATTATGATAAAATAAAAATAAAAGCAGATCAATCTAATGGTAGGACAAAATATTTGTGAGATGAAGTGTGAAGTTATAGATGTAATTAAGTTTCTAGATTTTCCTAAGAGTTCTTTTGTGCCTAGAATCAACAGTTAGGAGTTAGTTGTATTAACTTGGGCCAGCACCTCTGCAGAGTTATAGAATTGATTCGATTAAGTCTTACCTTTCTGTAAGAGTTAGGAAAGAAAAAGTGTTTGAAGATTTTTTTAAAGTATAGAACAAACAGTTACCGTGTAAATTCTGGAGTATTAGGTGCTTTTCTGGGTATTTCCTCCTTCATGCTAAAATGTTAGTCTCTGAGTTATGCACTGTAATAATAGATTCAACTGAAAAAAAGTGTTTCTGGCACTAATGCATAAAATATGTGCATGCAATTTGAGGACTGAAAAATGAATCATTCTTTGGGGGAGAAAGAATGGTATGAAAGTTAGTACCATTCGGGGGGAACAGAACGTGATTATCTACAAGGTTAGCTGATTTTAAATACTGATTGCCAAACTCTTCAATAAAATATGAATACTTATCATGGCAACCCACATCACATGTTACATATCCTATTTCAGGGGTGATGTGTACCTTCTTAAAGAAACATACACTAACTAGGTAATGTCAAGCATTACAAAGGGAGTGGAAATTGAGACTGAAGTGCTTATTTTCTGTTGGTTGCTAAACTGGACTTTAACCTCTAGGAAAAGACTAAAACTATAAACAAAACTCAGTATCCATGGTAACATGCATAAGAAGGTAATTATTTTTTCTTTACATTTTTAAATTTCAGAGTTTAATAGTATATTATATGCATTGCCTCGGGCCCACAATCCCTCCAGTTGGCCATTAAGTATTAGGAAATGCCCTCTCTAGCAGTCATTATTGCTTAAATAAAATGCCACTTACAACCCTCCTGAACAAAAGAGCTACAGTGCCTGTGGAAGGTATACCTCGAGTATTGTGGTGATTTGGCACAGGGAGCAGGTACCCCTAGAGCAGCTGGCCCAGAAACCAGGTTTGTGTCCTGAGAACAACCTACACAAGGAAGCCTTTTCAGTTGAGGTTAGACACAAGAAACAGCTCTGTTCTTTAGGGGAACATACCAGAAGAAAGGCTCCAAACCCATGTCCTCATAGGGTCAACCTGGCTGCAGTAGGAACTTTTCTTGGTAAATCCAGTTTTTATTAATTCCATCTTACTGTAGCGAATCACTCCCGGATGTACCAATTTGGAGTTTGGGTTTGAAATGTTTAAGGAAGACTCACATTCGCAATACACTGGCTGACTGAGAAGGTTTATACCTTTATAGGGAGAATTTGCTTACGAAATCGAGCTAATGTTCTTCCTACACAGGCAGAGTGATGACAGCATTTATAGCAATCCAGAAAATGCAGTCCAAGTTGAAACCAAACCTCCTTTTGCAAGCTACAGAGGCCCTCTTCTCGACGTGGTACACTTGGATGGCTTAACCCAGACAGGTGTCAGCTTCACAGCTTCGGCTTACCTGCAGAGACACAACCCCAGTAAAGCCTTCCCCAGAAGACTTGTGCAAACAAAAGGAAAAATACGTGCTGAAAACTAGAGCTAATCTAGGAAGTTCTAAATTTAGATTGGATTTTTCTTCCAAGAGTTTATTTGTAAATCAATTTTTGGAAGCTGGAGCAAACATTTTCCCATAGAAACATTGTAATAAATGCGGCTGTGCAAATTTAACCCCTAATGAAAATGAAATCCTACACATGAGCAAAAATATCTTTATCCACTGGATTTTTTGCCACGCTTTTTCAGCTACATTGTGAATTAAATGGGTTTTTTGATGGGCTCGTCTGGGAGCTAGACCACTATGTGCAATGGTTTCTCTGGGAAATTAGTCCTCACTCAAAAAGTTGGCTGTGAGAAACTTTCCTCTTGCTGCCAAAATGTCACAGAAAAGAAAGAATTCCTTCCAACCGTTCTGGTGACACCACCCAGAAGTAAAAAGGGGCAGCCATCTTTGTGTAAGGACGTTTGTAAATTTGGTGTTTGTATTTTAGGAACTGCCAGCACTTAATTTAGAAAGTATTACAACTGGATTAGGCTAAAGGTGAATTCTACAGAGCTTAGACCAGGAAGTTGAATAAGAAAACATAAACAGTGAAGCAAAATTTAGAACAGAGATTTGCTCAGAGATAAACACTGGAACTAAGAACGTCATAGTAGGACTTTGAGCAAGACCAATATTCCAGTCCCAAACAAGGCAATGCAAACATTTCTTTACTAGAAAAAGAAAAGAAATTCAAGGGCTGAGAAGCAATGGACTGTGATGCTGATCACAAGTACTTTCTCTGAGCCACATCTTAGCTACTTGCCTTTTCCCTGCCCCCCACCAAAAAAAAAACAAAAACAAAACAAGCTGTGGGCAATAGCTCTTGTTCTAGACAATTCCTCTAGTTGTTTTTGCTCCCCAACCCCCACCATGGCAAGAGAGATCAAGAATTATTTTTAGCTAGAATGAGGAGTGAGATGAGACAGTGGGCAAAGAACAGAAGATGGAGCCATGACCCATGAGAAAAAACAAGAATCAGTGTAAGAAGTTGTCAGGGGCAAGGGTCCTTCTGGAAGAGGGAGAGGCTGTAAGTTGTGATTTCTGGAGAAAGGAATTACAGCAGAGGCTCCAGGAGCAAGGCACGAAAATGCTGTGAAAGATGAATAAAATAGTGCGTGGACTCTTCGAGAAAAAAACAAACAAACAAAAAACAGTAAAAATGTTGGCCAGGTGCAGTGGCTCCCACCTGTATACTCCCAGCATCTTGGGAAGCCGAGGCTGGAGAAACACCCAAGGCCAGGAGTTCGAGACCAGCCTGGGTAACATGGATGAGACCCCATTCTACAAAAAAATTTAAAACAAAAATCAGCCAGGCATGGTGGCACGTTCTGGTAGTGCCATCTACCTGGGAAAATCGCCTGAGTCCAGGAGTTTGAGGCTGCAGTGAGCTATGATCTGTACTCCAGTTTGGGTGACCCTGTCTCAAAAAACAAAAAATTATGTGATGAGATCAAATCTCTTGTGGCAGCCATGAAGGAGCAGAAGGTAAGTTATGAATCAGGAACAACAACTGTGAAGCTAACCAAGAGATCTCCCAGGCTGCCAAAGTTGGGAGTTGGGCCCCAGTTTAAATATCCAAGGCTCAAGGAAGGTACCAGCACTCTCCAAGCTACTCAGGAGCCACTTGACTTTCTGTTCTGATCACTCTGCCTCACTGGAGTGCGGGCACCTCCGGGAATCATGGGTTTATAACCTCAGCTCTAGTTCTGACCCCGGGGAAGCCCAGTGGCTTTGGGTTGGGATGCAAACTCCCTTTGATTTTGAGGAAGTGGAGAGGAATTCATACACTACATTCCTTGTCATCTCATTTGGGACAGTTATTCATTTGGGACTGTTTGTTCCATTTGCGACCTACCATTAAAAGAAAATGGCAGCAGGGAGAGATTTTTCCAAGCTGTTTGAAAAACGCTTCTCAGGGTCAGTTAGGAAAAGGCCTGATGCTATAATTTATGATTTCCACTGCACCAAAGCACTAAAGGGACAGTAGGCAGAGATGCTGTTAGACAAGAAAAGAGAAATCGTAGTGTGATGGTTGAGATAGATTGAAAGTGTAAATTTATATCAGTAGTAGGAAGATTGTCCTGTTCTTCTGGACCTGAGATTTTGAGTATCTGTAAGACTAGTCTCTAGCTTATTTTCTCAGCGCTTAATGTAGGGCTTAGCTCTTTGAAATATGCTAATTTTAGGAAAAAACCTTGCTAACTACTTAGCTCCAAATAACCCCTTCTTGGATGAATTAAGTGACGAGGAATAGGAAAGGCGATTGAGGAAAAAAAAAAAAAAAAATCCATTCCAATCTAATGAGATTGTTGGACGCTGACTTTCTGAGAAACCCTAGACCCTAGGACAATGGCCATTGTAGCTGTGCCCTTGGGGTGCAGTGACTTCTCAACTCACGATGTTTGAAAAGCGTGGTTCAGGCAACATGGATCACAAAAATGTATCAGTCCGTGGAATGTTCAGCCCAGAAAGTTCATGCTCAGGTGAACACTCCCCTCACCATCCATATCAGAAAGATTTGCTTGCTTTGCGGATTGGCTTATGCTAGAGTTCATTTCAAAACAGAATTTGAGTTGGGTAAAAAAGATTGTATGTGTTCTCCTGTCGGTTATTTCCTAAACTTAATTACATTTATTAATGTATATTGTCAGGGTGATTTTTATAAAAAACCTCACTGATTTAGATACACTAGACAGAGAAAATCATTCTGAATCAGTGACTATCTGGATTATGAAGCAAGTTTGAGCACAAAGGAAGACTGATTGTTTTAAGTAATTCCACTTGACTCTTTAATACACTTCCTTAAGCAGCAGTTACTGAGGGAGCTGCGTAACAAAACAGTAGAGGGATTTTGTCTTGGCTCATCTATCAGTATTTCTATTCCATGTCTGCCCTTAAATTGGGTTGGGTAACATTCCCTCTGCCTGTGAGAGTCACAGATCATCAACAAGTAGGAAGGGACAGAGAGCTCATCTAGGCCAAGGGCAGGCAAACTTTTCTGTAAAGGACTAATAATAAATATTTCTTTTTTGTTTGTTTGCTTTTTGAGATGGAGTCTTGCTCTGTCACCCAGGCTGGAGTGCAGTGGCGTGATCTCAGCTTACTGCATCCTCTGCCTCCTGAGCTAAAGTGATTCTTCTGCCTCAGCCTCTCCGAGTAGCTGGGACTACAGGCACGTGCCACCACACCCGGTTAATTTTTGTATTTTTAGTAGAGATGGGTTTAGCCATGTTGGCCAGGGTGGTCTCAAACTCCTGACCTCAGGTGATCCGCCTGCCTCGGTCTCCCAAAGTGCTGGGATTATAGGCGTGAACCACTGTGCCCAGCCTCAATAGTAAATATTTCAGGCTTTGCAGGACATTGATCTCTGTCACAGCTCCTCAACTCTGACAATGGCAGCAGAAAGCAGCCATAGGTAATGCAGCAACAAATGAGCACGGCTGTGTCCCAATAAAACTTCATTTACAAAAACGGGCTGCATGCTGGATCGGCCAGCCTCCAATCTAGTCCAACTTCCTCACTTTACAGATAAGGAAAAAGGAAGCCTGAGAAGACTGTGTATTTCCCAAAGTCGCTAGAAAATTAGTAGCAAAGCCAGATCCCAAACCCAGAAATGGAATCTAGCATCCAGCTTTATTTCTGCCATGTCACCTCAGTTCTGTATTGTTTCACAAGGCTTCTTCTGCCCCGGAGATGACATAAGTTTGAGTTGAAAAGGAGGAAATTATGCTCTGACAATATTATATTACTTCATAAAAAGCACTTGGAGGAATAAAAATATTGATTAGGAAATTGTCACTAATTATCTACATTCTTCTCGGTGCCATTGCTGTATTTCAAGATACCAGCAAAGGAGTGAGCCATGGAAAGATTGTTAGTATGTCAGAGTCTCACTTTAACACTGTTTTTCACTAGGGGTGATTTGTGGTTTTTTTGTTTTGCTTTCGTATTTAGAGACAGGGTCTTGCTCTGTTGCCCAGGCTGGAGTATAGTAGCACCACCATAGTTCACTGCAGCCTCAAACTCAGGAGCTCAAGCTATCCTCCCACCTCAGCATCCTGAGTAGCTGGGACTACAGGCACGCACCACCACACCTGGCTAATTTTTAATTTTTTGTGTGTGGAGACAGATGTCCTGCTATGTCACCCAGGCTGGTCTTGAACTCCTGGCCCCAAGCCACCCTCCCACCTCAGCCTCCCAAAGTGTTGGGATTATAGGTGTGAGCCACTGCTCCCAGCCCACTAGAGGTGATTAAGAAAGCTAGCAAACTAAGATTTCCAGTTTGCAAAGGAAACTGATAGCCTCCAAACTGAAGTTCTTAACATGGGATATGGGGGTTCATGACTTCCTGAAGTCCATGTGGAAGTTTCTGTGGGTGTGCTTTTGTGCTCAGGGCAGGATACATCATTTTTTTCGGACCCCAAAAGGATTTGTGGACCCCCGCCCCGCAAAAGTTATGAGGTTCTAAATGGTGAAATGTTCCTGTTCCAGCCAAGTTTCCTAAAGAGAAAATAAAGACGCTCCCTTTCCTCCCTGTTCCCTCAGTGGCGGTTCTGCAGAAGGCTGGCCACGCAGAGGAAGGGAAAATCCTCGTGATTTGGTTGACACAGACAGAGTCACGAGCATGATCAGACCTCAGAGGACCCAGATGCCGTGCTGCTCAAAGGCAGTGGGCAGCATGCTGTCACTGCAGATTACTAGCTGGCTCAGAGCAGAACGCCGGTCAACGACCGGGTACCCGGAAGGTCAAATTCAACCACCAGAAGCTACAGCGTGCATGGGCTTGACTTCTGGCAGCATGGTGGATTGAGCTGACTCAGCTACTCCAACTACCCCAAACATGGAGAAGTGTTGGATGAAACAGAATTTTGTGTAAAGGTTGTTGTTGTTGAGATAAGGTCTCACTGGGTCACCCAGGCTGGACTTCAGTGGCACAGTCATAGCTCACTGCAGCCTTGAACTCCTGGGCTCAAGCAATCCTCCCATCTCAGCCTCCTCAGTAGCTGGGACTACAGGTGCACACCACCACATCCAGTGAGTTGTTTTTTGTTATTTATTTATTTATTTATTTATTTTGGTAGAGATAAGATGGGGCCTCCCTATGATGCCCAGATTGGTCTCAAACTCCTGGCCTCAAGCAATCCTCTTGCCTTGGCCTCCCAAAGGGTTGCAGTTGCAGGTGTGAGCCACCATGACCAGCTTGTTGTTGTTTTACTACAAGTTAAAATCAAAAGAAAGGAAGGAAACTCCCACATACCAGAAGCAAAAAGTGAACTCAAATCAAAATTTGAAGCTACAGCATCCCAGGAGGCTAAAAGCTAGGCATTTAATTCTCATGCACAGAGAAGAAACATGGCCTAGAGTTCACTTAAGGTGAGGAGTTAGAGAGGGATCTCAGCCTAACACCAGAACTCTTAAAGGGCTGCTGGTCTATGAGAAGGGGTCCAGAAAACTTCACCCATAGTCTGTTAGGCATTAAAGAAGCTTTCTGGGTGGCCCAAAGCTCTAGGAAGGAAAAAAAATGCCTACTGTGAATAAAGTTAAAATCCAACTTTTCATTTCGTTTGCAGGAGTGGACTCCAAAATCATACTACTCATGTGGATTGGGAGTGCCTCGCTCAGGAAAAAATAGTCTAACTGGAGAATGTTTCATGTCCAGAAGGTGCTGCACAGAAGCAGGGCAGATGTGTCACAGCCCACCGTATATGGACTCCAGAGAAAGCCCCCCCTTGAAGATGAGGTCCTACCATATCTCAGACAGAAACTCATGCATGCACACTTACACACATAAACACACACATAACTCAAATACTGTGAGTGAAACAAAATCTGAAGATGAGTGAACAAGTTGAAAGAGACTACAACACAAGCATTTTACAAATATAAAGTAGGATATAAAAATCATTAGGAAAGATTACACTTAAAAAAACAGGTTTAAAAAAGAATCAGATAGAAATTATAGAAATAAGAACTGTAGTCATTGAAGGTGAAAAACACCGTGCACCTGTAAAAGAACAGTTTCAGTGTAGCTGAGGAGAAGTTTACTGAACTGGAAGGTATCACACAGAACGCTACACAAAAAAGTTACAGGCACTGGAATCCATTTTGACAAAGCCCAGGGAATCCAAGAACAGCCTAAGAATACCAGCCTATGACAGCGGCCCCAACTCCAGGCCTGTCTGCCAGCAGACTAAGGTTCCTAACAAATCTGGCCAGAATTATTTCAGGAGGTAGATGGACCTGAGCCTGAAAATTCAGGGCCCTGGAAACTCTTGATGAAAAAGCTTGGGGAAAAGGAAGCTATCTTCCAGACAGGCCTGATTTACCCACCATTACCTGTTCTCTTGGTGCTGGCTGGTCCCAAGGTTAGCTCCAACCTTGAAAGGAAGAGGGAAGGGCCCATTTTCTCTCCCAGCTTCTTATCCGACCTGCAATCCTCCAGCTGAATAAAACCTTGCAGGCATTTCTGGGCTGTCAGGGATGTTTCTTTAAGAGGCTTCCATGAGCAAGGCTTTATCCCAGGAGGTAGGGACATATCTCAAGGCCTTTGATAGACCTGATTAGGAACCAGCAGAGAAGCTGGCTTCTACCTCTGAGCAAGAGACTTAACAAAAGGATGGACAGTAGGATGCTAAATCTCAAGGTCACCTTGAGCAGCCTGCCACTGTGGAATCATCTTGTAAGCAGTCCATCCCTAGTTCCTAATCTACTGTCGGCCAGACCTCTGAAAACGAGTTGCTATCTCACCCCTTCTAACTTTGACCTCCAATAACTGAACCACATTTTCTTGGCTGCCTCTCCCAGACTTGGTACTCATCAGTGGCCCCAGCTTGGCTGCAACCGCCAGCTCTGATGTGGCCACATCCCAAGATGATGTTTTCATAGCCAAGCAGGATCTTCCCAGAAAGCAAAGCCCCTATCCATCTTTGCTTCTATCCTGAGAAACAATTCTTTTTCTGAGAAGCTCCTGACATGTAAGAGAGGTAGGGGAGCATTAGGGGAAATACATTTGCAACAGGGGTCCTGGAGTAACTTGATTTGGAGGTTGGACATGAATTTTCACAGGCCCATTACTTGGAGAATCCCAAAGAGCTGGTTATTAGCATTTTGGAGAGATCTGAGCAGTGCACACTAATGGCCAAAGAATATAGTACCATTAACACCATAATGGTGCCACAGCATCTCTGCAGACAGCACTCCCATTGACTTCAGAAGCACCTAGACACCAGGTGATGTTAAAATCTCTCTGCCTTCCTTCTTTGTTCAACAGGCACAGGTTCCAAAGCTGACTCAGCAAGAAAAGCCAGTTATGGGACAAAATGAGGACCTTTGTTATCTTAAATTACTGGTACCATCTAACTCCCTATATAAAGCATAATGTCTCTTAATAAAATAACCTTGCTTTCCGTAAGTATGTAGTACATCATCACAGCGATGATTTTATTAAGCCACTAGAAGGTACCCTTAGAGAGTGTTAAAAGGTTGGCGCAAAGAATGTCAATTTCATAGGAGAAAACTTAGTGTCCAGTTTTCTACAAGAAACTAAAATCTTGACTCCTCATTAAATGACATCTCAAGGCCAAATTTGTAGTCAAGGTATTCTTTATTAGAATTCAAGATAAAAGCCCAAAGAAATCCCCCTAGAAGGCAACTTCTAGCAAAGTATAATGAGAATAAAATATTCTCATTACAATTCTCATAAAATAAAATAAAATATTTTCAGTTCAGTTTGGCTGCTGTGTTAACAGTCCCAAGCAGGAAGACAATCTACTCCCATTTGTTTCTCACTATTCCCCATAAAGGAGACCTGATACATTTTGGATCTGGCTTACAGTCTTGATGTGTGCACACACATTTTCTGAGGCCTTTTCGTGGCAATGCAGTCAGGGGTCTGGACCATTTAGAAGCTGGGTGGGATGGAGGAAGCACAAACCCCCTTTCTGTCAAGTGCCTGCTAGGACAGAGTAATGGCAATGACTCAGAGCTGCCTGGGCTTGAATCCCAATTTGACCATTTATCAGTTGTGTGACTTCGGGCATTTCACTTAACGTTTCTGTGCTCTGGTCTTTTCTGTAAAATAAAGATAATAACAGGCAGTCTTATAGATTTGTTTTGATAATCAATGTATAATATCTGTAAAGTACTTACCATGTAATAAGCTAATTATTAGCTAAGAGACCCTTTCTTCATTTCCAGAGCAAGTATACAATTTTACATACCTAAGAGATGAATTCTTCCTAAATTCCATGGGCAGAAGAAGTCCTTTTATGGCTATGTGGCCACTGAGGAAGATACAGACATTGCCAAGAATACTTGGGTATTCTTACCTGAAGGAATATATTTTCATTAAACAAGAACATGAGCTTAGTGGACTAGGGATGTATTGTATAAGTGAGGACAATTTAAGCTGTCCTAAATGCAGTGAAGGTAGGATTAGCATCTCACTCACAGAGTTATGGGAGTCTTCAATAAACTATCCCATATAAAAGTGATTAGCACAGTGCCTAACACAAGATAAGTACTCGATACATGATATTTGTGCATGTGCCTTGATATGGATCTGTGCTTCCACCCAAATCTCATGTCGAATTGTAACCTCCAATGTTAGAGGTGGGGTCTGGTGGGGAGTGATTAAATCATGGGGGTGGATTTCTCATGAATAGTTTAGCACCATCCTCTTGGTGCCATCCTTGTGATAGTGAGTTCACATGAGATCTGGTCATTTAAAAGTGTTTGGCACCACCCCCCTAACTCTCTTATTCCTGCTTTGGCCATATGAGATGCCTGCTCTCTCTTCACCCTCCACTATGACTATAAGCTTCCTGAGGTCTCACCAGAAGCCAAGCAGATGCCAGCCTCATGCTTCCTGTCAGGTTTCATGTCAATTTCATAGGAGAAAGCTTAGTGTCCAGCTTAGGTTCTGCTCATGCAGAACCATGAGCCAATGAAACCTCTGTTCTTTATCAGTTACCCAGTTTCAGGTATTTATAGCAATGTGAGAATGAACTAATACATGCCTGAAGCCTTTGCACATAGCCTCCTGTCCAAAACTCACCATGACCCATTGGAATCAGGGGCCCCGAACAATCAAGTGAAAGCTGTATAGAATATGCTAGAGCTCGGGCTGAGCCCAGGACTATGGGGCTGCATGCTTCCTTCAACACTCCTGTTTTTCACCTCTTGGTATTTTGAGAGCCTGCAGGCCTCCTAATCCGTTCATAAGATGTGGCCACCTTATAGCGCTAGGAGCAAGGTGGCTGGTAACTACCTGAGTGACTCCAACCTCCAGGCCTTCAGCAGTGTCAGGCTGGTGGGCTTCTTAATAAGGGATCACCAACAAGGAAGAGCTGTTCCAAGATCACATGATGTTTCAGTCCTCCAAACCCCGACCCCTGAAAGCACCTCATGATCAAGAGTGGCAGGGCGGGAGGCAGTGGGTGAGAAATCAGCTACTCCTATAAAATGTTTTAAACACACTAATTAGTGGGCCAGCCATTATAATGCAATCAAACCCCCTCAAACCTCACATAGCAGGCATTTTGTAACATTGTTGACTCAGGTTTTAACTAGAGGGTTTTCTCCTCCCTTCTCCCACTTGCTGCTAATCTATGGAATTCATTAGCTCCTATTCATGGTTACAAATCACTGCAGTGACCTGTGACAGGGTTTCTCATTTAAGATTACCGAAAGACCTAGATGGGCAGGATGATCCAGCAACCTAGCTTTCTTGTTATTCTAAACAAACAAATAAAACCATGAGATCAGAAGATAGCTCGCTAAAATATCTCTATGGAACCTGCATTTGCATTTTGTAATTTCCAGAGGAAAAACACTGGTGAGTTTCAGGTTGTGGTTGCATTTACAGATGGATCAACCCCGGAAGCAGCTGACTGACACTGCTTGTCAGTGACACTTTTCAACGCACAGAGGATTTTCTTTTTCCTTTCTTCCTTTTTTTTTTTTTTTTTTTTTTTTTAATTTGAGATGGAGTTTTGCTCTCTCACCCAGGCTGGAGTGCAGTGGCGCGATCTTGGCTCACTGCAACCTCCGCCTCCTGGGTTCAAGTGATTCCCCTGCCTCAGCCTCCTGAGTAGCTTGGATTATAGGTGCATGCCACCGTGCCCAGCTATGTTTTTTTTGTTTTGTTTTCTTTTTTTGTATTTTTAATAGAGACAGGTTTCAGCATGTTGGCCACACTGGTCTCAAACTCCTGACCTCGTGATCCGCCTGCCTCGGCCTCCCAAAGTGCTGGGATTACAGGCATGAGCCACTGTGCCTGGCTAGCAGGAATATCCCAGCCTTCAACATAGTATTTCTAAACCCTAAAGGAGAATGCTGGAGACTGTCTTTCCAGATAATGATACTATCTTAACTTTGGAGAGTGTTTTCATATTTACATAGCACTTTCACAATGTTTTTTTTTTGAAACAGGGTCTCGCTCTGTCACTCAGGCTTGAGTGCAGAGGCACAATCAGCTCACTGTAACCTCAAACTCCGGGGCTCAAGCAGTCCTCCCACTTAAGCCTTCTAAGTAGCTCAGACTACAGGTACATCCTACCATACCCAGCTAATTTTTAAAAAAAATTTTTTTTAGAGATGGGGTCTCACTATGTTACCCAGTCTGTGTCCAACTCCTGGCCTCAAGTGATCTTCCAGCCTCAGCCTCACAAAGCAGTGGAATTACAGGCATGAGCCACTGAGCCTGGCTACTTCCACAATTTTTCTTACTTGATCCCAGACCCAATCTGGGTCTGGCGTGAAATGTTTCATTTCCATTAACAAGTGCAATGACGTATCGGAAAGAAAAAAAAAGGTGATGTTGGAGGTGAACAAAAGGAAGACAGGCAGGCCTTCTTTACAACACTGGCCTTTCTGCTTACCTGCAACCTATCTGTGGGCCAGGTATGCCCAGCAGGCTGGGGCATGGCATTGAGAGCAGAGTTCTTCCTGTCCTTTAAGAAACCATTCATTTGGCTTTCTTGCCAAGAGAGCTCTCTGACCTCAGAGGGATACGTCTTTTACTGCCTGCAAAGGTGTTTTACTGACTTGGGTTAACATCCACGGGGACTCATTTGAACTCGTGCTTACGGGGGAGCCAAATAGTCTACATACCGTAGTGGAGAGTGAGGGGCTGGAGAAAGCATTACAGGCCTGGAGGGGCCTTAAGGAGGAGTAAGGCATGGAACCCTCCCCCAACTGTGGACGTAAACAATCCACAGGTGGAAATCTGGCCTAATTTTTTCTTTTTCTTTTTTTTTAAACCTTTCTAGGGTGCTGATTTTCTTTCTTTTTTCTTTTAAAGACAAGGTCTCACTCTGTCACCCAGGCTGGAGTGGTGCAGTCATGGCTCACTGCAGCCCCTAGCTCCTAGACTCAAGCTATCCTCCTGCTTTGGCCTCCCAAGTAGCTAGGACTACAGGCATGTGCCAGCATGCATAGCTAATTTTATTTTACTTTATTTTTTGTAGAAATGCGGTCTCCCTACCTTCCCCAGGCTGGCATTGAACTCCTGGCCTCAAGCAATCTTCCCACTTTGGCCTCCCAAAGTTCTGGGATTATAGATGTGAGCCCCTCAGATGGCCTGGCCTAATTTTTTCTTTAAAAAAAAAAAAAAAAAAAAAATCTCTAGTCAAGGAGACACCCTGCCTGGCCTTAGTTAGCAATGTGCTCTTGCTTGAGTAGACTTGGCTGCAAATGCTGCAGAGGTATCCACACCATAAGACTGGGAGAAGGAAGTGGGAAGAGGTGAGATGGGGTCGGGAGCCAGAGCAGACCCAGCTCAGAGGCCGCCCAAGTGCGACAAGGCGGCAGTCCACAGCCCAAATAACTGCTTTCAAAGCAGAGCAGAAACTCTGGGGTATCCCCATAAGAATGAGCATTTTTCTCCAGGTTATTGAGCAGCTTTCTGATGGTTCTGCTTCCACCCCTGTGCTTCTCCAGGGCACACGTCAGCCACAGGGATCCTTTTAAACAGATCATGTCACTCCTCTGCTCCAAACTGATGCCTCTGACGGCTCCTGGCTCACTCCATGAAAGCCCAAGTCCCTCCCAGGTCCTGCAGGCTTCACCTTCCCCCGGCCTGGGTCTGGGGCCTCATCTCCAGCTGCCTCCTTGCATCTGCTGCTGCTACTGCCTTCTGCCTGCTCCGCCACAGCCAGCCTCGCTCCCATGAGGGCTCTGCACCTGCTGCACTCTGTCAAGAATGCTCTTTCCCTGGAAACCCACAGTCTCATGTCCTCAACTCCTTTACATCTTGGATCATATTTCCCCTGTATTCTATTTTTATTTTTATTTTTTGAGAGACAGGGTCTTGCTGAATCACCCAGGCTAGAGTGAAGTGGTGCGATCATAGCTCACTGCAGCCTCACACTCCTGGGCTCAAGCCATTCTCCCACCTCAGCCTCCTGTGTAGCTAAGACTACAGACATGCACCACCACCCCCAGGTAATTTTTTAATTTTTGTAGAGATGGGGTCTTGCTATGTTGTTGAGGCTGGTCTTGAACTTCTGGGCACGGCCTCCCAAAGTGCTGGGATTACAGGTAAGCACCATCTCGCTTATTTTCTCTTCTTAAGGCAAAATGCCCCCTAGCCCTCCTGGTCTCCATCACCCTGTTGTCTAATTTTTCACAATGTCATTCATTTTTTAACCTCCAGATTTACTCATTTATTATATTCATTGTCTGTCTTTTTCCACTAGAACGTGAATTCCCCAGGCACAGAAACATCTTTGTCTTGCTTGCAGATACATCCCCTGTGCCAGGTAGCATTGGTTGAGTAAACATGTGGCTTGGAGGTATTTGTTCCAGCAGGCTGGATGCAGAAGTGACAGTTCTCAGTTCCAGACTGTGGCTGCTCCAAGGTGCCCAGTGTTCCATTCGTGTTGGAACAAGACCCTGATGGGAACTACAAATGCCCACATCAGTGTCCAGGCTTCTGGGAGAGGGGCTGGAAATGGTAGACAGGGAATCTGGCTCCAGCTAAGCCAGCAGAGAGTTGTTTCAGCAAATCTGAGGCAGAACGCCACTCCTATAGGCTGCAGGGAAGGGGTAGGGTGGGGTGGGGTGGGGCGGGGGCTCCAGGACTGGCGGGAAAACATAAGCCAGGGTTGGGGGGCAGCAAGGCTCACGCTGAACCCCTGCACTACCCACAATAGGTGACCTCAAATCTTGCCCATCCTGCTCAAAATGGGCTCTAGCACTCAGCAAGATGGTTCCAGGTTAAGGTCTTCGGGGCTCTCTAGGAAGAGTCAGGGTACAGAGTACCAAACCAGCTACACAATCTGTAGGGCCCGGTGCAAAATGAAAATATGGCGCTCCTTGTCTAAAAGTTATTAAGAATTTTAAGATGACAAAAGCAGGGCATTAAACCAAGTGCAGGGTTCTCCCGAGCCCAGGGCCTGTGTGACTGCACAGGTCACATGCCCACGAAGCTACCCCTGCTCAGGACTGACTGCACTGATGACTTTTCAGAGATGTACCTGCTGGCCAGGCACAGTGGCTCACATCTGTAATTCCAGCACTTTGAAAGGCCGAGGTGGGTGGATCACCTGAGGTTAGGAGTTTGAGACCAGCCTGGCCAACATGGTGAAACCCCATCTCTACTAAAAATACAAAAATTAACCGGGCATGGTGGCACACGCTGTAATCCCAGCTACTTGGGAGGCTGAGGCTGAGGCAGGAGAATCGCTTGAACCTGGGAGGAGGAGGCTGCAATGAGCCGAGATTGTGCTACTGCACTCCAGCCTGGGTGATAGAGCAAGACTGTCAAAAAAAAAAAAAAAAAAAAAAAGAGAGAGAGAGAGAGATTCCTGCTAGAAAATTTCTCATAACAAATCCAGCTCACTTATGCCCAAGATGTGCAACATAAGGAAACAAGGAAAGAAACCCTGGGGTGTAGCGGGAAACAATCTCAGAGAAAACCTAAAGGCACCCAAAATTGAATCCCTGCAACTAGCAATAGGACCTGATGAGTTGCAGGATGGGGGCAGCTGGGAGCAGGGGCAGAACGGTGACATCAAACATCCACGGTGGCCTCTGGGGCTGTCTGTGTTCATGTCCATGGGAAATGAGCCTCCAAGACTCCAGCACATTCTTCATTCCAAAAGTGGTCAGTGACCAGCAACAGGTAAGCAGAGAAGTGGAAGCAGGAAACTGCAGTTAGAAAAAACAAAGCTGGGTTGAGTCACACGGTTGTGGCTTGCAGTGCTGGGAAGCCCAGGGCCTTTCCCCTTGAGTCAGCCGAAGGGGTGCACATTGCTACCATGACCTTACTAACAGCACTCAGTAGGTGTCTACAAAGAAAAGCCGATGCTGAGCCAGGTACTACCACCTTTCATTTGCATGGCACCTTACAGTTTAGAAAGTGCTTTGGTATGCATAATGACTTCAGTTGATTATCTCAATAAGCCTATTAGGTTAGCAGAGTATCACTGTCCCCAGATGGGTGGACTGACTCGCCCAAGGTTGTTGGCAAAATCCATTCAAGTCCAGCACTTTTTTCTTCTCTTCCCTAATGCTCCTGTCACTGGTGCCTGCCATCATCCCAGAATTCATGGCCCGAGACTGGCAAATGCCGGCCAGGGCATTACAAGCATCCATGTTGACTAATTGCATCCAACATCCCAATATCTTGCCAGTGGTACAAAAGGGATAGGTCAGCTGCTGGGCTGCGCAGCACCTACCACATCCTCCAGAAAAGGTACACGGTCAGAGGGATTGGACGTTTCTCTCATACAAACATCACAGGAGCTGCTTTTGGGAATCATCTGTTAAATGTGAGCTACAGATTAGATCAAGATGAACAGAGCGTTGTGATCATGAGTGACTTAGTATTTTGAAACAGCCTGTTAACCTTTTATCAGAAGGATTCCTACAAAGCATTAGTTTACGGCACTAAAATGTGGGCAGATTATTTGCCAAATCACATTATTATGCATAGCAAACTGTTTTGCAAAAACTGGTACCTGCGGATGCACAGTGGGTTTGAGTTAAATATGTCAATCATTAACATTTTCTCTAAAAATTAACAAGTGCAATTAGCACGTATCAATGAAATAATCCCTTGAGTTCATTATTTTTTAAGCTGAATCTCCATTTGAGTCACACAAAAAGAAAATGAATCTTAAAATCATTTCCATTTTAGCAGAGGCACATGTTAAAAACAGCTGAACTCATTTTTCCCTCCTCAATTTCTGCAAAATTCACTCCCAGGTTTACTTACTATGCCAAGTTTCAGAGCTGAGCAAATTTTTATGGTCTAGTTATAAACCCTAGAAAAACAAGGTTTATAGGAAATGTTGACACAACCTTAACTAAAGTGGTGCTAGCTGACACCTCTATATTTTCAATTTGGGGATTTCTACTGGGAAAGTATAAACGCTAATTCAGCAAAGGAAGCCAACTATAATAAAAATGTTGTAGTCTTCCTGTTCACCCCATGAAGTTCTACTTCAAAAGATGCCAGTGCAACGTGGAGGTGAGTTAGAGTTAGAATGGAGTTAGCATGGAGAGCACCTGCAAATCGCTCAGCCTCCTGGTTACCTATAAACCTTGCCTGGGAATGCATGACCTCACTGTGAGTCACGGCTGCCCACAGCAGTGCAGTGGGAGAGACGGCGGAAGATGTCAGGTCTTTACTCAAAGGTGTCTACTAGTCTCTCCCTGTACACCTTCTAATCTATCCTAAATGGAAACCCAAGTTGATTTTTCACAGACCGGTAAAGCGAGCCACTGAGACTCGGGAGAAGCTAAGAAGATGAATGCTGGAGTGAAGGCACGCCATGGAAGGTTGACTTTGAGTGCGGTGGGCTCAGACTGTGGTAGCAGTGGGGCACCAGGTGTAAGCGCACACTGAGACATCGGGAGGCAGGGCCAACAACAATGCTGATTTCCCCAATCCTGCTAAGCAGCCCAGATGAGAAGCACATGTGTTCAATATTTAGGCTTTGATTTTTTCCCCCTCTGAAACAGGAGGAGGTAGGAGAAGGGGTAACTTTGATTCAAGTCCAGAGATAAAGACTGACACACACACGGACCATAATAGGGGACAAAGTGAGTTAAGCGGAAGTAAATGTTTTAAAATCCTCAGCTAGATAGACTAAATAGCACTGGCCCAGGAGTCAGGAGACGCAGCTGTCTGTCTGTCTGGGCGTTCCCACTTGTGAACTGAGACTCCAGGCAGTCTGAGTGGCCTCCTCGCGTCCTGTCCCAATTTTGTCATTGGTAAAATGGAGTTCAGCCTCTGTTATGGGACAGTAGTGAGGAATAAGTAGAGTTATGTCCCTGGAAGTGGTTTGTGAATTGTAAATTGAAAGACAGATGGGAGTATTATTTTGTATTGATTGTATTTCTACTTTGGAAAACTATGTTCAGAAAATGGATTTTTTTTTTTTTTTTTTTTACTTTAAGTTCTGGGATACGTGTGCTGAACATGCAGATTTGTTACATAGATATACATGTACCATAACATTCAGGACATAGGCATGGGCAAAGACTTCATGACTAAAATACCAAAAGCAATTGCAACAAAAGCCAGAATTGACAAATGGGACCTAATTAAACTAAAGAGCTTCTGCACAGCAAAAGAAACTATCATCAGAGTCAACAGGCAACCTACAGAATGGGAGAAAATTTTTGCAATCTGTCCATCTGACAAAGGTCTAATATCCAGAATCTACAAGGAACTTAAACACATTTATAAGAAAAAAAAACCCCATCAAAAAGTGGGTGAAGGATATGAACAGACACTTCTCAAAAGAAGACATGTATGTGGCCAACAAACGTATATAAAAAAGCTCATCATCCCTGGTCATTAGAGAAATGCAAATCGAAACCACAATGAGATACCATCTCACACCAGTTAGAATGGCGATCATTAGAAAATGGAAATATTTTCAATGGAGGGACAAATCCATCAGGATAATGGGGATAAGAAAAAAGCCTCCCTAGCATTGCTTTTAGTTCATCCTGAAGCTAATTTGGAAGGGAATTCACTGCTGACAACTTTGCTTTTGTGTTAAGTCGAGTAGTCTGCTTAAAAGGCCATTTGGGTTACACTCCAAATGCCATCACATATGTCTAACCTTCACCAGCTCACAAGGGACAACTAACTTACATATCTTCATGAGCAGAAAGTATTTTGGATGATGATTTTTTTTCCTCCCAGGTTTCTAAGCCTGCTGGCAGCATTTTCCCAGGGAGTTTTCAAAAACTTTCACAAGATATCCCCATAGCATTGGCAGAAAGGCATGAAACTTACTTCAAGACAAATGCTTAACTTCTACGGACCCTGTTTTTTTATTTTCGGGTTGAAAAGGAAGACAGTGAGTTTCTAGATGTACCTGTCAAGACTAAATGATTGTTCATTTCCTCTGAACTGGGAATAACGTAATAACATGCAGCTGGGGAGCTAGGCGGTGTTTCTTGCGTTTTCGTCTTTCAGAAGCTGAGCCTCTTACCAGCTGGGAAATATTACTGTCTGAACGTGCTGAAAAACTTAGGGTAAATGAAAAAGAACAACAATATTCCAGATGTCAGCAATCACTCTGATGGTCTTACCTGTACCAACCTGAGAATATTTTAATAGAAAAGGTAGACAAAGATTTACTTAATTCAAAATGAACTCCCGAGTTGGGGAGAAAGAGTTTATAATGCCTCAAAAACCTCTGCTGTAAAATTGAGCTGATAAGAATGAACTCTGCAAAAATTATGCATGCCAATGACAAGGTAACTTTGGGAGAAACAATTGAAAATAATAAAGTATTTTCACCCAAGAGCAACAGAATAGTACAAATAAAAGTATCCATGTCTTGCTAATGCAGCCATTACCTGTAACCAAATAAATAAAATAAAACCCTGCATACATGTAATGCTGAGCTTAAAACTGGAATTCAGCAAAATGAATCCCACTTATTTTAAATGCATGCTTATGTCTTTTAGTGTAATAAATTTTGCTCAGCAGTTTCATTAGCCATTATACTACATATTGTGATTATATCAGATATTAGATGCTGAGAGACAGAGCCAACATTTCACTTCAGGTGGCTCTCATTCCAGCTCATCATCACAATTAATTAGAGCAAGAGGAGGTAGGGTGGAGGCGGAGAGATGCTATTTGGGTCTCCAGCTTTTTCTGGAAAGGTAAGGATGGAGAAGCTATGGCAGTGGGCACGTCTCTGCCAATAGAATCTTATAGCACCATTTCCCAGTGGACCCAGGCCTGTGCATGGAAGATAAGAAACTTAGGTTTGGGAGAAGTGGAGGAGTGATAGAGCTGGCCTGGATCCCCATGAGCCTGTGGTTCTCAGCCCCGGCTAGGGCATCAGAATTACTGGTAGAATTTAAAATTAAATGACTGAATCCCATCCAGACATGGTAAAGCTCAGACATCTGTATGTTTAAAACAGGTTTTTAAAAAATTATTATTTCTGTAGGTTATTGGAGAACAGGTGGTGTTTGATTACATAAGTTCTTTAGTGGTGATTTGTGAAATTTTGGTGCGCCCATCACCCAAGCAGTATACACTGTACCCAATTTGTAGTCTTTTATCCCTCACCCCCTTCCCACCCTTTCCCCCTGAATTCCCAAAGCCCACTGTGTCATCCTTATGCCTGTGCATCCTCATAGCTTAGCTCCCTCTTATGATTGAGAATATACGATGTTTGGTTTTCCATGTTTTTTTAAACAATTAAAAAACTACAATTGGTTCTGAATGCTGAGTTGGGTTGAAAACCATAGGTAGGTGGTAGTTGAGAGTAAACTGAAAGGTGAGTTTGACAGTCTCACATTTTATCTCAGTCTCTTTCATCCTGCACGCATCTCTCCCAAAATACAGCTGCATGTCCTGAAGTATACCAGAGAGACATAAGATGATGAGGATGACAATATTACTACTAATAAAATAACATAGCGCTAGAGTCCTTCTGGGACTCTTCCCCTGCCTGACAAAGCACTTGCACATCCATGACGTTATTTCACCCGCACTCCCCCTTCTCTCCCTCAGTGCTGGGAAGCAGACACTGCAGAAACCATCATCCCATTATACAGATAAGAAAATGCCACATCCTGCTAAATTCCCTAACAGCATGAATGGGCAAGCTTACTCTCGTTTTTCATCCTTCCCCAGATGCAATTCCTTACATGTGACAGATGTTTTGCACCATCCCAGGGCCAGGAGGCAGGGACTTTGCTCCTGTGTGATTTTCCACTCGTGTAGCAGAGCAGAGAGAACCCAGCAGTCGAACACTTAGCTCTCAAGTAGACTGCAAATGAAAAGAAGTAGCCTTGGGTTTTGTTTTAACCCTAAAGTGTTGGCTTACGTCCCAGTATGTATGATAGATTTTTGGCTTTCCATTTTACACAAGTCTTTTTCTTAAGTTAACACATCATGCTTCCCATGTCTATTTCATTGTTTCCTGGGATTCAACAGAGAAGAGAGAGGAGAAAGTGATGTCGTAGGTACCACTGAGCAGCAGGTCTCCCCTGGCATGCCTCTTGGAGCAAGCATCATGGTGGACTGTTCGCCTGCCAGCTTCTTTTACATCACACGAAGCAAGTGGTCCCTAGGTTAAGGATGGAAAAAGAGGCTGAGAAATCTTCCAGTCATGTTTGGGTTTATTTCTCTGCCACCTGAGTAAGTTTTCAGTAACGCTGACCTTTTTTTTTTTTTTTTTAAATAATAAATGTCATGCCAAACAAATTTTATTAAAACTACAGAATGTCCAAGATAAAGAAAACAATTGAAAAGCTGTCCAAAAAGAACAGATTATATACAAATAATGAAGGAATAATGATTCCTTCTCAGCAGCCATTGAGGTAGACAAAAGACATGGTAGTAATATCTTCAAAGGGTTGTGGAATTCTTTTTTTTTTTTCTTTTTTATTTATTTATTTATTTATTTTTTTATTATACTTTAAGTTCTAGGGTACATGTGCATAACGTGCAGGTTTGTTACATATGTATATTTGTGCCATGTTGGTGTGCTGCACCCATCAACTCCTCAGCACCCATCAATTCATCATTTATATCATGTTAAACTCCCCAATGCAATCCCTCCCCCCTACCCCCTCCCCATGATAGGCCCTGGTGTGTGATGTTCCCCTTCCCGAGTCCAAGTGATCTCATTGTTCAGTTCCCACCTATGAGTGAGAACATGCGGTGTTTGGTTTTCTGTTCTTGTGATAGTTTGCTAAGAATGATGGTTTCCAGCTGCATCCATGTCCCTACAAAGGACGCAAACTCATCCTTTTTTATGGCTGCATAGTATTCCATGGTGTATATGTGCCACATTTTCTTAATCCAGTCTGTCACAGATGGACATTTGGGTTGATTCCAAGTCTTTGCTATTGTGAATAGTGCTGCAATAAACATACATGTGCATGTGTCTTTGTAGTAGAATAATTTATATTCCTTTGGGTATATACCCAGTAGTGGGATGGCTGGGTCATATGGTACATCTAGTTCTAGATCCTTGAGGAATTGCCATACTGTTTTCCATAATGGTTGAACTAGTTTACAATCCCACCAACAGTGTAAAAGTGTTCCTATTTCTCCATATCCTCTCCAACAACTGTTGTTTCCTGATTTTTTAATGATTGCCATTCTAGCTGGTGTGAGATGGTATCTCATTGTGGTTGTGATTTGCATTTCTTTGATGGCCAGTGATGATGAGCATTTTTTCATGTGTCTGTTGGCTGCATGAATGTCTTCTTTTGAGAAATGTCTGTTCATATCCTTTGTCCACTTTTTGATGGGGTTGTTTTTTTTTTCTTCTTGTAAATTTGTTTGAGTTCTTTGTAGGTTCTGGATATTAGCCCTTTGTCAGATGAGTAGATTGCAAAAATTTTCTCCCATTCTGTAGGTTGCCTGTTCACTCTGATGGTAGTTTCTTTTGCTGTGCAGAAGCTCTTTAGTTTAATTAGATCCCATTTGTCAATTTTGGCTTTTGTTGCCGTTGCTTTTGGTGTTTTAGACATGAAGTCCTTGCCCATGCTTATGTCCTGAATGGTACTACCTAGATTTTCTTCTAGGGTTTTTATGGTATTAGGTCTAACATTTAAGTCTCTAATCCATCTTGAATTAATCTTCGTATAAGGAGTAAGGAAAGGATCCAGTTTCAGCTTTCTACTTATGGCTAGCCAATTTTCCCAGCACCATTTATTAAATAGGGAATCCTTTCCCCATTTCTTGTTTCTCTCAGGTTTGTCAAAGATTAGATGGCTGTAGATGTGTGGTATTATTTCTGAGGACTCTGTTCTGTTCCATTGGTCTATAGCTCTGTTTTGGTACCAGTACCATGCTGTTTTGGTTACTGTAGCCTTGTAGTATAGATTGAAGGCAGGTAGCGTGACGCTTCCAGCTTTGTCCTTTTGACTTAGGATTGTCTTGGCAATGCGGGCTCTTTTTTGGTTCCATATGAACTTTAAAGCAGTTTTTTCCAATTCTGTGAAGAAACTCATTGGTAGCTTGATGGGGATGGCATTGAATCTATAAATAACCTTGGGCAGTATGGCCATTTTCATGATATTGATTCTTCCTATCCATGAGCATGGTATGTTCTTCCATTTGTTTGTGTCCTCTTTGATTTCACTGAGCAGTGGTTTGTAGTTCTCCTTGAAGAGGTCCTTTACATCCCTTGTAGGTTGGATTCCTAGGTATTTTATTCTCTTTGAAGCAATTGTGAATGGAAGTTCATTCCTGACTTGGCTCTCTGCTTGTCTGTTACTGGTGTATAAGAATGCTTGTGATTTTTGCACATTAATTTTGTATCCTGAGACTTTGCTGAAGTTGCTTATCAGCTTAAGGAGATTTTGGGCTGAGATGATGGGGTTTTCTAAATATACAATCATGTCATCTGCAAACAGGGACAATTTGACTTCTTCTTTTCCTAACTGAATACCCTTGATTTCTTTCTCTTGCCTGATTGCCCTAGCCAGAACTTCCAACACTATGTTGAATAGGAGTGGTGAGAGAGGACATCCCTGTCTTGTACCAGTTTTCAAAGGAAATTTTTCCAGTTTTTGCCCATTCAGTATGATATTAGCTGTGGGTTTGTCATAAATAGCTCTTATTATTTTGAGGTACGTTCCATCAATACCGAATTTATTGAGCGTTTTTACCATGAAGGGCTGTTGAATTTTGTCAAAAGCCTTTTCCGCATCTACTGAGATAATCATGTGGTACTTGTCTTTGGTTCTGTTTATATGCTGGATTATGTTTATTGATTTGCGAATGTTGAACCAGCCTTGCATCCCAGGGATGAAGCCCACTTGATCATGGTGGATAAGCTTTTTGATGTGCTGCTGAATCTGGTTTGCCAGTATTTTATTGAGGATTTTTGCATCGATGTTCATCAGGGATATTGGTCTAAAATTCTTTTTGTTGTGTCTCTGCCAGGCTTTGGTATCAGGATGATGTTGGCCTCATAAAATGAGTTAGGGAGGATTCCCTCTTTTTCTATTGATTGGAATAGTTTCAGAAGGAATGGTACCAGCTCCTCCTTGTACCTCTGGCAGAATTCAGCTGTGAATCCATCTGGTCCTGGACTTTTTTTGGTGGGTAGGCTATTAATTGTTGCCTCAATTTCAGAGCCTGCTATTGGTCTATTCAGGGATTCAACTTCTTCCTGGTTTAGTCTTGGGAGAGTGTAAGTGTCCAGGAAATTATCCATTTCTTCTAGATTTTCTAGTTGATTTGCGTAGAGGTGTTTATAGTATTCTCTGATGGTAGTTTGTATTTCTGTGGGGTCGGTGGTGATATCCCCTTTATCATTTTTTATTGCATCTATTTGATTCCTCTCTCTTTTCTTCTTTATTAATCTTGCTAGCGGTCTGTCAATTTTGTTGATCTTTTCAAAAAACCAACTCCTGGATTCATTGATTTTTTGGAGGGTATTTTGTGTCTCTATCTCCTTCAGTTCTGCTCTGATCTTAGTTATTTCTTGCCTTCTGCTAGCTTTTGAATGTGTTTGCTCTTGCCTCTCTAGTTCTTTTAACTGTGATGTTAGAGTGTCAATTTTAGATCTTTCCTGCTTTCTCTTGTGGGCATTTAGTGCTATACATTTCCCTCTACACACTGCTTTAAATGTGTCCCAGAGATTCTGGTATGTTGTATCTTTGTTCTCATTGGTTTCAAAGAACATCTTTATTTCTGCCTTCATTTCATCATGTACCCAGTAGTCATTCAGGAGCAGGTTGTTCAGTTTCCATATAGTTGAGCAGTTTTGATTGAGTTTCTTAGTCCTGAGTTCTAGTTTGATTGCACTGTGGTCTGAGAGACAGTTTGTTATAATTTCTGTTCTTTGACATTTGCTGAGGAGTGCTTTACTTCCAATTATGTGGTCAATTTTGGAATAAGTGCGATGTGGTGCTGAGAAGAATGTATATTCTGTTGATTTGGGGTGGAGAGTTCTATAGATGTCTATTAGGTCCGCTTGGTGCAGAGATGAGTTCAATTCCTGGATATCCTTGTTAACTTTCTGTCTCGTTGATCTGTCTAATGTTGACAGTGGAGTGTTGAAGTCTCCCATTATTATTGTATGGGAGTCTAAGTCTCTTTGTAAGTCTCTAAGGAGTTGCTTGATGAATCTGGGTGCTCCTGTATTGGGTGCATATATATTTAGGATAGTTAGCTTTTCCTGTTGAATTGATCCCTTTACTATTATGTAATGGCCTTCTTTGTCTCTTTTGATCTTTGATGGTTTAAAGTCTGTTTTATCAGAGACTAGGATTGCAACCCCTGCTTTTTTTTGTTCTCCATTTGCTTGGTAGATCTTCCTCCATCCCTTTATTTTGAGCCTATGTATGTCTATGCATGTGAGATGGGTCTCCTGAATACAGCAGACTGATGGGTCTTGACTCTTTATCCAGTTTGCCAGTCTGTGTCTTTTAATTGGAGCATTTAGTCCATTAACATTTAAGGTTAATATTGTTATGTGTGAAGTTGATCCTGCCATTATGATATTAACTGGTTATTTTGCTCGTTAGTTGATGCAGTTTCTTCCTAGCCTCGATGGTCTTTACATTTTGGCATGTTTTTGCAATGGCTGGTACCGGTTGTTCCTTTCCATGTTTAGGGCTTCCTTCAGGGTCTCTTGTAAGGCAGGCCTGGTGGTGACAAAATCTCTAAGCATTTGCTTATCTGTAAAGGATTTTATTTCTCCTTCACTTATGAAACTTAGTTTGGCTGGATATGAAATTCTGGGTTGAAAATTCTTTTCTTTAAGAACGTTGAATATTGGCCCCCACTCTCTTCTGGCTTGTAGAGTTTCTGCCGAGAGATCTGCTGTTAGTCTGATGGGCTTCCCTTTGTGGGTAACCCGACCTTTCTCTCTGGATGCCCTTAAGAGTTTTTCCTCCATTTCAACTTTGGTGAATCTGGCAATTATGTGTCTTGGAGTTGCTCTTCTGGAGGATTATCTTTGTGGCATTCTCTGTATTTCCTGAATTTGAATGTTGGCCTGCCCTACTAGGTTGGGGAAGTTCTCCTGGATGATACCCTGAAGAGTGTTTTCCAACTTGGTTCCATTTTCCCCCTCACTTTCAGGCACCCCAATCAGACGTAGATTTGGTCTTTTTACATAATCCCATACTTCTTGTAGGCTTTGTTCATTTCTTTTTCTTCTTTTTTCTTTTGGTTTCTCTTCTCGCTTCACTTCATTCATTTGATCCTCAATCGCTGATACTCTTTCTTCCAGTTGATCGAGTCGGTTACTGAAGCTTGTGCATTTGTCACGTATTTCTCGTGTCATGGTTTTCATCTCTGTCATTTCATTTATGACCTTCTCTGCATTAATTAGTCTAGCTGTCAATTCTTCCACTCTTTTTTCAAGATTTTTAGTTTCTTTGCGCTGGGTACGTAATTCCTCCTTTAGCTCTGAGAAGTTTGATGGACTGAAGCCTTCTTCTCTCATCTCGTCAAAGTCATTCTCTGACCAGCTTCGATCCGTTGCTGGTGATGGGCTGCACTCCTTTGCAGGGGGAGATGCGCTCTTATTTTTTGAATTTCCAGCTTTTCTGCCCTGCTTTTTCCCCATCTTTGTGGTTTTATCTGTCTCTGGTCTTTGATGATGGTGACGTACTGATGGGGTTTTGGTATAGGTGTCCTTCCTGTTTGATAGTTTTCCTTCTGACAGTCAGGACCCTCAGCTATAGGTCTGTTGGAGATTGCTTGAGGACCACTCCAGACCCTGTTTGCCTGGGTATCAGCAGCAGAGGTTGCAGAAGATAGAATATTGCTGAACAGCGAGTGTACCTGTGTGATTCTTACTTTGGAAGCTTCCTCTCAGGGGTGTACTCCACCCTGTGAGGTGTGGGGTGTCAGACTGCCCCTAGTGGGGGATGTCTCCCAGTGAGGCTACTCAGGGGTCAGTGACCCACTTGAGCAGGCAGTCTGTCCGTTCTCAGATTTCAACCTCCGTGTTGGAAGATCCACTGCTCTCTTCAAAGCTGTCAGACAGAGTCATTCGCGTCTGCTCAGGCCTCTGCTGCTTCCCCTGTTGTTTTTTAGCTGAGCCCTGCCCCCAGAGGTGGAGTCTATAGAAACAGGCAGGTTTCCTTGAGCTGCTGTGAGCTCCACCCAGTTGGAGCTTCCCAGCGGCTTTGTTTACCTACTTAAGCCTCAGCAATGGCGGGCGCCCCTCCCCCAGCCTCGCTGCTGCCTTGCAGTTAGATCGCCGCAGACTGCTGTGTTAACAATGAGGGAGGCTCCGTGGGCCTGGGACCCTCCCGGCCAGGTGAGGGATATATTCTTCTGGTGTGCCCGTTTGCTTAGAGCGCGGTATTGGGGTGGGAGTTACCCGATTTTCCAGGTGTTGTGTGTCTCAGTTCCCCTGGCTAGGAAAAGGGATACCCTTCCCCCTTGGGCTTCCCAGGTGAGGCGATGCCTCGCCCTGCTTCAGCTCTCGTTGGTCAGGCCGCAGCAACTGACCAGCACCGATTGTCCGGCACTCCCTAGTGAGATGACCCCAGTACCTCAGTTGAAGATGCAGAAATCACCGGTCTTCTGTGTCGCTCACGCTGGGAGTTGGAGACTGGAGCTGTTCCTATTCGGCCATCTTGCTCCGCCTCCCCACGTTGATCTTATGATTCAATTGTTCTGATGGAAAAAAAGAATGATCACAGCATTGGGGGGTGATGAATGTTTAGAACTGAAAGTTACCCTTCTCTGGGGAAGATTTTGTGAAAAATAGACTTGAGGATAAAGAGATTACAAAGCTTGGTCCTACAAGCTGTGCTTTTGCTGATACATTTGTCTAAGTTCCTTCATATCTTATGTTAACCTTTTTTTTTTTTTTTTTTGAAGTAGAGTCTCACTCTGTTGCCCAGGCTGGAGTGCAGTGGCACAGTCTCAGCTCACTGCAACCTCTGCCTCCCAGCTTCAAGTGATTCTCCTGTCTCAGCCTCCCAAGTAGCTAGGACTACAGGTGTGCACCACCAGACCCGGCTAATTTTTGTATTTTTGGTAGAGATGGGGTTTTGTCCTGTTGGCCAGGCTGGTCTCAAACTCCTGGGCTCAAGTGATCCACCAGCCTTGGCCTCCCAAAGTGCTAGGATTACAGGTGTGAGCCACCATACCCAGCCTACGTCTTATGTTAACATTTAAAAAACCCATCTCCCTAGATGAGATTGTCTTTTGGAGGTGTGTGATGTTATGAGAGCTACCACTGTGGCCAAAAGTGGAGTGTTAACACGTGATTAATCCAGTTCCTCTCAGGTCACTATTTCAGAGACCAATAAAAACAGACTGTATGGTTTAGTTTGTGCCATCATACAAAAATATATTTACAAAAAGTGTAACTCAAGTTTTTAACTTAGTAAGCTGATCATCCACTTTATCATACTTTTCCTCTTATATATGTCATTTAAAAGTTTGATGGCCATGTTTAAATCACATCTGGTTTTCTAATAGCACATTGAGAAACTGTTTTTTACAGTAATACAAAGATATTTTATAGAGAGTTGAATATATGGAATGTAACTAACCTTTTAAACCAGGTATGTAGAGCTACCCTCTGGGACAGAAATGGCAAATGGGTTTCACCTGAGCACCAGCCAACTGGCAGCTCATTGAAGTGTTATCTCGAAAAAGCTGTTCTGGGCTCAGCAAGAAAGGGTGCCAAGATTGATTAGTGATGCCGGCCATGGGAGAAGGACCAGCGTTTGGAGACCTGTGCACCATTTGTTTGCCATCTTGGCTATGAAAGGAAAGGGGAAATACACCTGCTGGGAAATGTACATTTCACTGGGACCTAAGACTTGGTATGTATAAAGAATTACTTTGATGGATGGCTTTTGCCAGAGCAAAGACTCGATTGAGCCTTTCAAATAGTTATAGATTTAAGAGCATTATTTAAGATGTTTAATGCATATCTAGGTGTCTAAAAGTGCAAGGAGTATTCATTTTTCTCAACACACTTACAGTGTTATTTGAAATTCTGGAATCGAGTCTGTCATTGTTACAGTAGTGAATGTCAGTCATGATCTTCCAATTATGTAAGCAGCTCACAAATAAGGCTTTTTCCTTGAATTCCATCAGCATTTGGGCACACTTCAGCATGGTCATTTTCATTAATGTAGTTTTCATTGCACTCAAAGCAAATGTCATCATTTACAGTAGTGATTATGATGTCCAAGGGGAAGTCATAAAGCCTGTCATATTTCTAAGTTCCTAATCTTAGAGAATTAGTGAGGATACAACTCCAGCAAAGTCATTTGTTTCCTGTTAAAGATAACATAAATGGAAAAGCAAATGGGGATCATCCCTCTGGAGAAACCATGAGCTTGAGATGATTAATGTTGCAAAGAAATAACTTTCTTATTGAATAAATGTTCTTTTCATCAGAGTGAGTTCTATTAAATTGCAAAATGTAATTTCGGGTGGAAGAAAACGTTTCTCAATTACATCATAAATAATGACAAATTTAAACATGTCTTTAGCCTATTTGCTACCAAAGATTCATCATTGTAGATCATTTTCATGTGTGTTTTTTAGTTATACACTATTCCTTTTACTTTTCAAATGGGTGAACACTTTTATTGTCTACTGATTGGATCCTTGAAGACATGGATTCACCAATAAGAGTTTTGGTTCTGGTTCACTTGTACAGCCAGACAAGTGAACAGACATGAATGAAACCCTCCAAGAATTTGTTTCTATTACGCCTTTTCTCCCTTAGCGAACAAATCCATTCTCTGGGAACCTCAGCAAATTCATAGTCCAGTGTTTCCAGCAGCCATCTAATCACGACATCATGATTTCATCACCTCCTCTGAACCAACATGAGCCCAGCATGAAGTCTCTTCTAACTCGCACTCTTTTCCTTTCTCCATAGGCATTCCAGGCATGAGGTTTCTGTTGTTGCTTGGTTTTGGTTTTTTGCTTTTGCTGTAAATTATGAAAGTGGCTTCCTTGAGTTACAGGAGGAAACAAGACATGATTTTTCCAAATTCTTACATTGCTCCTGGGAAAGGGCGTGTGATCTTTCCTGCTTCCACATAGAATTAGTCTTTGGTGATCTTGGGGACACCAGCCTAGAGCCATGTGGGAGGTAAGGAGTTCCTCCTTTGGGGTCATCGTTTTAGAGATGAGTGTATTCACTAAAGTGGAGAATTGTAAGTTATGTATATGTGGGCCCTGTGGGAGAAGAGATATGGAAGATGATTTGTCTTTATTCAACCCTAGTTGCCGGCACAATATGATGCTCCTACCAAACTAAAATACAATAAAATAGAAAGCTTTCACTTATGTAGGTATTCTAAGCTGAGTGGGTAGAAAGTGATCATTTACTCTCATTTCAGTATTTGGCAGAGCCTCTGTCTCCTTTTTTCTTTCTTTCTTTTTTTTTTTTTTTTTTTTGAGGCAGGGTCTTGCTCTGTCACCCAGGCTAGAATGCAGTGCTGCAATCACAGCTCAATGCAACCTTAACTCCCAGGCTCAAGCGATCCTCCCACCTCAGCCTCTCAAATAGCTGGGACAGCAGGCATGCACCACCATGCTCTGTTAATTAAAAAAAATTTTTTGTAGAGTTGGGGTCTCACTATGTTGCCCAGGCTGGTCTTGAATTCCTGGGTTCAAAGGATCCTCCCACCTTGGCCTTCTAAAGTGGCTGTGCTGGGATTACAGCTGTGAGCCACCAGCAGCGCCTTCTTTTAGAGCCTGTTACAGGACTGCTTGTTGCCTATACGGCATCCATTCACTCTCATTACCAACAACGTGCCCAGTGAAAAGACTTCGTTTCCTGGACTGCCTTGCAGGTGTGGAGGGCGAGGGAGCGCTGAGATATAAGCCTATGATGTTGGGTGGAACTTTTGATATTTGATTATTCCTGCACTACCCCAAGGGAGAAGTTTCTCCTTTCATCCCCTGTCAATAGGTTGTTGAGCCCTAAAAACCGGTCTTAGTTCATGTTCCTGCAATTGTGAGGCTTGCCCTTCTAGTGAGTAATTTGCAAAATGTTATTGGGAAATGGCAGGGGGCAGGGGGATTCTTTTCCTGTTAATACAGCAGCGTATAAAACACAAATGGAAAGATCCACTGGGGATCATACTAATTTAAATCTGATTAAAACACATTGCCTTGAAAAAATTTAGGTATGATAAATCCAAGTGTGAAGGCCACAAGTTTCACCGTTGTAGGCATCAGCAAGGAAAAATGTTGGCCAGGTTCAGTGGCCCACACCTATAATCTCAGCACTGTAGAAGGCTGAGGAGGGAGGATTACTGGATGCCAGAAGCTTGAGACCAGCCTGAGCAACAGAGTGAAACTCCACCTCTACATAAAATTTTTTAAATTCGCTGGGTGTGGAGGCACACACCTGTAGTTCCAGCTACTTGAAAGGCTGAGGCGGGAGGATAGCTTGAACCTGGGAGCGAGAGGTTGCAGTGAGCTATGACAGCACCACTGCACTCCAGCCTGGGTGAAAGAACAAGACTCTGTCTCCAATAAATAAATAAATAAAATATTAATCACCTAATAGTTACTTATAGCAATAGTGCTAGGTATAGGGAATCGAATCACAAGCAAGAAAGATATGGTCCCACTCCTTCTCAAGTTGACAGTCTAATGGGGAAGACATAAAATAAGCAGGCTGAGCATGGTGGCTCATGCCTGCAATCCCAGCACTTTGGGAGGCTGAGGCAGGTGGATCACCTGAGGTCAGGAGTTCGAGACCAGCCTGGCCAACATGCCAAAACCCCACCTCTACTTAAAAAAATACAAAAATTAGCCAGGTGTGGTGGTGGGCACCTATAATCCCAGCTACTCAGGAGGCTGAGATGGGAGAATCGCTTGAACCCGGGAGGTGGAGGCTGCAGTGAGCTGAGATGGTGCCACTGCACGCCAGCCTGGGTGACAGTGAAACTCCACCTCAAAAAATAAAAATAAAATAAAATAAGCAGTCAAGGTGGAAATGTACAGTTGCTCAGGCTGTGCACTGCCCAACTTCAGGGGACATTATTCACATAGAATGTGGTCTAAATGGTGACCCCCCAACAAGGTATAGCCTGTACCACCTTATGGTGGTGGCCCTTTAAGCAATTTTCTGAAAATGTGCTAAGTAACTGGCAACAGCAGATGTACTGAGCCATGGAAGCACCTGGCAACACCACTTGACCTAGTCTAGGAGGTGGTTTCCTGGAGTAAATGACATTGAACCCAAGACTTAATAATCAGCCTTAGTCAGGTATGCTAAAAGCAGGAAGAGTCATCTAAGCATCTTCTTCTAGTAGTTTCTCTTCTCAGAGAAGCTGCATATACCAAGGCCAAGGACCAGGGGTTCTGAGGCTGAGCTAACTACAGAACAATGATAAGGGACATCTTAGCAGTTGAATTCTGCTGTTGATGTGGGAGTTTCATTTTTTCTCGCTTGACAGACCCAGGTCAGCTGCACCAAACTTTGTGGATTCCAAGCTGTTTTCTAACAAGGTCTCAGCAATGCTTTTCAATATAGTGCAGTTAATTCAAAAACTTTGGCTAAACATAACTTTCAGAGAAGATCCCCTCTCTTCAGACAGATGGTTCCAAAAGGTGGACTCCTATTCCTGCCACCCACCAACTTTATCAAATGTCAAGCATTTTGGTTCAGACAAACTCAATCTGATTGTGACATTTCTCTGCTTAAAACCTTTTAATATAGTGCTTCTGGGATTAAAAAACAAAAATGAAAGACACCTTGAGATAAAGTTCAAACTCCTTAGCCTGGCCTACAAGGTACAGTAATCTTCCAGAGGGCAGGGGTGATTTTTACATCATCACTTTGCACAATGGCTTACATGGAGTAGCATTATGGAATGGATGGATGGATGGATGGATGGATGGATGGATGGATGGATGGATGGATGGATGGGTGGACGGACGGATGGATGGATGGATGAACAGTCTTGCCCTGCCCACAATTTTCCCCTTCAGTCTACTCCAATAAGAGATGACTGTCTTCCAGGCAGGGCATGTTCCTGTTAGGCCCTCAGTGTTCAAAGGAGATTGTCACTTTTCCCACAGCTGACTGACAAGTAAAGTTTTAGTCCCAAGCATTCTGAAATGGTGGCACTCCAGGCACAACCAATCAAAGTGTTATCATCTCAAAATCCCTGCAACCTGACACTTATCAAAACTTGGTTTATTACTCTAAAGAGAAAATCACACAAGTATAAAAAGATGTATGCACAAAAAGATTTGCTGCAGCACTGTTTATGTTTGGGAAAAATTGGAATGACCCAAATGTCCATGAATAGAGGGCAGGGCAAGTAAATTAAGGAATATAACATATGGTAGAATATGGAGCAACCTTAAAGTGGGGGGGGGGGGTGGTCTATTACATTCCCTCAAATCTGTGATAACTTCATCTGTAAGATACATCATTATTTTATTTTATTTTTTTGAGACAGAGTCTCACTCTGTCACCCAGGCTGGAGTGCAGTAACGTGATCTCGTCTCACTGCAACCTCTGCCTCCTGGGTTCAAGTGATTCTCCTGTTTCAGCCTCCCGAGTAGCTGGGATTACAAGTGAGCACCTCCATGCCTGGCTAATTTTTGTATTTTCAGTAGAGACAGGGTTTCACCATGTTGGCCAGACTGGTTTTGAACCCTGGGCTCAAGTGATCCATCCGCTTTGGCCTCCCAAACTGCTGGGATTACAGGCGTGAGCCACCATGCCCTGGCCAAGATACATCATTATTTTATGATAGTAAGAAAATGCTGTCAATTAAATGACACAAGCTTTGTTGTTACCTCGAATTTTTATTTTCTACTAACTAGCTCTTAAAAGGTAGGCATATTTTTATTATATATCGCTCTTGTGCATACATGAAAATATATATAAGCATAATAAATTGGTTAATATGTTCCTGAAAGTGCCTCTCATTTAGAATCCAACCCTTCCAGATGCTCATCAACTCAGAGTCATCAGTGTCCATGCATTTCCATGCCGTATTGTCCTCTCTGCCATCAGGAGAGTTTTCATGCTGTCTTTTTAAAGAATACATAAAAAAGATAAATCTATCAAGTTCCTAGCTGACTTTGCAGTTACGTAGGATTGGCCAACTTTGGACTTTGCGAATATTGATAAATCAGTTTGCTTTCAATAAATCATCTCCCACGCTCTTCCTTCAATAATTTTGTTCCTAAGGATTAGAGAAAAATTCACCTCTTGCTCATGGCTTTTCTCCTAAGCCATTAGCATCCATTCTGAACCTTTTGATGTTTTTGTGAATGTGCCTGGAGCAACTGCTGCCTGGCCAGACACCATCACATGGATTATAAGATGCAAATCAATTTCAGGCATGCAAAATGTTTTTTTTTAAATTAGGATCACTGAAATATTTAATATGTCTACAGCATGTTAAGGAGTGATAAAAAGCATGTTTCAGAATAGTACATACAGTAAGTGCATATATGTAAGATGTATAAAAGTATGTACTTACATCTATTTGTATCAGTATGATACAGCCTTTGGGAGGCTGAAGCAGGAGGATTGCTTGAGGCCAGGAGTCTTTTTTGTTTGTTTGTTTTTTGAGATGGAGTCTTGCTCTGTTGCCCAGGCTGGAGTGCAGTGGCGCAATCTTGGCTCACTGCAATCTCTGCCTCCTGGGTTCAAGCCATTCTCCTGCCTTAGCCTCCCGAGTAGCTGGGACTACAGGCCCATGCTGCCACACCCAGCTAATTTTTTGTATTTTAGTGTTTCACTGTGTTGCCCAGGCTGGTCTCGAACTCCTGAGCTCAGGCAATCTGCCCACCTTGACCTCCCAAAGTGCTAGGATTACAGGTGTGAGCCACCATGCCTGGAGGCCACGAGTTTGAAACCAGCCTGGTCAAGTGAGACCCCATCTCTACAAAAGTTATGAATAAATAAATAAACAAACAAACAAACAAATACATTTGTTATTTTTACCAGATAGTATATTTGGGATGATTATACTTTTTTTTTGTATTTTTCTGTATATTTAGCACTTTTAAATTTTACTATAAATGTGTAGCATATTTTCAAAAGTAACAAATTTTTTTGAGAAGAGATAGTGTTTACGGAAAATTGCCCAAAACATATGGATTTCACTTGTATCTATATAAGTCTACACTTAAGAACAAATTTTATGAGGCCTGTAATATCCCTAAAATTATACCCATATGTTTAATCTCCCTATCACACTGAACGTAAAATCTGAGCTCCTCCCCAGAACCTATATGACCTGACCACTAGGCTGACGTCACATGCCACCTGTGTTCTGCTGCGTCTCTCTACTCGCCACACCCACCTGCAGTCCCTGAACCCACCAAACTCATTCTTCCCTGCCTCACGTGCGCCTCTGACAATTAGGTGTCAGCTTAGCAAGGGAGGCCATTCCTGATCCCCCAATCTAAAGTTGGCTTCCCTTCATTCTCTCTCCTGTAACCCTGTTTTGTTTCCTTTCAAGCACTAATTACTATCTGGGAGCCATCTCAGCTATGTCTCTGTTGCTTTGTTTGTAGTCTGTCTCTTCCTTGTGGGCAGGACCACTGACTGTCATGGTAACTGTGAAATCCTCCCTGTGTGGGTTAGTTTGGCTCCTCAAAAAAAGCAGATGACAAAATGAGATCAGATGCAAAAGAGAAATTTACTGGGAGAAACACCGTGAAGAACGATGGGGAGGGAGAAGGAGGAGTCAGAGAGAGTCTTCCCATCTCAGTGCAGGTTGAGCCCTATGAAGGCAGACAGGGAAAGAAGGGAGATCCGGTGGGAAGACTGACAGACAGCTGTGCAGTTCTAAGGCGGTTTCCTCTAGGTCCATGGGGTGTCCTCCAGCCAAAGTTGCCCATTTAAGGACTCTTGTATCCTGCAGTATTGGGTCAGCACCGTCACCTGGATCTACTGTGCTCCATCACTGGCAGGGACTGGGAGCAGCTCCAGGGATGGTGGCCTTGGTGCCAGTATGGCAGTGGAACCCGAACGGAGGGGACAGGGGCTCCCCACAGCAGGAGATCTGAGCAGCTCATTTACAAGGCTGCCATAGCCTGGAACAGAGTGAAATCTTTGCACATGTTTGTTTTTAACAAATGAGTGAATGGAAAGTTTTCCAAAGTGGCCCATAACTCAAAAGAGGAACTATTACTCTAATATTCTCTCTGAGATAAGTTATATGCTCATACCATAGGATTTTCACTGCCACAGTTTCTTTTACTGAGTAAGAGGATAGTATTTTGACTTCAGCTTCCTCTGAATATTGATATTAGAAATATCTCCAAAGAATGCATTGCCTTTTGTAGTTTAAAAAGGCCATTGAGCCAAAGAATGCGTTCCCTTTTGTAGTTTAAAAAGGCCACTGAGGTACTTATCATTGTATCACCCAGTGCCTTCTTCATGAAGACCCATGAGGAAAATATTCTTTCTAATCTCAGTACCAGGAAGACTTATGCTTTATCTGGGCAACTGGATTGTAAATTTAAGTAATTGACAATGTGATCAGAGTTTGCTTTCTTTTTTTCTTTTTCTTTCATCTGTTTTGCACATGCACCTGAAAGCTTGGAACCTAAGCTTTCAGGAAATGGACTTGTAGTCCATTTTCAGCAAATGTGTAAGAACTCCTACAAATATTTCTGCATATTTCAACAAAATTTATTTTATTTTATTTTATTTTTAGAAACAGGATCACCCTCTGTCACCCAGGTTGGAGTGCAGTGGTGTAATCATAGCTCACAGTAAACTTGAACTCTTGTGCTCAATGATCCTTCCCCTCAGCCTCCCAAGTAACTGGGACTACAGGTATCCACCACCACACCCAGCTAATTTTTATTTTAAAAAATGTTTTTAATAGAGACAGGGTCTCACTATGTTGCCAGGCTGGTTTCAAACTCCTGGCCTCCGGCAATCCTCCCACCTCAGCCTCCTGAAGCATTGGGACTTCAGGCATGAGCCACCTTGCCTGGCTCAAATATTGATTTTAGACCAGCCTTACTCGTGGGTTAATCTTATTTTTCCTATCCTTAGTTATCTTGCCCCAAGTTCACAACATACCTTTTTATACTTGATCTTCTTGTTTTAGGTATATTTTAATAGGCCACTTTATATGCTTTGAAATATGGTGGGATCTGCATAAATTGGTTGTTGTTTAATGCTAAGCATGGTACTATGCATGATCTAGCCCCAGCCTTCAGCCTCACGTCCCACCTACCCCTCCTCCCCAAAGCTGCCCTGCTGCTCACAGCTTCCCTCTTATTCCCTCATTAGAGTCTTTACCACACTTTATTACAAAGATTCATGTAGGGGTCTCGTCCACCCAGAAGCAGAGCATTTGTTGCAGCCCTACTGACTTAGCCATGTCAAAAAGTAAAATCTCGATTATGTCACCCAGTATCATGCTCGCCTGAACCGTCTCCCTTCTTCCGTCTTCAACACCCTCCACCGCTGATTGCGGAGAACTCTCATTTTCCATTTTATTCATTTCTAAGTGGCTTGTAATTTTTATAGGTATAGTCTCTTTATCACCGGAGGAAAAAGGGATAAAGACATATTAAAAGCTATACCTGGGTTAATCTCTAAGAGGTTTGAGTCTTATCCCTCCAACCATCATTTTAATAAAGCTTTAGAATGTTAACTAAGATGTAGCTCAACAACGGTGAGTACTAAAAGAACAGTTAGACATTTATTTTAGTCTAGGGCTGAGAATGGAAGATCATATTATAGACAAATATTCACTCACACCAATTTCCTATATATATTTAATCAATAAGATAAACCAAGTAAGAAAGAATACCAAAAAAAAGAATGTCCACATTAAAAATAGAACGAGTTCCATTACTGAACAGCTAAATCTCTTTATAAAAGTAAATGCATTTGACCACTGCAACATTAAGGAAAAATTCAGAAAATCTGAGTGTGGACCAGTTGAGAGTCATATGAAATCAAGAGAATGCGCAGACATCTTATTTAGAGTGATTGATGGCCCCTGCTGAGATGAGCAAGTGTGAAAAAACATATGCCACTTGGTTTCATGTGTTTTGGCTGCCAGATGGTGCCTAACCCCACCTCACTGCACCCCTGCACCACCCCTCACTCCCACCCATGTCAATCCCTGCCTCATCTGAAACTCTCTCTGGTGCCTGTAATCCACTCCCCACCAGTACTGGAATAGGGGTAGTGGTGGGCGAGGCTAGGGGATGAGGTTTAGATGTTCATTTTGTATATTACCTGGTAAAATAAAAAGCTTAAATTAGAATGATTTGTTTTCCAGGACACAGGTTGACAGCATCTAAATGTCATCTACCTGTCTGTCCTACTAGAAGTTCACCTTTCTGTCACCAAGGCGGTGCCTGGAATAGAGTAGTTATGTAATAATGTTTGCTGTATGAATGAATAAATAAATAAGCAAATACAAGCTCAATTCATAACAACTCAGCAATAAAAGGGAGTAAGGTGAATTTGGCATAACCTGGTCTCTGTGAGTCCAGGCTTTCTTCCAGTGTCCATGGGTTATCTGTAGAATAGGCTTGTAGAACTTGCTGGAGGGGCCCATCAACTGTCTCATTTTGTTATTTTTGAACCATACCCTTTTCTCTTCTTGGGGAGCTATGATATCACTTGCTTCACTCTGGTCTTTACTGCTCCTCTTTTTCCAAAGTTATCCCCAGTGGAACTGTGATCATATTTGCAGTCACTTTTCATTATCCAGATTATAGTTTGTCTGATTTTTACAGGCCAGACTCTCTTCAGGCTAAATACGCTTTTATTCATACTTGGACTCAAATCTTCTCATTAAAAAATGTATAATTTTATATTTTTACTATGAAAGTAATGTAACCATATTACCCCACAAAATCCACAAAAGAGGAATGAAGGGAGAAAAAAATTCACTCATAAGCCTAACACCATGTTGAATGCAACCGTGATTTGGATTTTGGTAAATTTCCTTCCAATTCTTTTTCCCAGAGATCTGTTCACATAGCTTCATGTGGCTGTGTTCAGTATACATACATTTTTATTCCTTTATTTTGTTTAATCAGTCAAGAAAATATAAATTATTTATAGAAAAATAGAAACTAATATTTATTTATTTATTTATTATTATAACACTAATTATTTAGCAAAGAGAATTTGATTTTATGGAAAAGGAACCCTGAAATAAGACAGGCATAGTAACCCTAGGAAGCAGCTCCACCCCTGGGGCTGGAGGAAGAAAGGAAAGAATTTGCATAATGGGAACCTAGAAGTGTGCAGGGGAGGGGTGTTGCAGACCTGGGGCCTGCGCTTCTGGGGAGCTGATGCCACCAGGGCTCAAGCTGACACTTCCAAGAAGAGGGGCAATGGGGCTGGTTCTAGATGTGGCTATAAAGTTGGAGGCTGGAGCCAAGTGCTGGTGAGACCAGCTGCCTGTCCAGAGGGAAGGACCACGTGGGTATCTCTGCCAAGACACAACAGAAAGGGGCATGTCCCTTTTCTGCATTCCTGCCTTCAATCTCCCTCTAGTGTCATCTGTTGGTGGAATCAAACAGGGAGCCAGCAGGCAAAGTAGAAATTTGATTTGCAGAGTTCCAGGTTGGGCACCACAGAGCAACGTGGGTTCCAAGATGGAGACCACAGCTGAATAACCAACCTATAGCTTGAACTTTGTTTTCCTGTTACTACAAGGCCTACATTTTGAGGGTCTGGGGAAAGGGAGCACAGGGGTCTTGCTCTTTTGCCCAGGCTGGAGTACAGTGGCATGATCATAGCATGCTGCAGCCTCAAACTCCTGTGCTCAAGCCATCCTCCTGCCTCAGCCCCCAAAGTAGCTGGGACCACAGGTGCATGCCTCAATGCCTGGCTAATTTTTGTTTTGTTTTGTTTTGTTTTTTGTAGAGGTGGGGGTCTTATGATGTAGCCCAGGCTGGTCTCAAATTCCTGGCCTCAAGTGGTCATCCTGCCTCAGCCTCCCAAACTGTTGGGATTAGAGGTGTGAGCCACTATGCCTGATCCACAGCTTACATTTTTCATGACCGTGCCATATTTTGCACAGTGTACTTCAGTTTTTAAACCATTTCCTTATTGTTAGATTCTCTAGTATATGGCCAAGACATTGCTTTTGAAAATAAAATTCAATGGAAATGTTTTGTTTCTTGTTTGTTTGTTTGTTTTCATTCTTTCAGGATAAGTTTTCAGAAGACTAATCTCTCAGTTAAAGGGCATGGAAAGTGTTATGACTCTTACTTCAGAATGCCAAATTGCCTTTCAAACCTGTTGTTTCCATTTCTGGTATCACCACCAGCATGGGAGAAAAGAGGAAGATGTTAAGAAAGTTAAACCCTGGGCTGGGCGTGGTGGCTCACGCCTGTAATCCCAGCACTTGAGTGGCTGAGGCCTGTGGATCACGAGATCAGGAGTTCCAGACCAGCCTGACCAACACGATGAAACCCCGTCTCTACTAAAAATACAAAAATTAGCCAGGCATGGTGGCATGCGCCTGTAATACCAGCTACTCAGGAGGTTGAGGCAGGAGTGTAGCCTGAACCCAGGAGACGGAGGTCGCAGTGAACCAAGATCATGCCACTGCACTGCAGCCTGGGCGACAGGGCAAAACTACGTCTCAAAAAAAAAAAAAGAAAAAAAGAAAGAAAGAAAGTTAAATCCTGCCACATCTACAGACAATGCTGCACTCCTGTATGATTCCACACATTGCCTTTAATCCCCAAAGCCTTCCACTTTGATTTTGTAAACAAATAGATAAACAGATAGACACTTTCTCTATATATCTTACAGCAATTAAGCCCTATGTCAACACTTTTGCTAACATTCTAGACTAGTGTGTAGTGATTTGATTTGCAAACTTTTTGGCATGCACCAGCTTTTTGATTTAGGCAACTTAGTGGAAGAAACTTCTTTTTCCTTTTTCTGCTCATCTTTAATTGTTCCTTCAGCTCATGCACCACAGGGGCTCAGCCCTCGATAAGAGCAGAAACTATTCAAAGTAGTCCAGATCTTGGAATGATGGCCTGAATTCTCCTAAATCCACAGGATTAACTACTGCAGGCTGGGATCCATCAGTTGGTGAGCTTGAAGATAAAAAATAAGAAGGTTAATTTAAATATAAAACTCATGATGGGCTGTATTCATAAGCAGGCTCACTTTTTCCAAAATGATGATTTGAGACAGCACAGGTAACTATCTCTGCTTTTGAATGTATATTCTTACCTTTTTATTTTTAATATTTAAAAAATAACCTTGTTACATTTGCTTTCTTAAGATGTTAGTGATCTGGAAGACAGAAGTCTGTAAGGGATTTCTTAATATCTTTGGATAGTGACATTTTAAAATAACTTCCTGTGTTAATTGTCCACGAAAGGGTGGCAAACATAACATGGGAAAACAGTCCTACTCAGTGTGCATATGTGGGCATGTGGGTACTAGGAAAAATTTATAACATTTTATTCTTTATGACAGTTAATCTGTATTACCATACAATGAAATATTATTTGATTCTAGACCTTTACAAGGTTTTTTATTTTAGACCTTTATAATTTAACAGATCAGAAAAAAAAATTTGAGTCTCATTATTTAAATCATGAAATATATATAAATATAGACATGCTATATATCTACACACATCATACCCACATGTATATATGAAGGGGTTTGTATTCACAAACGATATTCCTTGGAGGTCTAGATTCTGTTAATAGATGACCATTTCCACTTCCTTTAATTAACTTTAATAAGACAGATTTCATGTAGCAGTTTGTTCTATTAAATCTAAGTCATCTCCTCTTGGCTCCCAAATTTATGATCTCTAATTTCAACACACCTCGTATTTATCAAAACCATGAAAATGATGGCCTGCATTTCATGGTGACTTATGGTGTCTTGTAAAGATATTTTCTTTGTTTCATCCTTTGGCCCAGGGAAGTTCGTGGAGCTCTGCTAAGGGCTTTTCTTTTTCTCTCAAAAGGAGTGGAAGAGAAGGGGAGAAGCTCGGGAGCGGTCTCTGCCTGCAGCCTCCATGTGGCCCACAGACTTCTCTCAGTGAGGGAGTGCTAGGGCATGGGGTGCAACCGTCATCATTTATGACTCTTCCCAAGTGGCAGGTTAGTTACCAACACAGCCTGGAGAGATGTGTCTATGGCCAGAATCGGGTTTCAGGGCTGATGACCTTACTCCTTAAATAAATAGAGAAACGTTTGGAGCCAATTTTGAGGGACAATCACGATTCTGTAAATATGTGGTGGAAAAGAAAGAAGGAGCGTGAGAGAAAATAAAATTAAGGTCCAGTGTGGTAGTCACACCTACAATCCCAACTACTCAGGAGGCCACGGCAGGAGGATTGCTTGAGGCCAGGAATTTGAGACCAGCCTGGGCAACATAGCAAGATCCCATCTTTACAAAAAATTTTAAAATTTGGCAAGCCTGGTGGTGCACACCTGTAGTCCTAGCAACTTGGGAGGCTTCAGCCTTGTCGTTCAAGGTTACAGTGAGCCATGGTTGCACCACTGCACTTCAGCCTGGGTGACAGAGCAAGACCCTGTCTGTTTTACAAGAAGAAGAAGAAGAAGAAGAAGAGGAGGAAGAAGAAGAAGAAGAAGAAGAAGAAGAAGAAGAAGAAGAAGAAGAAGAAGAAGAAGAAGAAGAAGAGGAGGAGGAGGAGGAGGAGGAAGAAGAGGAAGAAGAGGAAGAAGAGGAAGGAAAGAAGAAGAAGAAGGAGGAGGAGGAGGAGGAGGAGGAGGAGGAGGAGGAGGGGAGGAGGAAGAAAGAAAGAAAGAATTAATGAGTTCACAGGCAAGCTCCTGGAATGGTCTGGAACATGCAGCAAATGCTACAGAGTAGGGCTCTTAGGAGAAGGTGAATGGTAGAGAGGTGGAGAGGTGAAGGAGGAGCAGAGTAGAGGCAACAGAAGAATTCAGGAGAAAACACTACCTATGCTTGCAAGGAATATACATTTTGGCGATACACTTCGTTGTCACAAATGTTGTCAGAGTCCAAAATAATACAAGGAACCTAAGAATGCACTTTGGGATGAGAACAAAGGGAGGATTACAGCATTTTAAAAAATTCTAAATGCTAAGAAAATAGAATTGAATGAGTTAACATATGTAGGGTGTAAATATGCTCTGTTTGCTGCTGTTGTTGGGAGTAACATTATATGTGCCAGATGAGGACAAGAGATGGGAGGAAGGGGAAAGGCTAAGATGTGAGAACTGAGGCTGGCGAGCAGGAGGAAAAGCTCCAGGTACTCAGCTGTGTTAGGTCACAGTAGGGGTCCGGGCCACAGGGCGAGTTGCTAAGAAAGTTGGCCAAATATGTGCAGGTTCTGAAAATAGGTTTTTGTTTGTTTGTTTCTGTTGCCCAGGCTGGAGTGCAGTGGTTCGATCTCAGTTCACTGCAACCTCCACCTCCCAGGTTCAAGAGATTCTCCTGCCTTAGCCTCCCGAGTAGTTGGGACTACAGGCATGCATCACTACGCCTGGCTAATTTTTGTATTTTTGGTAGAGACGGGGTTTTGCCAAGTTGGTCAGCCTGGTCTCAAACTCCTGACCTCAAGCCATCTGCCCGCCTCGACCTCCCGAAGTGCTGGGAATACAGATGTGAGCCATTGTGCCTGGCTTGAAAATAGGTTTGACAGGGGCATGCAGGCAGCCCTGGGCTGGTCTTCCTTCTGGATATCTCTGGAGGAGGTAGGGCAGAGCCTAGCAACCTTTACAGAGCATCCACTCCAGTCATTCTAAAAGAAGAATCTATAATTCCACTGTCACCCAGCCCTCTCCTGCCTGCTGCCTCCTATCCTTTTCATTTGGGACCCCAACTTTTGTTCCACAATTGAAGATGAGATCTTAAAATGTAAATCCTGAGAGTGGACAACATCTTGCCTAAAACACATTCACCAAGTATAATGGATTCACCTATATCCGTAATTCTTCTTATTAGAACTTGAGCAGGGTGGTGAAACTTGACTTTGTTGTCCTACAGAATTGAATTTACTTCCCAGGCAGTTAAATGACCTTGTGCAAGTTACTTAATCTTTATGAGCCTCACTTTCTTCATCCATAAAATGGGGGTAATAGTAATACTATGCTTAGAATTGTTGCAAGGATTGAATCACCTATTATATGTAAAGGAGTTAGTATATACTGTGAAGTTAGTACATACTGTGAAGTCAGTGAGCATAGGTGTTGCAAAGGTGGATGAGTTAGAAAGCAGGATGACACTGACCACAGGAGGGGAAAAGGTTAAGGACACAGTGAAGACCCCAGTTTGGCATGGGCCAACCTATCCAACTTCACTTTGTACAACCAAGCCCTTGGGATCTGTAGCAAACTTTGGACACTGCATTATGTGATGCTTAACAATGTCACCCATGTGACTTATGAGCATAAATCATTTTGAAGGTGTTTTATCCCCAGAGGCATCCTCCATTGAAGTATGGAGACCTAGAGAAGGGAAGATGTTATGGTTTAAGTTCCAGGCCTGCTCAATTCAGTCTCAAACTTCAAGATGTCTGTGTGAAGTTTCTGAAGAAACAGAAACTCCTTACTAACTCAGATAATTAAATGGTGTAAATACTGAACCTTAGAAGACCTTAAGTGAGGTCATTTGCAGAAACCTCCAAGCTAGAGGGGCTATTCCTACTCCACAATGTTGGCACCTATTGGAAAAGCCCCAGCATGTTCTCTGTGCTCCCAGCCTGCATGCCAGAATATTTGCCTCAGTCCATATCTTGCTGGTCATTTCCCTTCCTTACCTGCTCCTGATTGTCCAAGGCCATGGCCCTAGACCTGTTTCCTGACCCTCTGACCTGTGGACTCATACTGTTTCCATTGAGCTGAGCTCTGGCTTCCTTCCTTAGCTCCACTTGGGACTGCCCCTTGATCACATTGCTTCATGGTTGCTCCAAAATAGGGTCCAGAGTCTCCCTGGTACCAGTTCCCATGCCAGAGGGTGCTTCAGCTTCACTCTGCCTCCAGGAATGAACCCCAGACCCACATCATCTTTTATCCTGTAAGAACTGAATTTTAAGTCACTTAAAAAAAACTAAGACTTGAGAATTTGGTCATTAATGAGAACATAAATATGGCTCATATAGTTAGAAAGGCCATGTGTACATGAGAATTGACCTCTCTAGGCATGCACACAGTGAAAATTAGACCTCACTTACATATAATTAAAGAACAGTAATACAAAGTAGACCTTTGCATATGCATCAGTCAATCCAATATTCAGAGAGAAATTCGCTGTAATTGGTTGATTAGAAAAGGGCAACATAAAGATGATGTTAATGGCTTCGCATCAGCTGACATGGTGTTCCAGCCATTCCTTATAATGACATTCCAGGCACCCTGTCCACATACCAGAATACGCAATATTTTCTGAATATTTTTTTTTTCACAGATGAGGAAAATGAGCTCACAGGTTAAACACTTGCCCAAAATCAGAACTTACAAATATTGGAGCTGGAATTTGAACCTAGGTAATGTAGCTCCAAATTCCATGTTCTCCACATCTCCATGATGCTACCTTTCTAAAGAAGGATTTCATTCAAACATCCTGTAAGTATAATTATTTTTATTTATTTGCTTGCTTTACAGGATTATTCAAGCTGGGGGTGAGTTTACTGGACAGGTGGTGCTACCTTATTCAACACGTTCTTTGACTATTTTCAAATGCTAGAATAATAAAGTGTTAAGGAACACTTCAGAAATACAAGGAATCCAGGCTTAGCACTTGCAAGCTAAGAAAGAGTATAATTTATATCAAATACCCAATAGTTTCAGGGTTCTAACCTCTTATTCATATTTGGGCAACTAGGTATAGAAAAACCTAGAATTATGATCTATCATTGGATAGATCATTACCAGATAATTATCTATTACTAGAACCTTCAATCACTGGATTTTTTAAACCCATTTTCATAGAGGTCACTATCAACAAAATACTCTGAGAACCTGAGTCCCCTCTCTCGCTTTTTTAGAGCAACTTCTAGTGGCTGTCTTGGGTTAGTATTGTTTAGATGCAGTCTTCTCTATCCAAATGATTGTTAGAGTGAGGACTATGAGGTGCTCCCACAGTTTCCATGTTGTCGTCTGTACTGTGTTTACCAAATCAGGAAAGTGGACATCCATGCTCGATAGGTTCCAAAAAGCATTAGCTCTGAAACAAAAAATCAAGAACACTGTATTCCCTGAAATTTCTGATCAAATACAGTTTCACTCTTGATCCAAATGTACTATGTTTTGTTAGTAAAATTAATGAGAAAAATATGTGTGTACCTACTCTATACTCAGTGTTCTACGGACATAGGTTTCCATGGGTGTCACTTTCATGACACTGTTCAATAGCTATTAAGGATCTCACAGGTTAGGAACACTCAGTTAAGTGTAAGGTCAATTGAATTCTAACATCTCTTGAGCCCTGTTCAGCGCAAGACCTGGCCAGGCAAGGTGACATGAGTGAATCAAAGCTATTTAAGACACAACATAGGTGACTACAACATAAGCAAAACAAAGGGACACAACACCAGAAAACTCAGAAATATATAATGCAGATGTGGTAAAAACCTGGTGATGCACTACCACACCCATTCCCACATCCATGGCAGACATTATCAATCACAGCACTCTTTCCATGAGCCCAGAGTTAGCCTTGAGGAATGATAATGCACCTAATATCTCTCTCATTCACTTGCTTTTCCTTCTTGAATAAAACAAAATGAGTAATTATGAAACTATACCTCAGAGAGTTAAAGAAACCAATGATTAACAGAAATTCTTGAGCTTGCAGGATGACAGATTTTAAAAAGCATAACTTATTAAAATGCTGAAACTCTCTCTACTTGTAAGATAACAAAACTGGCTAAAATTGGTTGGGACCAATATGGCTGAGTGGAGTTTGTGTAGATTAGCTTGCTGACATCACAGCCTGAATTTCCACCACATGTTTCCTACCAACTCCCCCTGGATTTGCACATGGGACCCATGAGGAGGCATGAAGAGATAACTGCGCATGCCCAAGAACTTTCCAAATCTCTCCTTTCCTTCCACCAATCACCTGCTAATCATGACATCCATCCCCTAAACCTTTTCTAATAAAATTACTGCCTTAAAGCTAGGACAGGGAGACAGATTTGAGATGGTCTCCTATCTCCTTGTGAATTGACATGCAATAAAAAGCTCTTATTTTTTCAAAAACCTGGTGTTGTTATATTGGCTTCTAGTGAATCAGGAAGCAAGCCCCTTTTCCTCACTCACATTTCTAGCTATCAAGCTGGGAACACCTACTGGATCATGTATATAAACATCAACTGTCACTTGTGTCACAGCAATGAAAAAAATAGAGGCCTTTTGTGGGCGTCTGTTTTTAAGTATCTATGGTTTTCACATTATTCATTTAAAAAGTTGTGGTGCATTCATTTGCACAATTTTGGATCTTTATTATTAGTAAGAAATTACTGCATTTCTCACAACACATTCCAACACACCAGTTTGTTGAGACACCTCCCTTAAGAACAGCTGCTCTAGAGGCTTAAACTCCAAAGACCATTCCAGACCAAGGTGAAAGAACAAGTGAACTAAAAGAAAACTCCACCACAACACATTGAGAAGGGATCAACCCTATCCAAAGCAAATTATTCCCTTCCCCTCCACATTCCTGAGCAGCTATGCATGTTCTTCCTACACTTAGATGCTTACAATTCTTGGTCAAGAAGTCAATTATGACAAGTAAGAGCCAAGACGTTGGGTTTTTTCTTTATGGACACCCTTCCTGAAATGTGAGTAACAAGGTGTGGCTGTCCTTGCTGGCAGTATCCTGTGTTCTCACCCTGCGCCAGTCTTGGCGAGTCTCAGAGCATTTCTCTTCCTCTCCAAGAGAAAATCTATTCCAGGAGGCATCAGTGAGCGGTAAGAGACTTCACTGAAGATTCTTTAGGGTGGAGTCTGCTTTATCTCCAGCACCTAAAACATACCCTGGCTCAAAAAAGGGGCATAATAAGGAACAAATGAATGAATGGGAAATCAATAAAAGTCCCCATTGCACCTGTGGGTCTGTTTTGCCACCATGTTGACTAACCCAAATTCTGAGAATGCCTCTAAGATTCTTTTTTTCTCTTTTTAGAGACAGAGTCTCACGCTGTTGCCAAGGCTGAAGTGCAGTGGCGTGATCACAGTTTACTGTAGTCTCAGACTCCCAGGCTCAAGGAATCTTCCCACCTCAGCCTCCCTAGTAGCTGGGACTACAGGCATGGTCCACTGCACCTGGCTGATTTTTTAAAACTTTTTGTGAAGACAAGGTCTCGCTATGTTGCCCCTGCTGGTGTCGAAGTCCTGCCCTCAAATAATCCTCCCACTTCAGCCTCCCAAAGCACTGGAATTACAGGCGTGAGCCACTGCACCTAGCTTGCCTCTAGGATTTCCACTTTCACATATACTTCCCATAAATCCTGCCCTTAGGTCAAAATAGCCATGCTGTTATCATAAACACATACTTACCATAAATCCTGCCCTTAGGCAAATTCCCTATAGTGCATAAGCCCTGGGTCTGCGGGGTGACGGTGCAGTGATCCACCATCTCATGGCCGCCTGAGACATGGCTTCTGTTCTTAAGTTCCTGTTAAATGTTTCTCTCTGAGAAGCTGGATTTATCGGCCTCTTTCTTCAGCTTCTTAGCTCCCTGGGCCTTTGGGGTAGGTTTGCACAAACCTGCTTATCCAGGAACACCCTCCTGGAGCCTCATCTCATTCCCTTTCTTTCCTGTTTGCAGGTCCTCTATGTGGGCCCTTCCTGATTCCGGGGTCTCCCCTCACCACCCTGCCATCCGATACCCCCCTCTCCTCTGCAGAGCTCTCCCTAGAGATTCCTCCAATCTGCCATCTTCATCCCCAGCACTTCACTCTGCACCTCTTAATTTTTGGGCCAGTTTTTTTTTTTAAACTATTTTCTTTTATTTCAATCATTTTTGAGGTACAAATGGTTTTTGGTTACATAGATGAGTTGTATAGTGGTGAAGTCTGAGATTTTAGTGCACCGAGGGCCCTCTTGAGACTCCCCACTTCCTTTGAAAGCAGCAAGAGATTGTAAATAACAAAGTACTTTTCCTCTCACAATAAAACTTTCCTGTCACTCGCATATTTGTCATTGTTCTGCTTCCAATAAGCAGCCATCTCTTAAAGGGCAAGGGATCGTACCTGTTGAAATCCAATGTGATCTGTGTAGTTTGTGGATGTGGAGGGAAGACGTCTGTTAATGTAATACTCTGCATCAAGTGGGCTCTTTATGTTTTCGGACTCTCAGAACAACAAGAAAACCTCAGAAATATTAATATGGTATCAAGTGGAATGTGTTGCAATTAGAAGGAATTAAGTTCTTTCCTTGTTTCCCCATAGACAGGGTCCTCTTAGAAGTGGGATTTCATGAACTTCGAGCAAAGAAAATATGAGTTTTCTGAAGACAATAATGCAACAAGCACAAACACACTAACTTAGGCAGACTTCACAAAAGTTCCTTAATTCTTTCCAGTAACAGGCAAAGAGAAAGAATTCCTACTTTGCTAGCTCTTTCGTTCTTTTCTCCTACCTCTTCTAAACTTTCCCTATCCCTGTACCCTTTCCATATCTACCCTACATACACACGCGTGCACACACACACACACACAGAAACATAGACAAGATGTGTTAAGATTACCTGGCAAAGTACTAAACAAATGTCAAACTTGTATGATTTATGGTTGAAAATCTATTTTTCTCTAACAATTTTCTCCTTTAAAAACCAGTTCCAATAGTTCAGCTTCTTCTCAAATGCTCTTTTTGTGGTAATATTGTATATCTCCACTCCCTTCCCTGGAACTTCATTTTTATTTGATTTTATTGACGCTGCTCTATTGGAATGTGTATCACTTGAGCCCCCATGGAGAACGGAGCAGGTGTGAGTAAAGCAAAACATCTTTTGTTAATAGAAGTACACCCTGGGAGTTCACGGAGATGCTGTAATTTCAATTGCTTTTATGAAAATTCTGTAAATTCCTGTGTTGTGAATTTTGAACAGAGCTTAGGAGACCAACAGTCTTTAATACAAGTCAAAAACATGCTTATTTCTGTAACCAAAATAAATGTTCTGCTTTCTTTCTTTCAAAAAAATAATTGCAGGTATTTAATTGGACTGTTTAAACTGTAGAAAATCATATTAACTTTCAGTCTGGCTCTTGCCAAAATGGAGGTTTCACTGTGGTCAGCCTACAGGAAGATGACTTTGGTTTTCCGGGTAACTTCTTGAAGCGTGAAGAAGAGCTTAGCCCACCTTTATGTGGGGTCGAGAATGACTTCACAACTGCATTGTCCATTCCCTGCTCAAGTCTTTGTACATATTTACATTGAAAAACCTAGACAATGTGAACAGATTCCCCCAACCTCTCAGCTTGAGGGGGTGTTGCTTTATTATAATTCTCTCTCTGGGTCTAGCCCTCTTGGATCCACTGCCACAGAGACTCTGGGGGTGAGGTCAAGCCTAGCTTCCTGGTTTGGGGCCAGACATGTATGGTGTTGCACTCTCCTAAGCTGGAAGGAAAGACGTAAGCTTGGTATATTACAAAATTGCATGTGTCATTAGCAAAAGATGTCAGAATGCTTTATTTAAAACTTTGTTTTCTCAGGTTGTAGTGCCCAAGTGTATCTTGGCATAGACAACTTCAGCTTCAAAAATTCCAAGACGTATAAAGAGTTTCACATAGCTGAGGCTATTATAGTTGGTTATATGCCACTAACACCTTTTCCCCCTTCTTTCTTACTGAGTGAAGTGATGACTGCATTTCTACTAAAAATTTCATTCTCTTCTCCTGGCAACCACAGGGTCTATTCTTGACGGGATCATTTGTCTGTTCCAAAAAGAAAAATGTGGAATTTGCCATGGTGTGGGATCTTTGAGGGTTTCTTAGATAAAGCGTTTAGAGTAAAAGCGTTCACTATTCTAGAACAAGTTTCAGAAGGATTATCTAGCAGTCTGCCCTGGTAAACTTGCCAAATTGCTCGTACTTGGCTAGAAACCATGGACACTCCAAGGTCCACCTTCTCCCTGTAGAGCAATAGAGTGTTTTTTGCTAGGAGCTAAGCATACTCATTTCATGTTTGGGAGTTTTTCAACCTGAAGATAAACTCCTTTAAAGGATTTGTTTTAACTGACAATTAGACAGCTTCACGTCTACTTATGCTGAAATGAAGGTCACCTATAAAGAAGAAGAGAGATGCCTTTTTAAACATATTCCCTCACCTCATGGTTTCTGATGATACCTGGCAACTGAGTGGTGAACTAACAAGGGCTCGGGGTATTTTACCCTACTAACTTTTCTCATCAGACTCTTATAGGGCATCGCTGTTTTAGTGTAAAGAACTTGAGGATGCTCCAGTACAGCCCAGAAACTTCTTTGGAAACACAGTCTTTATGGTCAGGGACTAAGTCTAGTCTCCCAGGAAGGTCCCAGCCTTTGCTGGTGACCTCAGCACATAGCAATGGAACCCGACTGGACTGAGTGTACTCACGTCTGTCCCCAGAAACCTTGCTTTATTTCCACAGCTACATTACCTCAGCCCTTCAAAGTTGCCACAAGCAATGTTGGAATTTAAGGTCGGTCCCCTTGGCCACAGTGAGTAAGAACATTTGCTGAAAAATAGCAAATGGGTGTGGAAAAATAAAGCGGGGGAATATTCAATCAGAGGGTGCATGAAATCAACAGAGTAAGAGATGTGCCATGATGCTCTCAAAAGTTCTGAAGCCATCCTGCCACCAATACTGACTCCAAGTGTCTTGGGACCGAAATATACTACTAAAATGGTATGATCCTTAAGAGAGGCTGTATGGTGAATGGGGCTGTATGAAATAGCAGAAGTGATTCACAGGCTCAGGTGGGCCTGGCACACAATTCCCCCGAATCACCTGCTCACCTGCCCAGCCAGAGTTCAGTGAATGTAGGCATATGATGGAAAAGAGGGGCAGTGTGGTGAGAGTCAGGGAACCTGAGTTCAAGGTGCTGAACTGCCCTGCACGAGTCCCGTGCCTTTAGGTAAGTCATTTTCATTCTCAGAGCCTCATTTCTCACTAGCAAAATGAGAGGTTTGGACCATTCAGCATCCAGCTCTTTGGTCCCAGAATAGAATCTTCCTGCACATGCTTGCATTGCGATACTGCCCATGACCCAACTCTCTTTCATGCCCAGCAGATCATGCAAAGGGAGCAGCAGTGACGTGGTAAGTTCAATGATAAGTATACTGGGCTTCTGGGAGGAAGGTATCGGGTAGCCAGAACTTTAAAGAGGACACCCATGTGGGGCAGTACAGCCAAGACCAGCTGCTGGCTTCACCTTCTACCCAGGAAAGGAAGAGATTAGCTCTGACATCTCATTTCTCTGGCAACTCAGCTGCAGGAAACAGCACACCTAACCACCCAGATCCTGTGCTAGTGAGGAGCGGGTGTTTTTCAGCTGTGTCCTTACAACACCCTTCCAGCTCATGCCATTCTCCCCTGTTGGCCACAGAAATTCTGAGTTAAGTTATTTTAAAGTGACATGAATGCAGTCCTGTAGGTAAGCAGATTCACATTTATACCTCATTCCCATGCAGGAAAATAGCAATTGTGTGTGTCAGGGATATTATTATGGTATAGGTTTATTCAATTACAGCACTATGGCTTGTTCATGGATGGTCAGTATTCATAGTTCTTGAAAATAATTGGAATCTTATTGTCATTTAACATCCAGGTACCAGAATTTCTAGATAATAACTAATAAAACTGAAACCAGGCATTCTCCAATATTAAATATGTAGGCGAATGTTAAAGTTTTGGAGTGTTTCTTAAAATACAGATTCCCAGGCCATGCCACCAGAAATCCTAGATTAGTAGATCTGGAGGAGCCCGGGAGTTCGCACTGTAAATGGGTACACTAGGTGATTCCAAAACTCGTGGTGGGAGGGGACGCAGCTGGGGAGATACTGATCTCAATCCCAGCCCTCTGCCAGTTTCCCTTTCCCAGACGCCTGTCTCCTGTTTCAGACCTTAACTGGTTCTTCCTGAATCAGCCAAACAAATCTCCTTCCTGTCTCCCATCTCCAAACTTAGTTTATGTGGATTTCCTGGGCACCAAGTCTGAATTCACAAGCAAACGTCATCCCACCTGACTCAAGAACGACTCCCATGAGCCTGAGTTCCAGTCTTTCCTGTTCCGTCCTTTAGATTTCCCATTTGGCTGATCATTTGACTGCAGGGAGCTCAAATTGGTACCCTGAATGTTTCTACTTGCTACATTATAGTTCAACACCCTAATATTTCTCCTGGAAAATGCCTTTCAGTTCTAGCATGGGATTCCAGACTCTTCTCCCAAGGAAAAGGCTCTAGAGACTCCTTGGTCTCTCCACACTTCCTAGACATAGGAGTAGGACGTCTCACTCCCAGAACCCAGTGAGCGGGTCCAAGAGAAGAAACTTCCCCAGGGATGGGGGCAGGGTTGTTGCAGGGGTGCGGCCTCCAGATGGCCTCCCCTGGGCTGCTTTTCTGTCTTGGGTCCATTAATTCATTTTCTTCCAAGAATTCTTGGGCTTGTCCCATTGCTTTGATTTCCACTGTACCCACCTGTTTCTTGGGATCAAGGTTTCCTTCCTTCTCTGGCTCCTAAGCCTTGGAATCAGCCATAAATACCCTCCTACTCTCTGACTCCTGAAGTAAGCCACAATCCTTTAATCCTTTTGAAGTTGGAAACAGCTGGAAACAGGCTGAGGGTAAAAAGAGCAGAGACCCATGGATGTTAAGTACAAAGTCTCCCTGGCCACTCTGTTCCCCCAGACACATGTCTGGGGACATATGTCTCCCAGACATATGTCCATGTAACTGAAGCCTGAGGCCAGGGTGCTTCCCGGGACACCCTGCCTTCTTGGGAGCCCCTCCCAAATCCCCTCTCCCTGAATCCCAGACTTGTCTTCCTCTACCGGTCTCTCTATCTCTCTTCAGTAGTCCGTCTCCTGATTTCATGATGTTATTTATTTCATTTCATGCTTCCCTCCACCAGCCCTACCTCCACAGGAGAGAAGAAAATTGGAACGACACTATTGATAGGCCTCCAAAAGATCCCAAGAAAGATCCCTCTACATTGTAGAGAAGCAGACTGTTCTCCCAGTATCAACTTCTTTTTGTTTTAAACCCAAAAAAGTCCACATTCTCTTCCTCCTGGGAAACAGGGCTGGCACGAAACCATGATAGGACTTTTGGAGCTGGCATCTGAGAGGCACTGGAGAACTAGCGGGTGATGACACCCACTGGCACTCAACCAGGAAGCGACATTTTTGTCTGTCCACCATGTGGCCCTTCTTCTCTGTTTCATGTCACAGAACACTTTCCCACAGATGGTCTCTCTGAATTAATATATCTGTCCATGCCTGAGAGGAGGTTCATCTGGCTCATTCAGGGTTCACCATGAGCCTGCAGAAGGAAGTCATGTCGACATCCACCTATGTAGCCATTCTGGCCGCAAAAGCAACATTTGCCAAGGCTGTTCCATGTAGCCATTCCATGGGCAGCCTCAGGAGCTGAAAGCCTGGGTTCAAAGCCCAATTCAACACTCATATAACCCTCAGCAAGCCATTGAACTTCTCTGTGCCTCTGTTTCCTCATCAGTAAAAGTGGAGCAGTAAAAAAACACCTTCTAAGGATTGCAGTGAGAATCAAGTGGGTTAACCCATAAAAGGCACTTAGTGCAAGGACTGTATTCATCATTCACCTCAGTTCTCTAAGTATAAACCCCTCCTCCTACTATTTCACTTCCATCTATCTGCCTCCTTTGCTTACTCCCCGACTCCCTCAAAACTCGCCAGTTCAATCCAAGTTGTAACCTCTTCCAGACAGTCAAAAGCAACATGTTTCTTAGTAAGTTGCTTTGGAATTTTTCTAAACATGTATAGAAATTTTAACACCTTTTTGATCATATTAGATAATCTAAAATGCAAATTAACTCACACACAGTTGATCAATAGGTAATGAGGTTAGTAGAACCAGAAAATTGTTTTGGTTCATGGATCTTTCTCTAGGCAAGGGGCGCCATTCTAGCAGCAATAGAATTGTAACCTTCATCAGCAAGGGTAAAAGAAAACCCAGATTGATTACCACACTGACACCTATAAACGATTATTACTATTTTTACTTTAAGTTCTGTGCTGAACGTGCAGGTTTGTTATGTAGGTATACATGTGCCATGATGGTTTGCTGCACCTATCAACCCGTCATCTAGGTTTTAAGCCCCACATGCATTAGGTATTTGTCCTAATGCTCTCCCTCCCTCCCCTTGCCCGCCAACCCCCAACAGGCCCTGGTGTGTGATGTTTCCCTCCCTGTTTCCATGTGTTCTCATTGTTCAACTCCCACTTATGAGTGAGAACATGCAGTGTTTGGTTTTCTATTCCTGTGTTAGTTTGCTGAGAATGATGGCTTCCAGCTTCATCCATGTCCCTGCAAAGGACATGAACTCATTCTTTTTTATGGCTGCATAGTATTCCATGGTGTTAAATTATTTTAAAGTAACATGAATGCAATCCTGTAGGTAAGCAGATTCACATATATACACATTTATTATATGTCCCACATTTTCTTTATCCAGTCTATCATTGATGGGCATTTGGGTTGGTTCCAAGTCTTTGCTATTATAAATAGTGCTGCAATAAACATACATGTGCATCTGTCTTTACAGCAGAATGATTTATAATCCTTTGGATATATACCCAGTAATGGGATTGCTAGGTAAACAGTTATTTTTAAGCAAATAAACAATACTGGCCTCTGGGGCAGCCTCCATAGAGAAGTGAAGCCCAGCCTGTGCTGAGGCTCTCTTCCTGGGACAGATAGATGCCTCAGGACCCACCTTACCAGCAGCCCAGGGCCTCCTCCACCTGCCCTGTTGATTCTCATGTCAATGTGGCCAGCATAGCTACTCTATTTCTCCACAGCAGCATTTTCTAGCTGCACTGAGCCATCTAACTGGGCTGTTAAGGTTATTGTTTCGGGAACTTTTTGTTTTTATACTGCTCTGGTTACAAAGTTGCATAGTTTTGAGTGGCCTGCTCCAACCACAATTTTTCCTAAATTTGGTTACTTTAGTACACGGTTTTGCAGAACACAGGGTTTTGTAAGAAAACACATATCAAGTTAAAGCAGAAACACCTGTATTATTATCCCTACTTTGAAGACATTTTTCAGTGTATCCACATTTTCTTTGTAACTGGATTTCAAGTCCTTACGTTAAGTCTTGAAATTACCACAAAGAAAACTTACGGGCTCATTTGTTTGGAAATTAGATAGTGTTCTAATACTCTTTCACTCGGGTAGTATTGATCCAGTGTGGACTGATTTATAAGATCAGTTGAAGATACTGTCTAGACTTCAGTTTTTGAGCTACATGAGTTATCTCAGAAACTGAGCATGGCCTCCCTCCCTCCCTCCCTTTCTTCCTTCCTTCCTTTCTTCTGTCACTCTTGGATAGGAGGGCTAATTTTATTAAAACCTATTTCTTGACAACACAGCGGATCATGCCTGTAGTCTCAGCTACTTGGGAGGCTGAGGCAGGAGGATCACTTGAGCCCAGGAGTCCAAGGCTGCAGTGAGCAGTGATGGCACCACCACACTCTAGCCTGGAAAACAGAGCAAGACCCCTTCTCTTAAAATTTTTTTTTTTACCTGTTTCTTAGTGACTGTTTTATTTTCAGTGTTGTCAGTATGATATATCATACTAAGAGAATAATTTATATTCCTTGAAGGAGAAATAAAAATGATATTGCACAATGTGAATTTAGAGAGATTACTTAGGTGTTTATTTGTTTGGATATTTCACATATAGGGTCTCCATTACCTTGCCGTGTGATATGTGATTCATTTGCCCAAAATGATGATGACATCAAATCAAAAAAACGTAACTGATGTTCATACAGAATATACCCCTTGCTATGAAATCCATCCAGATCAAATCCTTGTTATGTCCAGGCTCAGTGGCTAACTCATGTAATCCCAGCACTTTGGGAGGCCGAGGTGGGTGGATCACTTGAGGTCAGGAGTTCGTGACCAGCCTGGCCAACATGGTGAAACCCTGTCTCTACTAAAAATACAAAAATTAGCTGGGCATGGTCGCAGGTGCCTGTAATCCCAGCTACTCGGGAGGCTGAGGCAGGAGAATCGCTTGAACCCGAGAGGCAGAGGTCGCAGTGAGCTGGGATCGCGCCACTACACTCCAGCCTGGGTGACAGAGCAAGATTCCACCTCAAAAAAAAAAAAAAAAAGAAAAAGAAAAAGAGAAAAAAAAATCCCTGCTGTATTAGGTTGGCGCGAAAGTAATCATGGTTTTTGCTATTAAAAGCAAAATGGCAAAAACCGTGATTACTTTCGCCCCGACCTAATAACATTTACACTTACCATTCTCTTCACATACATTATTTAATTTAAAAATCATCTCAATATCATATAAATTAGTAGCCTATGTTTGTTAAATGCTTATCGTGTGCCAAGTCCTCTTCTTTTTAAACAAATGTTTTTATTTCCATAGGTTATTGGGAAATAGGTAGTATTTGGTCACATGAGTAGGTTTCTCAGTGGTGATTTTGAGATTTTGGTGCACCCATCACCCAAACAGTACACACTGAACCTGATTTGTAGTCTTTTATCCCTCACCCCCTTCCCACCCTTTCCCCCTCAGTCCTCAAAGTCCATTGTGTCATTCTTATGCCTTTACATCCTCATAGCTTAGCTCCCACTCATGAGTGAGAACATACGATGTTTGGTTTTCTATTCCTGAGTACTTTACTTAGAATAATAGTCTCCAATCCCATCCAGGTTGCTGCGAATGCCATTAATTCATTCCTTTTCAGGGCTGAGTAGTATTCCATCATATATATATATATATATATATATATATATATATATATATATATACACACACACATACATACATACATATACATACACGTTTCAGTGATAATTCATTTATCCTCAAATCACCTCTTAGAAGGTAAGTGCTCAATTTTCAGGAAAGGAAATTGAAGCCCAGAGGGGCTAATGTGCCTAAGGTCAGACAGCTAGTGTGTTGTGAAGCAGACACTGACAGCCCAGCATGTGGCTCTAGAGCCTGCAGCACAAATGTCTCCGCCCCTCAGCACCACCATGCTGCCCTATGGAGGCAGAAACATCATTTCCATTATGTAGTTGAAGAAGCTGAGGCTTGGAGAGGTTAAGTTCCTGTTCCAAAGCCACAGGTGTTAAGTGGTAAAGCAGGAATTTGAGCTGAAAACACACGCACTTGACCTCTTGGGTCCCTCCTGAATTTTATGCCCCTCTGTTGTTGCAGGCTCCTATAACTTCATGTATCTTCTCCCTTGAAGATTTTTAAGGCTTCAGGCAGAAAAACCTAATGCATTGCACGTATTACTTTTAAATTTACATAGTTATCGTTTATTTCTAAAGTGTATGCAGACATATCTGGTTGAAACAGGAGGTCTTTAGTAAAAAGACATCAATTTGAAAGAATTCTCAAAAAACGTTCTCAAATGTGTAAAGACTTTTTTTCTCTATCTAAAAACTATTCGAATGAACTGGGCAAAAGACTGGCCATTCCTGATAGCTTTGAGATTCCTTCCAATTTCTCTTAAAGTTCCCCAGGAAGATAAACAAAAAGATTAAATGGGGAAATGAAAGCTAAGAAGACCATATGCAAAACACCAGCCTGATTCTCCACTCTCTGTATCACTCAAAAGGGATTGTATAGAGCTGCACATTTTTTGGATTAAAAGTTACACACTCCATAGCCCGAACCAAAACAGGACAGACGCTCCCAGAGGAGACTGGGCCTGCTTCTGAGTCATGCATTCTGTTACTGTGAAACATCAGGTTAGCACTAACCAGAAACACACACAGATTCCCCCACTTTTAAAGCAGTCAAAGCCAGATTTCTGCCGTCCACCCACCAGTTAGCATCTCCTGTTTTGTTTTGGTCAATCTCTTCCACTGTTCTTCTTTGGCCAGAGTGGTGGTAGAAGGTGGATGGAGGAAAACAAGTGGGGAGTACTGGAGAAACAATTTCGTAGCTCCCACTGGAAGAAGACACTCACGACATGCGATTCCCAAAAGAAAAGGGATCCAAATCTAACCCTTTCGCCCACGAGATCGGCCCTAGATAAATCAACTGACCTGGGTTCTATACAGCAGCCTTATTCTCCACCCTGCATAGGAAAGGGATGCTGCCAGCATCCACATTCCCTTTCTAAGCCAGAACCTCCATCCCCCATGTGCTGTGAGCTGAGCCACTCTCGAGAGTTGACAGGAGCTGCCTCACTTGGAAATGTAATGTTCATCCAATGAGCGACACTGTGTAGAAGCCCAGACCCTTGCTTCAAGGGAGGACAATGCTGTGGGGTTGTTCACACTTCAGAGCTCCCCATGGGCTCAGGCTGAGACCAGACTTCGGCTGAACCCGCAGTATCATCAAGCTCCATCCTCCGCCACATGCTGCTGTGTCTCTTACAGGTTTTACCCGCAAGCGCTGTCTCACCAAGTCACTGCACAATAATCTCCGTCCCACGGCCAGGCATGGTGGTTGACGCCTGTAAACTCAGCACTTTGGGAGGCTGAGGTGGGCAGATCACTTCAGGCCACGAGTTCCAGACAAGCCTGGTCAATATGATGAAACCTCATCACTATTAAAAATACAAATATTAGCCAGGTGTGGTGGCATGCACCTGTAGTCCCAGCTACTTGGGAGGCTAAGGCAGGAGAATCACTTGAACCCGGGAGGTGGAGGTTGCAGCAAGCCAAGATCACGCCACTGCACTCCAGCCTGGGTGACAGAGGGAGACTCTGTCTCAAAAAAAGAAAGGAAGGAAGGAAGGAAGGAAGGAAGGAAGGAAGGAAGGAAGGAAGGAAGGAAGGAAGGAGGGAGGGAGGGAGGGAGGGAGGGAGGGAGGGAGGGAAGGAAGGAAGGAAGGAGAGAGAGAGAGAGAGAGAGAGAGAGAGAGAGAGAGAGAGAGAGAGAGAGAGAGAGAGAGAAAGAAAGAAAGAATCAATCTCCGTCTCAGGCTCTGCTTCTCAGAATACCAACCAAAACTACTACCCATTCTAGGTACACTTAGTATCTTGTAAACAAAGGTGACACAAAACCTTCCTATATGTATTTTTTTATTTTATAGATTTCAAATTCAATTCCAAACAAACACAGATTCTGTTCTGTAGTTCTGAAAATGCATTGCTAACTTATTTTTCTACAGGGATTGTCCCAGCCGTACTCCCTCCAGCAATGTTTCAGAGTTGAAGCCAGCACTAGAACTCATCAACGGTCCAAACCAATAAGGTTATGTTATTGCTGCTTTTATTTGTATATCTTGGATTGCTAATGAGGTTGAACATTTCCCCACATTTGTCTACTAATTGCACATCTTTCTTATGTGGATTTCAAATTTGAGAAGAAAATTCCACGCCGGCTTTCCAGAAGTTTCAACACCATGAGATTAATTTCAATGTGTGTGAGGGCTTTTCAGTTCCATGGAAGACAATTCCAAGTTTAAAAACTGGGCAAAGTCATCAGGACTGTTTTTCCTGTGTAGAAAGGTTAAAGTAAAACAGATGTGAAACTCGCCTCCAATCTCTTTTCTGACTGTATTATTTGTCAGGGGATGTTAACTCTTGAACGGACATGCACAAGAATGCTGGAGAAATAATTTAATAGTCATCCAGCTTACACGTCACGCCCTTTTACTAACAAAAACAAACACATTAATTAAATAAGCATAATTGTGATAAGTGACTGACTGCCTTGGCCTTATTTCCTCAGCCCACGGCAAATGCTTCTTGTTCTACTGTCCTTCTCATTTTCTTCCCTTTCTTCATCTTCAAGTGCTCTGAAGGTATGTACTCCCCAAATTTCAGTCCCTGTACCTTTTCCTGTTTCCTGTTTACACTCTCCTGTGGCAATGTGTTTTGTTTTGTTTTTGACATGGAGTTTCGCTCTTGTTGCCCACGCTGGAGTGGCACGATCTCGGCTCACTGCAACCTCCGCTTCCTGGGCTCAAGCAATTCTCCTGCCTCAGCCTCTCTAGTAGCTGGGATTACAGGCATGCACCACTACCCCTGGCTAATTTTGTATTTTTAGTAGAGACAGGGTTTCACCATGTTGGTCAGGCTGGTCTTGAACTCCTGACCTCAGATGATCCACCCACCTCAGCCTCCCAAAGTGCTGGGATTACAGTGTAGCGTGACCCACCGCTCCTAGCAGGTAATGTATTTAAACTATCTGGAGGGATTTTTCCAGATCTTTCCATTTTACTGAGGACTGTCAAATTCCTCAGGGTTCCCCACAAAGTCAGCAGTGCTCTCACATGGGAGGAGAACCTTCACACTGAGGACACGCACTCCTCAGTAAGCACTGCTCAGGAGGAAATGCCACAGAGATAACATGGGTGTTTCCATATCATTCCCGGACCACTATCTGCACACTGATCTGCTGTGTCAAGACAGCTTGTTCTCCGTAGCAATGAACTTTTTGTTATGTGCATAAAACAGGAGTTGTTAGACAAATTTGGCCAGGTGTGGTGGCTCACGCCTGTAATCCCAGCATTTTGGGAGGCCAAGGCAGGTGGATCGCTTGAGGTCAGGAGTTTGAGACCAGCCTGGTCAACATAACAAAACCCTATCGCTACTAAAAATATAAAAATGAGCTGGGCATGGTGGCACGCACCTGTAATCCCAGCTACTCGGGAGGCAGAGGCAGAAGAATCACTTGAACCCAGGAGACAGAGGTTGCAGTGAGCTGAGATTGTGCCACTGCACTATAGCCTGGGCAACAGAACAAGACTATCTCAAAAAACAAAACAAAACAACAACAACAACAACAAAACAGGAGTTGTTAGACAAATTCTGCCCAAGGATGTGTGTTTCTGGCCTGTGTTAAGACTAAATTACAGTGGACTCTTGAACAACATGGGTTTAAACCAGTGGATCCATTTATACATGGTGACCTTTGCTACCCCTGAGACAACAAGACCAGTCCCTCCTCTGCCTCCTCCTCCTCCCCGCAGCCAACTCAGCATGAAGACATTCAGGATGAAAACCTTTATGATGGAAACTCCACTTCCACTTAATGAATAGTAAATGTATTTTCTCTTAGGATTTTCTTAATAACATTTTCTTTACTCTAGCTTACTCCATTTTAGGAATACAGCATACATATAACGTAGGTATTAGTCTGTTCTCACACTGCTATAAAGAAATACCTAAGACTGGGAGATTTATAAAGAAATGGGGTTTTTGGCTCTGCAGGCTGTACAGGAAGTATAGCAGCTTCTGCTTCTGGGGCAGCCTCAGGAAGCTTCCAAACATGGCGGAAGGCAAAGAGGGAGCAAGACGTTTTACACGGCAGGAGCAGGAGCAAGAAAGAGACTGGGGAAGTGCTAACACTTTTTTTTTTTTTTTTTTTTTTTTTTTTTTTTTTCCTGAGACAGAGTCTCACTCTGTTGCCCAGGCTGGAGTGCAGTGGCATGATCTTGGCTCACTGCAACCTCTGCCTCCCAGGTTCAAGCGATTCTCCTGCCTCAGCCTCCCCAGTAGCTGGGACTATAGGCACGTGCCAGCACGGCCAGCTAATTTTTTGTGTTTTCAGTAGAGACAGGGTTTCACTGTTTTAGCCAGGATGGTCTCGATCTCCTGACCTCGTGATCCGCCCGCCTCAGCCTCCCAAAGTGCTGGGATTACAGGCATGAGCCACTGCGCCCAGCCGCTAACACTTTTAAATGCCAGATCTCGCAATAATTCACTCACTCACTATCACGAGAACAGCACCAAAGGGATGGTGTTCGGCATTCATTCATGGAAGACCACATCCACCATCTAATCACCTCTCACCAGGCCCCACCCCCAACACTAGGGATAACAATTTGACATGAGATTTGATGAGGGCGCAGTTCCAAACCATATCACTACATATACCATAAAAAATTATACGTTAATTGATTGCTTATGTTATTGGTAAGGCTTCTGATCAACAGGAAGCTATTAATAGTTATGCTTTTGGGGATTCAAAAGTTATTTGTAGATTTTCAACTGCATGGGAGTCGACACTCCTGACCCCCACGTCGTTCAAGCATTAACTGTACTTGCCCCTCTAAAACGGGAGATCTCATATCCAATTTCTAGTTTCTCTTAAAAAAAAAAAAAAAAAAAAAGCATCTGACTATATTAGGCTCCTCATTCCCATGTGGCAAGGTACTGGCCTCTCTCTTTTTAATTGAGGCATGTACTCTACAGTTTACTACAGTCCTCATTGCTCTCTCTGGCCTTCAACCTCCATACTTTCTTGCCTCTTAGTACCCTTTCTTCCTTCCTTCTTAAACATCTTCTTGGCTGGGCGCAGTGGCTCACGCCTGCAATCCCAGCACTTTGGGAGGCTGAGGTGGGCAGATTACCTGAGGTTGGGAATTTGAGACTAGCCTGACTACCATGGAGAAACCCCGTCTCTACTAAAAATACAAAAAATTAGCTGGGCGTGGCGGCACATGCCTGTAATCCCTGCTACTCCGGAGGCCGAGGCAGGAGAATCGCTTGAAGCTAGGAGGCGGAGGCTGTGGTGAGCCGAGATTGCCTATTGCACTCCAGCCTGGGCAACAAGAGCGAAACTCCGTCTCAAATAACAAAAAACCAAAAAAATCCTCTTTCCCTGGCTGGGATTCTGTCTCCCTTTATGCGCCCTTCAACTTACACCTCTATGTGGCATGGTCTATTCCATGCAGAATCCTAACTGATGGCACCTCTTCTCCATAGCCTCTACTGACTGCCCCCACCAAGTTAATCCTTGACTCTTCCGTACTTCTTCTCTGGCACATGTATACCTGCATGTATTTACCTATAAACATTGGGCAGCAAATTTATATTGAGAGACTAGAATACAACAGATACTCTGTGAGGGGTTTCACATATAAAATGCTCCAGGGTAGCATGGAGTACATAGTTGGTGGAAAATGCCAGGATCACAGGTTGTGCAGGGCATCATGGGAGGATACAGGAAAGCCCACTCCATCTGAACCAGACTACCTGGAGTAAATGACTCACTTGATCTGAGATTTGAAGGACAAGGAGAAACTAGCTTAGCTAACAAGTTAAGGAAAGGTGAATTTCAGGGAAAGAAAGCAGTACCTGAGAAGGCACACAAGCCTAAAGTTTGGTGGCAAAAACACAATATAGGTCTTTTTTTTTTTTAATATCAAGCCTATCATGCTGCTTTGTTTTCATAACCAGCAATGCAAAAATTAAGGAAAAAGTTTTCACAAGCACAGTCAATCAAAACTGGATGAGGACATGCAAGGCTTTCTCACTTACTTGGAGTTAAATAAGAACCCATTTTATCCAAAGCTTTTCCAAAGTATTTTCTGGAAGTTGCAATGAAATCAAATCTGATTCCCCAAATCTCCTCATGGGGATCATTTAGCAAATAAAAAATGTAAGTGAGTAACAATTTCCTCCCAAACTTTCAAATTAAATTTTTTGCTATAATGTCACAAAAATTATTACCTGAATTTATCTTGCAGGCAAATTAGATGATGTTTTACATTCTTTCCCCCATGAAATCACTTTCAAGAATTAAGTCAGAAAGAGAAGAGGCCAATTTTAGCAGCAATTTGCTCTCGCTATAGCTGGATTTTGGTTAAAACTGCCTGAAGTAAACTTAATAAACACTCATATCACGATCTACCTCTTAAAATTTCAGGTTCCACATACAAAATTCCAACTGAATCTGCCAAATATGCAAAGCCCCAACGAAAAGTATTAGTTTTAAAAGTTTGAAGTTATTGGTAGCTTACTTAACATTCTGAAAATGAAATCCCTGTATTCTTCAGCCAAATATCTCTCCTTTTGATAACTTGGAAACTTCAGGATAGAACATGAGAACTTTGCCATGAGCATTCAAGTTCTCACAAAGCAAGGCATGTATTCTAGTACTTTCCATGGGATTGACAACCTTGATAATAATATGAACAAATCTCATATTTGTTTGATTGCCAGGCAGGGTTTTGAATGCTTAGCAGTGAATACCTGATTTTTTTTTTTCCTGTCAAATTCCTCACTGTGAATTCCACATTATTGGAGCATTATTAAATGCACATTCTTATCAATTTAAACAAAAATTTTAATTATTGCATGTTTTAGAGGCATGGTCACTCTCTGTCACCCAGACTGGAGTGCAGAGATACAATCATAGCTCACTACAGCCTCAACCTTCTGGGGTCAAGCAATTCTCCCACTTCAGCCTCCCAAGTAGCTGGGACAACTGGCATACATACAACACCATGCCTGGTTAATTTTTCTGTTTTTTGTAGGGACAGGGTCTTGCTATGGTGCCCAAGCTAGTCTCGAACTCTGGGCCTCAAGCTATCTTCCTGCCTCAGCCTCACAACATGCTGAGATTACAGGCATGAGCCAGTACACCTGGTCCTATTATCAATTTTTAATATCTCATTTGTTTGGAAGAATTTTGACAGAGCTTCAAAGACTTTATTAGGTTTAGTGGTAACACCACAAGCTTGAGAAAATAGTTCCTTTTTTTCTGCATCCTCTTTAACCACAAGTTATGCAGAAGCACATGGTGTAGCTCAAAGTTCTTGGGGGAAATCAGAAGATGTATCAAACTAATGATAAGAAAATGCAGGCTGGGTGCGGTGGCTCATGCCTGTAATCCCAGCACTTTGGGAGGCCGAGGCAGGCTGGATCACCTGAGGTCCAGAGATTGAGACCATCTTGGCCAACATGTGAAACCCTGTCTCTACTAAAAAATACAAAAATTAGCTTGGCTTGGTGGTGCACACCTGTAATCCCAGCTACTAGGGAGGCTGAGGCAGGAGAATCGCTTGAACCTGGGAGGCAGATGTGTGTTTCTGGCCTGTGTTAAGACTAAATTACAGTGGACTCTTGAACAACATGGGTTTAAACCGGTGGATCCATTTATACGTGGTGACCTTTGCCAAGATCACGCCACTGCACTCTAGCCTGGCGACAGAGTGACACTCCATCTCAAAAACAAACAAACAAACAAACAAAAAACAAACAAAAAAAGAAATGCAATGATTTGATCTTTTGCAAAACTCAGAGTGTCATGTCAGCAGGTAAGACATTCTAATGTGTGACTGTAGATTCCAAGAAAGAAAAATTCTGGAATAGCTTCTACATATTTATTCAAATAAACTTGTGGCAGCACTCAGAACGCAGAGTTCTTTGAGAATTTCTTCAGCATTGTGAAATTTTGTTCTCCAGTGATTAAAAGGGCTACTGATATTGTTTGGCTCTGTGTCCCAAATCCCATCTTGAGTCGTGATCCCCATGTTTTGGGGTAAAAGCCTGGTGCAAGGTGATTGGATCATGGGGGCACATTCTTGCCTTGTTGTTCTTGTGACAGTGAATGAGTTCTCATGAGATCTGATGGTTTTAAAGTGTGAAACATCCCCCCTCACTCTCTCTGCCTCTCCCTGCCACCATGTAAGACGTGCCTTGCTTCCCCTTTACCTTCAACCATGATTGTAAGTTTCCTGACGCCTCCCTAGCCATGCAGAACTGTAAGTCAATTAAACTTCTTTTCTTTATAAATTACCCAGTCTCAGATAGTTCTTTATAGCAGTGTGACAACAGACTAATGCAGCTACTTTATACAAAATCTTTACAGCCATTACAACATCTTCTGTATATGTTCCAATATTAATATTATATATGCAGATAATTGCACTCTGTAATTATAAAGGCTACCCATATAAAAACAATTTGTATAAATTTGATTTAAATGCATTAAAGCTAAGAGAGGGCTACATGGTTCCTTTGACTGGTGTTTTCTTCACATAAAACACACCTGAGGAAGTTGAATCCCTGTTGCTTGCAATATACCTGGATCTAACCTTGATATATAAGTAAGTCTCATCAGATTTCAGTGTTTGGGCTGCCATCTTCAGCTGCCTTATAGACGAAAAACATTAATGAGGAGTATTTTCAAGAGTGCCAAGCTGGTTTTGAAGAGTAATTAGTGCTGCTGATGGCAGTTGCTACATGACTGCCTAGTTTCTTCTCATACCTGAATCTTATAAGCACACTATTTGTTCATTCTATGAGTACAAATATGTTGGAGGTCTAAAATATGCCACCCATTAGAAACCCAAACCTTGATATCATACAATATACCATGTAACAAACTGCACATGTGCTCCCTGAATCTAAAATAAAAACTAAGGCTCGATGCATTGGCTCACATTTGTAATCCCAACACTTTGGGAGGTGAAGAGCGAGGGTCACTTGAAGCCAGGAGTTCCAGACCAGCCTGTGCAACATAGCAAAATTCTGTCTCTACGACTGTTTTTTAACAAACAGCCAGGCATGGTGATGCATTCCCGTAGTCCCAGCTACCTGGGAGGCTTAGGTGAGAGGATTGCTTGAGTCCAGGAGTTTGAGGCTGCAGTGAGCTATGATTGCACCACTGCACTCCAGCCTGGATAATACAGTGAGGCCCTGTCTCAAACAATAAAATAAAATAAGATGCTACCTTTTAATGGAGACTTACGCAAGGTTTAAAATATTTTTTATGATTCTCTGATTTTTGTTGTTGTTGTTTGTTTGTTTGTTGAGATGGAGTCTCACTCTGTCACCCAGGCTGGAGTGCAATGGCACGATCTCGGCTTACTGCAATCTCCACCTCCCAGGTTAAAACAATTCTTTCACCCCAGTCTCCCCAGTAGCTGGGATTACAGCCACCCACCATCATGCCAGGCTAATTTTTGTATTTTTGTAGAGACAGGGTTTCATCATATTGGCCAGACTGGTCTTGAACTCCCGACCTCAGGTGATCAGCCGGCCTCAGCCTCCCAAAGAGTGATTTTTAATTTACTGTTGGACTGAACTCCATTGTTAAACAATATAAAGATATATAAAGAAAAACGGATCATTCCCCAGCCTCTCTAAAAACTAATCCCTCTGATGTAAATCAAGTTATCCATCTACCCTATTCTTCCTGTACCTATAAATGTATCATTCTTACATTAACATACACACAAACATGCAGTGTTTTTATCTTATAAAATAAAATGGTATTATATTGCACATTTTCTTGCAACTTGTTTTATCACTTAACAGTTTCTCATAGATGATCTAGCTGGTCCACAGACGGATGTATAACTCATTTTCGTTTTAAGGAACACCATAAACTGAGATTCTGATTTAATTTGCATTAAAATAGAGAAGTTTTTTTAATCATACTATATTTCCATCCAGTAACATGGCATAAGTTTTCATTTTTTAAGGTTTACTTTATATTCTTCAAGAAAAAAGATTTACATATAGACACTGTAATTTTTTGTTAAATTTTTTAGTTTTTTTCTTGCCTGTTGGGAAGAGGGCTTTATTTTCCACTTATATTTAACTGCTTTTTGTGAGTATGGTAAATTGTATTATTTGTCATTAACTACTCTCTCCTTGGTTAGAGGACTATACATCCATGCACTGTTGGGTATAATTTACAATACCTTCAGAGCTGAAGCATGCTTCCTCCCCCCATTTGGGCTGGCCATGTGATTTGTTTTGGCCGATGAATGTGAGTGGATGTGACATAAGTACATCCAAATAGATGTTTTAAATCAGCTGTGTGATTTCACTTGGCCTCTTGAGCTTCTGCTCCATGGCACGGAAATGTCCAGGTAGGGGCTGCTTCTTCAGTCTAGATCCCAGAATGAGAAAGCTTGTGAAGCAGACCTCCCACTGACCCACAGTATGGAGCAGAGTAGCAGCCAACTGTGAAGAACTGGGAAGGGTCTATATTTCACTGTATTTTCAAGCCAATTATGTTAACTTGTCAGTTTCATGGATGCTGACTAAAGACACTTGGGTTAGAGACAAAACACTTGATTACAGCAAAAGTCAGAATGTCAGCATGTCTCTGTTGGTTCCCTGAGTCTTCATTTTCAGTGATGATGTGAATAGGCCCAGATGGATGCCTGAACAAATGCTGGGTTGCATTAGAGGAAAGGAACATAGAACTTAAATTCCATCATTTCATAGCAAGTAATGAGCAAGCCAGCTCTTTGTCCCAGAGGTAAAAATCACCTCCTCCCTCAAGGTTGCTTGTTGTAAACACAACCCTGAGAAAAGGCTGGGTAGGAAATGATTAGGCCCTTGCATGCTTAGCACACTCAGCAAGATATGTAGGAACAAGAGCAACACATGGAGGAGAGTTTCCCAACATCAACCTTCAGCCCTCATGTAATGTCAGTGAGAAATAAATGTTTGCTCTTGTAAGCCACTGTGATGTAATTGTTTTCATATACAACAAAGTTGTAACTAGTACAAAGGACATTTGTATATTTATCTTATATCTTGCCACCTTGCCTAATTCTCTTATTTTAAAACATGTTTTTAATAGTTTTGTGGGTTTTCTAGGTATAATAATGTCTTTGCAAATAAAGTGAATTGCCTCCTTTCCCAAGTATTTATATTATTATGGTTTGTTTGGGTTTTTTGAACCTTCTGTATTAGCCTAAATCCCAAAACAATTTTAATTAAAATGATGATAGTAAATATGTCATTTATTAAGTTATTGTGCCTTACTTCCAAAGTCAACCTTTGTTACTCTGCTGGGAATGACCGGGCTGGAACTTCAAACCATATTTTTGCTTTGCAAGTTGGCTCCCATTAAACTTTGCTGATAGAGGTGCTTCACGGAGCTCACAGGCTGAATGAGGAGGAAGAGGCTTGTTCTTTCCTGCATGTTTTTTGGGGGCTTCCTATTTGCTTCTTTTTCTTACGAGTGGCATCCCACCAATGCTTCTTCATCTTGACAGCAGCAGTTCCTTCCTGTAGCAACAAGTGAACCCAATTGACGGTATTTCTAAATTTGGAAAAAATTGCCTCACTGCATCTCCCCCAGAGATATTATCAATACCTTCTACTCAGAGGTCTGAGCTTCATTTCTAAGACAGCCCTTCTCCAAGCTCCTAAGCTTTAATAAATCCAACCTCTTTTCTTGATCCCACCCAATCACAGAGCAGTAGCTGTTTTCTGCGGTTCCTATTTCTGTGATCTCAAGTTCTCTTATTTTTAGCTACCTCACGAACGATTTAATACCTAGTTAATAATTCTTTAGATTAAATTCTCTCTGCTAAAATAACTGGTGTAGCTTCTGCTTCCTGACTGACCCTTAACTAATACATTAGGTATTCCAATTTATTTCCTGATTTTAACAATAGTTGCTTTAGGTATTTGCCTTTTAATATTACGGTTGCTGGTTTTGAGTTTTTGGCTAATCACTGTTGAAGTTTATCAAATGTGTTTCTTGTGTATATTTATAAATACATATATTTTCCTCCCTTAATAGTTAATATAATAAACTAGATATATCTCATAATGTTGACTCATCCTTACATTCCTGGAATTCATAACTAATAGTATAACACATATGTAGTACCTACTACGTTATGTCCTAAAACTGTATACACACATACGTATACATATTCCCTTAATAAACCTATATAGGTTTATACAGTTTATAAATATAGTTATAAATACAGTTTACAAATACTTATAATTAGTGTTAATGTTGCCAAATTTGCATTACCAAATATTTATTTAGAACTTATATTCATAACTAAAATTGAACTATACTTAGAATTTTCTATCTTGTACTGTTATTATTACTTGTTTTCTACCTATCTGATCTCCTCTGTTGAATTGAAAGATTATTAAAAGTCAATGCCTTACTGATATTTTTCTCTTACAAAGTCTATATTATAGTATCTTGCACAGAGCACATGAATGATATACATGTTGAATGAATAAACACAGGTAATAGATCTGAAAGTAAGCATTTTTAACAAATTAGCATTTATTCTGTAATATAAAATTTTAATTTCATACATTAAAAGTATTTGTAAGGAATAAAAATACTTAACAATAGATAAATTTGGTGTTTAGGTTTTTCTGGGCATATGTGTTCATTTCAGAACTCAGAAATCTTTAAAGTTAATGCAGATCCTGTTTCTTTAAATGTCTCTTCACAGAATTTTAAAATTCTCCATTTAGTTAACAGCAATAATTGCTTTTGTACACTTAAGAGTTACTGTATTATGTTTTATGACACAGATTATATCAAAATTAGTTCTTTTTCCAGAAGATTAAAGAAAAATTAATAGAAGATATGCATCAAGGATTCTTAACGTATAAAACCATTTTCAACAGAATGCTTTTTATTTAAGTCAAAATTGGATTTCCATGGTTTGGGGCTTGAGGGTTTCTAAGGTTTTGCTCCTGCAGATTCAAGACTTGTACTGGACATCAAAGGTAATCATGTTACCCCTTCAAGACACTAGCTAAAGGAATTGGCAATTATTTACAATTGAGCTTTGCTTGAGTCCTTCTCGTCAAAGTAGCTATCAATAGGTCTTTGTAATTATGTTTAAGGACAAGACACGTCCTTATTTATTTAAGTGTGTTTTAAAAAATGTATTTTAAGGACCTTCTGTGAACACAGCACAATACTGGGAGACAAATAAGAAAAGCAAAAATGTATCCTCTATTACCAAGGATCTTACAATACAAGGAAGAGACCATATGCAAACTCAAATTTTATATTAGAAACAACAGTATAGGACAAGAATTTTTTTCAGTCCCAATAATACTAAAAAGAAAAATCCATCAAAATGGAAGGAATAGAGTGCTTACGGGGCACACTGAAGGTTTTTTTTTTTTTTTTTTTTTTCTGTTTGGTTTTTGTAGTATTTTGTAGTTGCTTTAATTCCAGGTTCTAATTTCATGTGATTGGGGAGGTAATAATTGACCATTTATGATCATGATAACAAAGAACATTTTTCTCATATCCTCAGGCATGTCTGGAAGCAGTAATGTAAACAATAATAATGGGAATTATTTTATTCATTTTGAAAATTAAAATGTAAATATTTGTTTTTAAACTTCCTTACAGCCCTAAGGTTTATAACTGTAATTTTTACTATAAAGAAAGATTACTATGTATCCTTGTTACTGAAAGACAGTAGTTTTACAAAGCCCAGGCTGGAATTATTTGAGAAAATATTTTTGAATTTATTATATATCCTAAAAGTGACATAAAATATATTTTATCAGTTCATTTGTTTGTGTACCTCAACCTATGTGGTTTCAATGTGTGTGTATGTATCATACATCTCATTATGGCAAAAATCTACACAAAGTTCTGAAAACCATGCACTTTTAATGAAACTCATCTAAACTTTAGAAGTATGTGAGGGTATAGAACTATAGTTTGATTATATTAGGTATAGTTTATATTACTATCCTTTTTTTTTTTTGAGACGGGGTCTTGCTGTCACCCAGGCTGGAGTGCAGTGGCGTGATCTCAGCTCACTGCAACCTCCGCATCCTGGGTTCAAGCAATTCTCCTGCCTTAGCCTCCCGAGTAGCTGGGACTATAGGCATGTGCCACCATGCCCAGCTAATTTGTGTGTGTGTGTGTATTTTTAAAATAGATGGAGTTTCACCATGTTGGCCAGGCTGGTCTTGAACTCCTGACCTCAAGTGATCCCCTGGCTCGTCCTCCCAAAGTGCTGGGATTACAGGCGTGAGCAACCACACCAGGCCTATTATCCTATATTTTTAATCCAAGTTTTTACTTTTCTTCTCTATATAGATTCTTCTTATCATTGGTTTTCTTGGATGATGATTTAATGACAAGGAAAAAAGAAATACATATAGTTTGCAGGTTGTTAAGTGACACAAACATCTATTTCAGGGAATTAAAATGGCAACTTAGGGGAATTTTGTTTTCTTTTTCATTAGGTTTATTAAGAAATGTAAGTTTTATCATTCACATCGATTATGTTATATTTAAAAATACTAGAGCTGGCAATTTAAAAATCCACACAATTGACTTAAAGAAGATGTTTGCAAGGAAAAAAAGAGAGAAGACCCAAATAAACAAAATAGAAACAAAAAAAGAGACATTACAACTAGTTATCACAGAAATACAAAAGATTGGCAGGGCACAGTGGCTCATACCTGTAATCCCAGCACTTTGGGAGGCCGAGCCTGGTGGATCATGAGGTCAGGAGTTCAAGACCAGCTTGGCCAACATAGTGAAACCCTGTCTTTACTAAAAATACAAAAAAGAAAAAAAAAAATTCCAGGTGTGGTGGCAGGCTTCTGTAGTCCCAGCTGCTTGGGAGACTGAGGCAGGAGAATTGTCTGAACCCAGGAGGCAAAGGTTACAGTGAGCAGACATTGTGCCATTGCACTCCAGCCTGGGTGACACAGTGAGACTCTGTCTCAAAGGAAAAAAAAAAGAAACAAAATACAAAAGATCATTAGAGACTATTAGGAACAACCATGTGCTAACAAACTGGAAAACCTAAAGGAAATGGATACATTCCTGGATGTATACAACCTACCAAAATTGAATGAGGAAGAAAGAGAAAACCTGAGCAGATTGATAACAAGTAATGAGATTGAACCAGTGATTAAAAAGTCTCCCAACAAAGGAAAGTCCAGGATCAATGGCTGCATTGCTGAATTGTACCAAGTTTATAAAGAAGAGCTAACCTCAATTCTCCTAAAACTATTTCAAAAAAACTGAAGGTCCGGGTGTGGTGGCTCAGGCCTATAATCTCAGCAGTTTGGGAGGCCGAGATGGGCGGTCACAAGGTCAAGAGATCGAGACCATCCTGGCCAACATGGTGAAACCCCGTCTCCACTAAAAATACAAAAATTACTTGGGCATGGTGGTGCATGCCTGTAGTCCCAGCTACTTGCGAGGCTGAGGCAGGAGAATCACTTGAACCTGGGAGGTGGAGGTTGCAGTGAGCCGAGATTGCACCACTGCACTCCAGCCTGGCAACAGAGTGAGGAGGAAATTCTCCCTAACTCATTATCTGAAGCCAGTATTACCCTGATACCAAAACCAGACAAGGGCACAACAATAAAAGAAAACTGCAGGCCAATGTCCCGATTAAAGATAGATGCAAAAATCCTCAAGAAAATACTAGCAAACTGAATCCAACGGTACATCAAAAAGAAAACACACCATGATCAAGTGGGATTTATCCCAGGGATGCAAGGATACTTCAACATACACAAATTGGTAAACATGATACATCATGTCAACAGAATGAAGGACAAAAACCACATGATCCTCAGTAGATGCAGCAAAAGCATTTGATAACATTCAACATCCGTTCATGATAAAAACTCTCAACAAACTAGGAATAAAAGAAATGCACCTCAATTTAATAAAGGCCATATATGACAAACTCTTAGCTAACAACATACTGAATGGGGAAAAGCTGAAAGTCTCCTCTGAGAACTGGAACAAGACAAGGACAACCACTTTAACTACTCCTATTAAACACAGCAAGAAAAGTCTCACCAGAACAATCAAGCAAGAAAAAAAAAAAAAAGACAAAAAGGCATCCAAACCAGAAAAGAAGCCAAATTTTCCCTCTTTGCAGATGATACAATCTTTTATTTAGAAAAATCTAAATACTCTACCGAAAAAAGTCTTAGGTCTCTCTGATAAACAAATTCAGTAAAGTTGAAGCACACAAAATCAACATCCAAAAATCAATAGTATTTCTACACACTAATAACAAACTATATGAAAAGAAATTAAGAAGGATTCCATTTACAATAGCTACAAAAATAATAAAATACCTAGAAATAAATTTAACTAAAGAGGTGAAAAAAACTTTACAATGGAAACTACAAAACACTGATGAAAGAAACCGAGGAGGATGCAAACAAATGAAAAGCCGTCCTGTGCTCATTGGTCAGAAGAATCAATATTGTTAAAATGGCCATACTATCAAAAGCAATGTACAGATTCAATGGAATCTTTATCAAAATTCCAATGTAATTTTTCACAGAATTAGAAAAAACAATCCTAAAATTTGTATGGAGCCAAAAAAGAGCGTAAATAGCCAAAGCATTATGCTACCTCACTTCAAAATCACTTCAAAATATATTTCTTTCTTTCTTTTCCTTTTTTTTAGATGGAGATTTGCTCTTGTTGCTCGGGCTGGAGTGCAATGGCACGATCTCAGCTCGCTGTAACCTCTGCCTCCCAGGTTCAAGCGATTCTCCTGCCTCACCCTCCCAAGTAGCTGAGATTACAGGCACACATCACCATGCCCAGCTAATTTTGTATTTTTCTAGTAGAGACAGGGTTTCACCATGTTGGTCAGGCTGGTCTCAAACTCCTGACCTCAAGTGATCCACCCACCTCGGCCTCCCAAAGTGCTGGGATTACAGGCATGAGCCACCGTGCCTAGTCCAAAACATATTTCAAGGCTATAGTAACCAAAACTGCATAGTACTCACATAAAAAACAGACACACAGACAAATGGAACAGAAGTGACAATCCAGAAATAAATCTACATATTTAGAGTCAATTGATTTTCAACAAAGGTGCCAGAACGTACTCTGGGGAAAGGACATCTTTTTCAATAAATGGTGCCGGGAAAATTGGATATCTACACGTAGAAGAATGAAACTAGACCTGTATTTCTCACTACATAAAAAAATCATTTCAAGATGGGTTAAAAACCTAAAAGTAAGACCCGAAACGATAAAACTATTAGAAGAAAACATAGGGTAAACACACTAGGACATTGGTCTAGGCAAAGATTTCATGGCTAACACCTCAAAAGCACAAGCAGCAAAACTAAAAATCAGCAAATTAAACTACATAAAACTAAAAAGCTTTTGTACAGCAAAGGAAACAATCAGCAGAGTGAAGAAACAACCTGCAAAATCGGAGAAAATATTTGCATATTTCTCCCTATTCATCTGCACTATTCATCTGACAAGGGACTAATGTCCAGAATATACAAAGTACTCAAACTGAACAACAGGAAAAAAACAAATAATACCATTTAAAAATGGGCTAAGGACAAGAATAGACATTTCTCAAAAGGAGACATACAAATGGCCAACGGGTTTGTGAAAAAATGTTCAATATCACTAATCATCAGGGAAATACAAATCAAAACCACAGTGAGGTATCATCTTACCCCAGTTAGAATGGTTATCATCGAAAAGACAGAAAATAACAGACGCTGGCAAGGATATATAGAATAGGGAGCTCAGACACTGTTGATGGGAATGTAAATTAGTCCAGCCATTATGGAAAACAGTACAGAGACTTCTCAAAAACAAACGAAAAAATGGAACTACCATAAGATCTAACAATGCCACTACTGGGTATTTATACAAAGGAAAGGAAGTCAGTGTATCAAAGGGATACCTGCACCCCCATATTTATTGCAGCACTGTTCACAATAGCAAAAAATATAGAATCAACTGAAGTGTTCATCAACAGATGAATGGGTAAATAAAATGGAATACTATTCACACAATGGAATACTAGTCAGCCATAAAAAATGAAATTCTGTCATTGGCAGCAACAGGGATGGAACCGGAGGTCGTTATGTTAAGTGAAATATAAGCAAGGCACAGAAAGACAAACATCACATGTTCTCACTCATGTGTGGAAGCTAAAACAGTTAATCTCATGGAGGTGGAGAGTAAAATGATAGTTACCAGAGGCTGGGAAGGGTGTGGGGTGGGAGGGATGAAGGGAGGTTGGTTAATGGGTAGGAACATGCAGTTAGATAGAAGGAATAAGTTCTGATGTTACACAGCAGAGTCTAATGACTATAGTTAACAACAATGTATTGCGTATTTCAAAACAGCTAGAAGAGAGGGCTTGAAATGTTACCAACACAAAGAAATAACGTACTGGAGATGAGGAATACCCTAAACACCCTGACTGGATAATGACATATTCTATGCATGTAACAAAATATCACATGTGTCCCGTAAGTATGTACAAATATTATGTATCAAGAAAAAATTAATTAAAAAAAGAAAAAGAAGAAGTTTGTTCAAAGTTTTCTTTTTCTTTTTTCTTTTTTTTTTTTGAGACAGAGTCTTGCTCTGTCGCCCAGCCTGGAGTGCAGTGGCTCGATCTCCACTCACTGCAAGCTCCGCCTCCCGGGTTCACTTCAGTCTCCTGCCTCAGCCTCCCGAGTAGCTGGGACTACAGGCGCCCGCCACCACGCCCGGCTAATTTTTGTTTTTTTGTACTTTTAGTAGAGACGGGGTTTCACCATGTTAGCCAGGATGGTCTCAATCTCCTGACCTCGTGATCCACCCGCCTCAGCCTCCCAAAGTGCTGGGATTACAGGCATGAGCCACGGTGCCCGGCCTGTTCAAAGTTTTCTTACTAGCTCTCTGGAATGCCAACCAAAGGATGAAAACGTAAAACATATATTTATTGTTAATAATGTGTTAAAAGCCCCTTTATTGTATGGCTTAGGGACTGTTCAGTTTTCTCTACAGTTTGCTATTTTTTCGTTTTTAAAATTTAGTAGTTTGACTTTTTGTTGGTTGTTCAAAAAATGCTATTTTTGCATACAAAAAATCTATAGATGAAAGGAAGAAAATTATGTCAAAAAATAACAGAAAATTACTTAGGACACTTTCCTAGTTTTAAAATGGAAGTTGATACTTTTGAGTTGTCAAGGTTTTTTTGTGTTTTGTGTGTTTTTATCAAAATCTCAGATTTAATGAGAACTATTGAAATTTGAAGATGGTCCTGAATGGAAAAAGATGGAAGACAGAGGTGAAATCAACTAATGGAGAAACTTTAGAAAATGCCGCAGTTCCACAACAACATCTTTCCTGTTTTTGAAAATGAGTCTTTGCAGGTGTGTTTCCTATCTTGCTTTCCTGCTCAAGAAGAATGTTTATCATTTTCTGAGTTTACCAGCAATTGGTGTGTGCTGAGAGCTCATTTATTACAAAATGTCGCTAACTCACTCCTGTCCTCTTAAATTTAAAACAGCTGCTACCCACTGCCAGGATCTAAATCTTCACAGACAGATTTCCAGACTCTCTGTATGCCTGTATTACATTTTTGTTAATAATAATCTCTGTCCATCAAGGTGACAAGGGGACATTGTGCTTCTGAACACATATTTTTTCTGTCCATATATAAAAAAACTAAAGCTTTCATTTTGTTAATACAAACCCATGATTTAATGTTTTTTAAAAAACCACTGATTGTTGGTGCCATTTGAGGCACTACAGTTTACTTTTGCTTCAAGAATCGTAACTTCCAACATTGCTCCCTTTCCATGGAGTTATATTTTCTTAATATTATCTCTGAATTAGAATAGCTCATTTACTGAGTGAAAGTTGCAGAGGGATCCCAACTAAATGTTAAAAGACAGCAGGCCGGGTGTGGTGGCTCACACCTATAATCCCAGCACTTTGGGAGGCCAAGGCAAGTGGATCATGAGGTTAAGAGATCAAGACCATCCTGGCCAACATGCTGAAACCTCGTCTCTACTAAAAATACAAAAAATTAGCCAGGCATGGTGGCGGGTGCCTCTAGTCCTAGCTACTTGGGAGGCTGAGGCAGGAAAATCACTTGAACCCAGGAGGTGGAGGTTGCAGTGAGCCGAGATCAAGCCACTGCATTCCAGCCTGGCAAAAGAGCAAGACTCCATCTCAAAACAAAACAAAAAAAGACAGCGAATTTGGAAAAAGAAACTTATTCTGTAATTTTAAATTGGATTGTAATTTTGTTTTTCAGATTAAATTTCCACAATTTAGAATTTACAATCTTGTCAACAATCATTTGTGAAGAAAGTACAATTTTCAACTTTTTCAATGACCACTTCACTGTCTTAAAATATACGAAAATATGGGCCAGACACGGTGGCTTAAACCTGTAATCCCAACACTTTGGGAGGCCGAGACGGGTGGATCACAAGGTCAGGAGATTGAGACCATCGCGGCTAACGCAGGGAAACGCCGTCTCTACTAAAAATACAAAAACTTAGCCATGCCTGGTGGCAGGTGCCTGTAGTCCCAGCTACTCGGGAGGCTGAGACAGGAGAATGGCGTGAACCCGGGAGGCGGAGCTGGCAGTGAGCCAAGATCATGCCACTGTACTCCAGCCTGGGCGACAGAGCAAGACTCCGTCTCAAAAAAAAAAAAAAAAGGAAAAAAAATATGAAAATATTAATTTTGACATAATAATAAATTCTTGGATTTTCAAAGATATCATTTTCATTTTACTTTGTTTTTACATTGTTACCTTACCAGAAAGAAATGATTTTGTTTCTTCCCATTAGATTTTCTTCTGGAACAACTGTTCAATTTCTATAAAGAGAGAGTAATGTTTTGAAAGATGCTAAAGATTACAATGTTCATGCATAAGATAAATCACTGAGACAGTAAAAGATTCAAAAGGTACTTCATGTTCTACCACAGTGAAATTCAAGTCATTCTCCTCCACAGTGAATTCATGGTTTCTTGCAAGATAAGATCTCATCCTGTTAAGGACCTTATCTTTGAAGAAAAAAGAACATAATTTCTCAAGGGAACTCCAGTATCATAATTCACAAAATCAAAGATATTAATATATACATCTTTTATTTTAAAATAATCATCCAAGGCTTTGGAACCTCAAGTATAAAGTATGGATGGTAAATTGTAATACTGCATAATAAAATAAATATGGAGAGGTGAAAAAATAATTGTCTAATTATTTAAAAGTTTTCATTCAGATGAATAAAATTAAAATGCCCAGTAATCCTTAATTAATACATTTAGAATCCCTTCCTTAGTGATGAGAATTAACTCTGCAATTTAATTTGACACTTTACAGTGTGAAAAAGAAAGATAAAAAAATAAGCCTCTTGGGAATGGAAAGAAAATTTCCAGTCTCTCACCAGCCAATCCAATTTAATCAGGTCTTTCTCTTCTTTCTCTTCTTTATTCTGAAATCATTCGTGTTTCCACACCCAGCCCTTTTCATTCCCTGTGTTTTATAAACAGAACTAGCTTTAAAGATCTGGGGTTTGGATCTCATTTTGTCTTGAAATGTACACTTACATTTGCTGCTGGTCAACATGGTAGTCCATCATCTCAAAGATTTTTAAAAAATAGACTCTAAAAGAAGATACATGGTATTCTAGATATAAGATACCAGGAACCAAGTATGGCACAAATTTCCAAATGTTTAATACTTTTAACAGTGTCCAGCTTATCTTGGTGTTTATTCATTCATTATTCATGCATTTATTCTTTCATTCACCAAAAATACATTGAGAATCTATAATGCACAGAAGAGAGCATAGGGCCGAGGATATTAACTCCACCTAGAGGCACTCATGGCTTAGTAGGAGTGTCAGGTATGTAAACAAACAAGTTTCAGTTTTAGATGGTATTACAAATTATTATATAAAGAGTTGTATGGTGCTATGGGGAAAAATGAGAAGACTTCCCAGAGCAGGTGACATCTGATTCAAGGCTTTAAGAAAGAACAGAAGGATAAGCAGAAGGTGGGAAATTTATCCTTGGCAGACAGAAGATCATATGCAAAGAAATGGGGATCAGGGATTTGGGGGATGCAGATATCTGAGGTTGCCTGAAGGACAGAGTCAGTGGTGACAGAGGAAGCTGAGGAGAGAGAGAGAAGGATTGGAGGCAAACTTTCTGTGCCAAATTAAGGACTTAATACTTTAGTCTGTTCACAAAGGGTTTTAGGCAGAGAAATGACATAATCAGCTTTAAGATTATAGTAGATCAGACTCCCTAAGAAATGGTCTCTGAAACTCTGTGATTTGCATGCAGGAATTCATACAGGGAATAATTTGGGGGACAATACCTGTAAGGAAGCGAAGAGAAGCAGGGAGGGAAGAAGGAACACTGGGCTGCCAGGCAATATATGGGTTGTTTTTTTTTTTTTTTTCCCTGGTTCTCATTCCCCCTCCTTGGGGTTGTACACAAACCCATAAACAACGGGGAAGAGCCTCTGGTCTTTGGTGCTGGTGGCTGCCACGCCTGATCATCCTAGCCCATGGGCCCATGTAGTCCATTCTCAGACGTGAAGCCTCATGCCTCTGGGTCAGATCTGGCCTCAGGATTGTCTGTCCAGAAACCTAACCTAAACTTTCTCAGGTCCATCTTTCCTGGGCACACATACTTCTTATGGTCCTGTGTACAACTGAGTCATTGATAAAACCTGCAGTGTGTGTGAACCCACTGGTAATGCCTCCTTTTTTTGAGACAATGTCTTGCTCTGTCACTAATTTTTAACAAATTATTTTTCTAGAGAGGAGGTCTGGCTACATCGCCTATGCTGGTCTCCAACTCCTGGCCTCAAGTGATCCTCCTACCTTAGCCTTCCAGTGTGCTGGGATTACGGGCATGAGCCACTGCACTCACACATGCAATGGTTCCTGAAGTATGGATCCTGGACCAACAGCAACACCTGAGAAACGCTTTCCATTTTAAAGTCTGTGAGGTAGCCCTAATTTACTGTTTTTAAATCTAGAACCTCCATTTTACAATCTTGTAACAACCTCCACCTCCTGGGCTTAAGCAATTCTCCTGCCTCAGCCTCCTGAGTAGCTGGGATTACAGGCACATGCCATCACATCTGGCTAATTTTTATATTTTGAGTAGAGATGGGGGTTTCACCATGTTGGCCAGGCGCTGGTCTTGAACTCCTGACCTCAAATGATCCACCAGCCTTAGCCTCCCAAAGTCCTAGGATTACAGGTGTGAGCCACCACACCTAGCCTAAACTCTACTAAAAGTAAGTTTCTAGTTAATTCGTAAGTGAAATTACCAATCTAATCTCTCAATCAGCTGAGAAAGGATTCTTGGAATGGGTGGAATTTAAGGAGTTCAGCGCAGAATCTTCTGGCCCTTTTCCTTCCTACAGGCTGGGGGATCACCAGAGCTAGGCTGAAATCCTGGTGACTTTGGGAATGTAGGTCATGCATGACCAAGCAACGGGATGGAAGGAGCCTGAGGCCCAGGCCTCACCCTGGGCAAACTGATCCTGGACCGCCTACATCCAGACATTCTTAAATAAAATAAACTTGAGTCTTGTTTAAGCCTGTTATCTTGTTGTTCGCTCATTCACTAACAAGTTATCCCAACTAACATTGATAATATCAATAGTAGTGCCAATTGTATGACTAGGCAAGAGACTCTCACCATAATAATAGATTAATTAGATACCTACATTCTATGCAGCCTTGGAGTTTAGTTTTAAATGTAATCAAAAAGTGACTGCTATTACCATTTGTGGTATAGAATAACACATGAACGTGATAGTTAACAAACATTCACCTCCCTTCTCTCATGTGTTATGTGAGAAGAGAGGGGCCCAGGAAAAGAAACATACGGGACTCTTAGCTATGTAAGACTGTTCTGTGAGTGCCATCAACATAACATTATACATGCAGGGCCACACTGGAAACCCAATTTTCTATTTTACACTTCAATTTTTATTAAGTATTTTTCTCTATTGTTTAAAAATCAAAAGTTGACATCTTAATCGATAATTCCTAATGCACAAAAAATTCTTTCTCCAGAAGATAGATATCAAAATTGTGAAAAATCTATTCATAGGGGAAATGTAACTATTAAAAATCATGAATTAGTGTACGACATTAATGAATTTCTGGACAAAGCTGTTCATTTTGCAGGTTTTATGATCATTCTTAAGCTGGAGGCTTAAATGATCAAGCTCTTCACTTAAGAGCCATCACAAACTCAAGGGCCTTCAGGGGCCAGGTAGGTAGGTTAAATAATACCCAGGTGGGGTTATAGGAAAATGTGGAACATCTGTGCCTTTGAACTAGGCAGCCTCATTCCAATAATAAATGCCCGGAGTGAGTGGGGGACCAACACTGTCAGAGTTTCTGATTTTTCATAAAAAGCCAAAATACTTGTGATATGGTTACGTTTTCTGTCCCTACCCAAATCTTATCTTGAATTATAATCCCTATAATCCCCAAGTGTCAAGGGAGAGACAGGTGGAGGTAATGGAATCACGGGGACAGTTTGCCTCATGCTGTTCTCCTGATAGTGAGTGAGTTCTCACGAGATCTGATGGTTTTATACAGGGCTCTTCCCCCTTCGCTCAGCACTTCTTCCTGCTGCTTATGAAGAAGGTTCGTTTCCCCTTCTCCTTCCACCATGACTGTAAGTTTCCTGAGTCCTCCCCAGCCATGCTGAATTGTGAGTCAATTCAACCTGTTTCCTTTATACATTACCCAATCTCAGGCAGTTCTTTATAGCATCCTGAAAATGTACTAATACAACTTGCTTTTCATATGCGTTCTCTTCTGATATTCATTTCAAAATTTAAAAAACACAACATGAATCAAACTAAACGCCTCTGTGAGCTGAGCGCCACCTCCCACTTAAAGTCTAAATGCAATTAGACCTGAGTTTGCAAAATCAGATTTTAAAATTTTAATTTGTCCTTCATATAACTGCCTTAATGGATTAAAAATGGCCTGAACCAAACACGAAGGATGGAAAATAAATGACAATTTGTCAAGCAGAGAAGGAACATGCTGAATTAATTGCCAAGGGGAGCAATCACAGGCCTTTAGAGGCAGATAGAATTAACTGGGATAAACTTCAGAGAAGTTGTGACTTTGTCTTCATTGGCCATTAGGGTCTTGGTACCAACTTTTGACTCCTAGGTTCTACCCACCTGTCACTCCATTGGGTGGATGACCTTCCTTCTTTAACTGGATTAAAGAAATTTGTAAAATTCCTTTTTGGTGCCAGAAACTGTGCTTGGTATTAAGGACACAAAGTTGAGTAAATTGGTCTCTGTCCTCAAAGGATTCATAGCTGAGCGGGGACAAAAGAAGCTTAAACAATTATAATATGTGTTATTCAATCTAAGGTGCCAGCGATTATAAGAAATCATTATTTTTTGTACCTCCTAAAATTATGATATTCTTCAATTTTAAGATGAATCCTAATTTCAGAGATATTTTAATGTTAAAAAATGAGTGTGTTTAAATGAATAGATACTGTATGTGTTATAGGAGAAGTTGTGTTGAAGAACAGGGAGAAGAAATGATCTGACCATCTGGGCAAAGCAGGGAGATACAGTAAAGTTTGTAAGGGGGAGTCAGATTACTTTAAGCAATGTAACTATCTTAGTATGCTTGGGCTGAGGCTTAAACAATGGAAATTTGTTTTCTTACAGTTATAGAGGCTGAGAAGTTCAATATCAATCGAGATTTTGCAGATATGGTTCCTTGCTGAAGGCCTTCTTCTTGGCTTGCAGATGAGTGCCTTCTCACTGTGTCCTCACATTGTGGCGACAGAGAACTCTGCTTCCTCTTTCTATTATAAGAACACCAGTCCTATTGGATTAGGGCCTCATCCTTATGAACGTATTTAATCTTACCTCCTTAGTTCATTTGTCTTACTATAATAAAATACCACAGGTAATTTATAAAAAACAAATTTATTTAGACATAGTTCCGGAGGCTAGAAAGTCTAAGATCAAGGCAGCAGCAGACCGGCTTGTCTGGTGAGGGCTGCTCTCTGCTTCCAAGATGGTGCCATGATGTTGCATCCTCCAGAGGGGAGAAACGCTGTCCTCACATGGCAGACAAGAAGGGATGAACTCCCTCTATCATGCCTTTTGATAAAGCACCTAACCCCATTCACAAGGGCTCCACCCTCATGACTTAATCGTCTCCTAAAGGCGGCTCCTCTTAATGCTATTACATTGGTGATTAAGTTTCAACACTAATTTGTGAGGGGACACAATATCTAAAGCATAGGACCTTCTAAAATCCCTATCTCCAAATACAGTCTCACTGGGAGCTAGGACTTCAATACACAAACTAGGGGGTTGGGGGCAGAAAAGACACCATTCAGTCCATAGCAGTGACCCATGGCTAGTTGCTCAATCTCACTTTTTTCCCTCATCTGTAAAATAAGATAAAAATAGTAGCTACCTCATAGAGTTGTGAAGATTAAAATATTTCATATGGAGTGCTCTGTGATGTCTTAGATCTAGTACCTGCTTAGTTAAGGTTGGCTGTTATCAGCAGAGGTAATTAACAATAGAATTTGAACTCCAAGAATCAGTAGAACTTCTCCAAGGGCTAAGAAAGCAAGCAGATTCCAGGGAAGAATAGAAAGCCTAAAGGACTGTTTCTGGAACATTCTGCCTGTCTGCTATGATGTCTTGATGTAGTTGGAGAGTATTTTTTCCCTTGAGGAATTTTTTTTTTTTTTTTTTTTTTTTTTGAGACAAGGTCTTACTCTGTCACCCAGGCTGGAGTGCAGTGGCATAATTATTATGGCTCACTGCAGCTTCAACCTTCCCAGGCTCAAGTGATCCTCCTGCCTCAGCCTTCCAAGTAACTGGGACTACAGGTGCACACCATCATGCCCAGCTAATTTTTGTATTTTTTATAGAGATGGGGTTTGCCCAGGCTGGTCTTGAACTCCTGGGCTCAAGTTATCTGCCCACCTAGAACTCTCAAAGTGCTGGGATTACAGGCATGACCACCGTGCCCGTCTGGAAATCTTTTTGATATATTTTCTCCTGTACCTTCTTCCCTGTTCCCTAATCCCAATACACCCACAAGGACAGTTTGGTTCTTTCGGTTTTACAGTCAGAAGCATGCACCAGACCCTGTACTCAATCAAAAACTGGGCTTCTCAGAACAAGGACACGAGTTCCTTGTCTTTCCATTTCCCTTCTCGCTTCCTTCCACCTCTTCTTGTTGGGGACAGCCTTTGTCTAATATCCTTTATTTAAGAGACTTAATTGCTATCCCCCAGTGCCTGTCAGTGTCTTTCAGAGGACCTCATGTAAACAAGGCTCCAGGTGGCCTGTCCTGCTTTCCCAGATTTACCAGAGGGGTAACATCCTGTTAGGACATTCATCAAAGATAACATTTAGTGAGGTCCAGAGCAGTGACTCAGGCCTGTAATCCCAGCACTCCGGGAGCCTGAGGCTACAGGATTGCTTGAGGCTAGGAGTTCAAGACCAGTTTGGGCAACATAGCCAGAACCCATCTCTATGAAAAGTAAAAATAACCAGATGTGGTTGTGTGTGCCTGTAGTCCCAGCTACTCAGAAGGCTAAGGTGGGAGAATCCCTTGAGCCTAGGAGTTCAATGTTATAGTGAACTATGGTCTTGCCATTGTACTCCAGCTTGGGCAAGAGAGCAAGAGCCTATCTTAAAAAATAATAATAATAATAATAATAATATTTAGTATGTCTAACCCCATTTGAGGCTTGCAGAAGTTACTGGACTTGCACTAAAGTACCCAGTTAATCAGTTAATGACAAGAGCTGGCGATGTTCAGTGCTTTACTATGTTATACTGCATTGCCATTCAAAATGTCTTGTCTCCTAAAGGAATTTTCTCATCAGAATTATTCCTATTGACAGTGTCCCCTTTGTAAAAAGCAACTAGCATCTTGAGTAAGAAAGCTACCCAGTCTTTGAATTTGAGTTCATCCATCCATTCACCACGCATTCATCTACACATATTAACTGATAACCTATTTGGGGTAGTACATGTAGAGGATTCGAGATTAAGACTCACATTTCCCCTATTCTCACAGAGCTTACAGTCTAGCAGAAGCAATTAAAATAATTTGCAATGCAGAGAGCAAAAGCTGCTTAGGGAAGACTTCTCAGAGTCAGTTCCTGCAAAATAGAGACCTAAAGGATTGGGGAGAATTAGCTAAGTAAAATGATGGTGGAAGGGAGGTGATAAAATGATATGAAATACTGTGCGAACTGTGTAACTGCAGACTTATAAGACTGTTATTAAACAGATATCCCTCCAGAGCTCTCCAATTTCTCTTCCAGGTCTTCTTCCAGCAAAGTCTCTATCTCTGCTCCTTTGGCAGAATAAGCCCCCTTTTAACCTGTGTTACTCTGTTTTATAAATGGTTATTTTATTGTTATTAGTATATTCTTGGGTTTGAGCTGGAGATAAGGGCCTATCTGTAATCAGGAGTGACCTGATTTTTATGTCAATTACCTGGGAAGAGATCATCAAATCAGATCCTGGGGCTTAGAGACGGATGTAAGGGGATTGTAGAATGGGATTTTGTTTCCCTTGGTCTTGATTCTGAAGGATAAATGATACATGTTAGTTAGGCAAGGGGTGGTTAAAAGAGTGTTTTTCAATTTTTTTGATTGAGATTCATAGTATGAAATACATTTAACGTTGCAACCCAGAATATACTCATGTGGCTGAACGTTCCCCTAATTTGTGTTTTGGGAAAAAATACCCTTATTACATGTGATACAATCTGCTATTTTGTATTTTGGATTCTGATCAGTGTTTTTCAGATCCTTTAATGGATCACAAAATCAACTTAGTGGGTCATGATGACCACCTTAAAAAATCAAATAGAAGCAGTCATGCAAAGATGGGATGGGAAACAGCGAAGAAGATACCCATACACTGTGGTCAGCATTTTGGAGCTAAGTCCATATTTTGGACTTCCTAATCCCCGCTGTTTCCTACATAATTTGTGCCTGGTTGTATGAAACTTGAGACAGATGAGTGGTCATGGCTGTGGGTTCTGAAGTATGAAGCCTGGAATCTTGACTGTGTTACTCAACAGCTGTGTGACATGGGCACTTGACCTACTTACCTTGTGTTTAAAATGGGGATAATAACAGTTCTTATCTAGTCGCAAGAATTCAAGGAAATAATGCAGTGCTTGGCACAGAATCAACATTCAGGAAATATTAGCAATTATATTTCTTTCACTTTTATTTTCCCCAAATATTAAGTACTCTGTTTTGTCTTAATTCAGCTTTTCCTAGCTTGAGAAGTAGGACCAAGAAAAGAGATGTGTGTATTGACATAGAAGGCTCTGGAAGCCAGATTGCTAGGGGCAGCAGATATCAAAGAGGAAGAATCACAAGAGGAAACTGAAAGCCCAAGGGTCACAGCGGAGGGCCTCAGTCCTTCCAGTGCTAAACCTCCAAGGTCCAGGGTTTTATTTTCTTAAAGAAAGCAGTTCCTCTCTGTAATAACGACATTTTTGGCCCTAGCTTCTCGCTTCCTGTCTAGGTCAAATTCCAGTTTGTTACAGAAACTTGACTGAACGTGAGTGTATATTTTCCCACAAATTTCTACTTGACATTCCTTGAGGTTGTGATCCTTGCTTGGGTACCTTTACTGTTGGCCATCTTCTGTTCACTGCGTTTACTTTTTTCCTGCATCTGGCAAAACAACGTTTTTTTTTTTATTTTAATACCTGGGATTTCAAGAGAAAGTATATTGAACAATACGATGAGAAGACTATATTCTACAATGCCATCTTTCAGAGGCAAAAGTATTCTATAGGAAAAACATTTAATACATTTGGTGTATGCTTCTTACCTATTTCCACTCCAAAAAATAACAGATGACATGTACCTGTGAAACACTCCCATAAACTACCTAGAAACTCAAAAAAATTACGATTTTTAGAAATGATATATATAAAACATTTTGTAAGCATGTAAACTATGAAATTAACAATTTAAAGGTTTCTTAAAATCTTTTGCAAGGAAAAACATAAATTCACTCTTTTAAAAATATGCAGAACTTTAAGAAACGTTAATTTTTCTATACCTCTGCTCTACAGAAAAACATTGTTACAATTATGTACAGTCTTTACAAATTCCTCTTACATCATTTGATAATGATTAAAACTTTAATATTCAGATAAAATACACAAATACTTTTTCAAATCAGAACATTTAAAAACACGTAGATTTTTCTGGAACAATAAACGTTTTTATTTTTAACCAGCTCAGATCTCGAATTAAAACCCAGTATTCCCGTCATCACTCTTTCCTGTAAAAATAAGACAGCGTTTTCAATGAGAGTGTAAACAAACTATTGTTTCAGGTTTTACTTACAACTGGAGCTGCCTTACAAAATCCCTGCCCTGGCCATCTGCCGTGGTTCCAAATAAGTTTACAAAAGTGAATCTTGCCATTTTCAATACTTCCTCCTTTGGGTCTATTTATTCCGAAGCCTGTTTTTCTCCTTTTTTTTTTTCCCCCAAGACAGATTTGTGTGAGCCCCTTTTTTACCATAACATTTGTTTTTTCTGCTTATGAGAGTGTAAGAATTCCAGAAGCCAAATGTTAATATTTTGTTGTCAGTTCTTTGAGCCTTCATTTTTTCCGTCTATTGAGCCCCCTTTGTTAACCAGAACTTTGTTTCTGAGGGCACAAAAGAGCAAAGAGGCCTGGCGCGGTGGCTCACGCCTGTAATCCCAGCACTTCGGAAGGCTGAGGCGGGCGGATCACGAGGTCAAGAAATGGAGACCATCCTGGCTAACACAGTGAAACCCCGTCTTACTAAAAATACAAAAAATTAGCCCGGTGTGGTGGCGGGCACCTGTGGTCTCAACTACTCAGGAGGCTGAGGCAGGTGAATGCGTGAACCTGGGAGGCGGAGCTGGCACTGAGCCAAGATCGCGGCACTGCGCTCCAGCCTGGGCAACAGGGCGAGACTCCGTCTCCAAAACAAAACAAAACAAAACAAAACAAACAAACAAAAAAAACAACTTAGCCGGCTGTGGTGGCGCGCGCCTGTAATTCCAGCTACCCAGGAGGCTGAGGCAGGAGAATCGCTTGAACCTGGGAGGCGGAGGGTGCAATGAGTCGAGATCGCGCCACCGCACTCCAGCCTGGGAGACAGAGAAACACTCGTCTCAAACAAACTTAAAAAAGTGGGGAGCAGAGAGTCGGGCGTGCACACGGGAAGGTATCGTGACATGACTGGGTTGGGGGGGGCTGGAAAGTTTGTCCTGGCGAAGAAGTGAACATGTTTATCCGGATCACCGTTTGTTAAACTTTAATGGAGGTGAACAGCAACCCGTCAGTAGCTTCACCCAGCCGAAACAGGAAATCCGGTAGGCCAGGGAGAAGCTGAAATCTGCAAGGAACGGGAGGGGCTGGAGGCGGCGCCAGGGCAGGAGGGGCAGGTGGGGGCCCACGGGAGCCATGAGCCGGAGCCGGAAGGGCGGGACCCAGGGGGCAGGGCCTAACCGGGCGAGGGCGGGGCCTAGTCAAGAGATGGGCGGGGCCTGGGTGGAGTCTACCGGGAGCCGCGTCGAGCCGGGGCGGAGCGAGGACCCCTGGGAGAGCTGTCTTCTCAGGGCTGAGGAGCCGCCTGCACCTGATGGAGAGCAAACGGCTGTTTCCACACGTGGAGAACTTTTAACGAACACGTGAGGAAGGCGGGCAATGTCTGTGGAAAAACTACCTCACAACCCAGGCGTCCTACTCCAGCCCCCAGGGCGACAGCTTGTTTACAGTATTTCTGAAGGTCTCTGTCCCCTTTTGTCGGCCCCTCCTCCTACGCTAACCCCGGCTTCGGGCTTTGAGTGAGGCTTTGGTAGAGGAGAGGCCGCCGCAGGCGCCCCGGCCGGCGAAGCCCACCAGCATGCGGGCTCTGAGGCCTTCTGCGCCCGCGCGCTGTGTCCGCGACGGGGCGGGGCGTGGAGCTCGGGGGCGTGGAGCTCGGGGGCGTGTCTCCCGCCGCAGCGCCGGGGGCGGGGTGAGGGCGGAGCCTGGGGGCCAAGCGGCCCGCGCCAGCTGGCCTGACCTCCCTGAACGCTGGGCCCGTGACGTCACCCCGCCGTGACGCGCACGCTGTAGGAAAACTGTAAGTTTACGAGGATTCCTGCAGCTCCTTGGGCTTGCGGGGCCCGCTGGCAGCTGGCAGCCCCGGCGGTGGTGGTGGCTGTGGGGGCGTCAGTTCCTTGGGTAGCCGCCGACTGTGGCGAAGGGACAGGTGCCTGCTCAGAGTGGCAGCGCGCCCTGCTGGGCGGGAGGGATCTGGGGTGCGGGAGGCGAGGCCGCGCCCCGTGGGGCAGGGCTAGCACCTTTTTCCCCGGGGCGGGGAGCGTCCCCGAGCCTGGGAGCGAGGCCTTAGAAGGGGCGGAAAGTCCAAATGGAGAGTCCCTTTTTTTCTTCTGTGATAAAGGGACTTAGATTCCTCTTCTCCCTCTCAGCCCTGGAGTTTGGCACGTAAAGTCGGGGATGGAGGATTCCTCTCAGAGACTAGGAATCCTATGTCCTGGCCGTTGGGATCCCGCAAGTGACCAGGTCGTCGTGGACACATTTATAAGATAACCACTTGCCTCAGTTTTCTTTTTGTAAAAAATGGAGATACAGCAGCCTCAGGCCTCCCTAATGGTCGTTCCCACAGCACTAGGAACATGTGAGATAACACAAGTGTGTAAATTTGCTAAGAGAAAGCTTATACACAGACACTTGGTTATTCTGAGGAATGTGGTAGCCACTGGCCATTTGACCAGGAATCTTGTAGACGGGGAACTTTTTCACTATTTTGCCTACCCCCGGCAACCTTCCATCCATCTAATCCTATACCACACTGGAGCCTGTTGGGTGATATGAACTGTTGTCAGTAAACTTGATAGAACGAGGATCCCAAGAAGTAACAGGTATCGTTAGCATGGTACTCTTGACAATTACAGTGCCCCCCCTTGTCTGGGTTTTGCAGAGGAAGCTTTCAGTATGCTGGAACTAGCACATTATACACAACATAGACTCACTGAGTTTTAAGGATTGTTGTAAAAAATTAAAAGAATGAGAATATCCAATCATCGTATCTGACTGCTTGAATATTTTGGTCAAGGGGTAGTACATTATCGATTAGTTGTTTCTAGACTATAATGCCTCTCAAACTCCGGGACTAGTATTCGTCAGGAACTTTGAAGAGAAGAATACTGTGCACACTTCAGGGTGTATTTATACAGGAGCTCGAGAGTTCACATTTCTGTAAATTCATTTCAGGAGTGTGATATCCTTTCATCCGGATGGGAGGAGCCTTTGAATCAGAAAGCAGGGCTTCTAATTTTTGTTCTATTCGTTAACTAGCTTCGCGTCCAAGGACAAGTCACCCAAACTTGGAACTTTGTTTTTCTAATCTAAAATGAGAGCTGATGGTATATCTGCTGTTGGTTTTTCCAGGATCAAATAAGATCACGAGTGTGCAAATGAAAGGCCTTCTAAGTGTGCTATTGTTATTAGGAGATTTGCATTGGTCCCCTAGCCTGGATGAGATGTGAGTCAGAAATCTTTAGAAATAGAGCAGTAAAGAAGACAGCCTCCAGCCTAGCAGGGCTCATGTTGCAGTGGGAAATAAACGAACAATACAATACGTGCATAATGTAATTTCAGTCCTAAGTGCAGTGAAGGGGAGGAAGAAGAGAGGAGGACAGTGGGGGAACAGGGAAAGTTGTTTTTGGTAGGATCTGTCAGGAAGAGCCATTCAAAGGCAGGGACACTTGAATCAATTGAAGTGTGAGGGAAAAAGCCTGAGGTAAGAAGGTTTCAGAGAGGAACAATAATAGCAATGAACACTTAGAAAAAGTAGAGCTTACCATATGTAAGTCACTATTGTGAACACTAAATTAGAGTTTTACAAGTCTTACGGTATAACCTAATATCTCCATTTCATAGATGAGGCAACTGACACACAGAAAGATTTAGAATTTGCCAAAGGTTGCACAGCTAAAACGTTGTAGAGACTATTTGAACGTGGGTGGTCTGACGTCAGAGTCCAGGCTCCAGGTGACTGTAGTTTCGGCCTCACAGCAGGAACAGCACAGAACAATGCTCCGAGTGGTCCAGACACAGCGAGAGTGTTTAGAGCACAGCAGGGAAGGGGGAAAGTGGTGGCCAATGATGGTCAAGGGCCAGGCAGGCCGTGGGGTCCCTTGTAGGCTGTGGTGAAGTAAAGGTGTTATTCTAACTGTGGTGGAAAACCATTGGAAGGTTTGCATCAAGGGACTGGTGTCTGATTTAAGTTTTATTATATGGAGAATTAACTGTAGATTAGAGTGGGTGGGGTGGAGTGAAAATGGGGGACAGCTGCTGTGCCCTGCGGGTGAGATGATGGTGGTTTGGGCTGGGGTAGGAGTTGTGGAGATGATGGTAGGCAGTAGAACTGATGATGCGTTTTGAAGGTAGAGCTGACAGGATGAGCTGATGTGGAATTTGAGGAAATGGGAGGTGATGATTTGTTGGGGTTAGCCTGGAACAACTAGAAGTATAGTGGTGCTGTTTACTGAGGAAAATTACAAATTTAGTTTTGCACAAGTTCTAAATGCCTGTTAGACATAGTCATAAGAACAGTGCTAGTGAAAACAGTAAGTACTATGTAAGTGTAAACCAAGTCCCAGGCAGGGTTTTAACTACTTTTACCTATATTAATTCATTTAATCATCATAAGAATTATATGTGCAAGCAACCATTATTGTCCCCATTTTACACATGAGAAAATAGAGGCAAAAAGAGGTTATAAGTGACTTGTCTGAAGTCACCCAGCTTGTGAGTGATGTAGCTCGGATTCAAACCTAAGCAGTGTGGCTTTGGAGTCCATGCATTGAATCCCTGTAACCACCTCCGAGTGAACATGTTGAGTATGCATGCCTGTGAATTTGGAACTCAGGGGAATGGTCAGGGTTGCAGATACCCATTTATTTTTCTGAAGAGAAAGTCTGCTTTTGTTTTTCATCTAAGCTTTGGTTGGCTGTGGGAGAAATAGGCAGTGGGACTGTGCTAACTGGTCTTTCATTATGTACCTGATTGGGTTCATGCAGCCAGTATCTGGTATTCCCCTGCCCATTCTGCCACTGTAGGTTCCATGGGGGCAAGGTCTATCTCTTTAACTTCTCTATCTCTAGTCCCTAATCCAGTGCCTGCTGTGCAGTAGTTGTTAGGGATGACTTTATATGCTGGGCATTTGGTTAGGTGTTGGAAGTTCAGAGATGAATAAAACATAGTTCTTTACCTAGAGGAGCAGAGTATGAGGAAAAACCTGTGGGAATAAGATTAGGGTAGACTAAATCCGTAAATACATGCTGATTAGTCCATTCTGGTTTTCTGCACCCTCCCCTCCTCAGCTTCCATGACTTGTGAGATGGGGCATGAAAAGGGCAGAGGGGCAGAAGAATGCCTAAGCTGTTGCAGGATGAAGTTGAGGCTCCCCAAGAGTCCTTTTCAACAAAAGAATTACTCAAAATCATGCATATTTTACTATATTTATATTAGTTTTATTTGGCAATGATAGAATTTTTACCAAATGAAATAAATTCTGATGTTTGACTATCCTTGTGAAGTGATGAGTTTTTTCAGTTCTATTACCTCAGTGTTGACAGTGCTCACCAGAGAAATAAGGGAGTTGGCTTGAAATGTTGCAGCTTGCATAATAGAGGGTGATGGAGGGGCTGGGTGAGGTATTCAGGCAGGTTTCCACCAGTTTAAGTATATCACGCCAAAGTTCCACATATTGGAATAAGTTTGAGTTTCTCTGCTGACTATCTCTAACATTGACATGTATTTTTTTTTTTTTTTTTTTTTTTTTTGGTCATAGAAAGGGGATCTGGTGATATATATCATAGGTGGAATTGCAGATTACATCTCGTATAGCTGGAACATTGTAGAACATGGAGACTAGAACAATACAAAAAAAGATGTGTCTTGTTCCTGTAGATCTTTCACGGCATACCATAACCTCAACAGTTGTCACAATTTTATTACTTCCTAACATGAATATTTCAAATTTAAACCATTTAAGGATTGTATAAAATTGCACTGCTGTAGATTTTATGGTTAATTTCAGAATTTTTAAAAATATATAAAATTATATTTTGTTGTAAGCTTTCATTGGGAAGGTATCTAAATAACCCAATATATGATTACTCCTAAACAGGAGCCCTCTACTAACATAAATGTAGAGGGGTGCCATCTGATTTTGCAGTTCACAACATTTTAAATCTGCTCTTGTAGCTTCCCTACATTTAATGGAGTTGAAATGATTAGTCTTTATTTATACCACATTTGCAGTTAGTTTCCCAGGAACATCAGATACCCACATATGGTATAAAGTAAAATTGCATAATCAATAGTCTACTGATGCTCAGGCGATATTGACTTTTAAGTTCAGGCTCAGTGAGGGCAGGTTGATGGTTATTTAATTGTGTCAGGTAGCTCCCAGCAGAGGGGAATGATGGTAAGTTCTATCTGAAAACAACAGGAGCCTCTGTTTCTAACACTGACCATGTGAAATATAACATCCTAGATAGTAAGTCAGATTCCTTTTACAATTTACATTTGCACAAGCAAATTTTAAACTATTTTATGAGTAATTTTATATATATGAAGATTGTTGTTGAAAACAGTGTGTCTAGCCCAGTGATAGTACATACTGAGCATTTAAATAATTTTTTGAATTAAATTTATTTATTTTTTAAATTATACTTTAAGTTCTAGAGTACATGTGCACAACATGCAGGTTTGTTACATATGTATACATGTGCCATGTTGGTGAAATGTACCCATTACACTCGTCATTTACATTAGGTATATCTCCTAATGCTATCCCTTCGTCCTCCCCCTACCCCACCATGGGTCCCCGTGTGTGATGTTTCCCACCCTGTGTCCAAGTGTTGTCATTGTTCAATTCCCACCTATAAGTGAGAACATGCGATGTTTGGTTTTCTGTCCTTGCGATAGTTTGCTCAGAATGATGTTTTCTAGCTTCATCTGTGTCCCTACAAAGGACATGAACTCATCCTTTTTTATGGCTGCATAGTATTCCATGGTGTATATGTGCCACATTTTCTTAATCCGCTTTGTCATTGATGGACATTTGGGTTGGTTCCAAGTCTTTGCTATTGTGAATAGTGCCACAGTAAACATTCATGTGCATGTGTCTTTAGAGCAGCATGATTTATAATCCTTTGAGTATATACCTAGTAATGGGATGGCTGGGTCAAATGGTATTTCTAGTTCTAGATGCTTGAGGAATCGCCACACTGTTTTCCACAATGGTTGAACTAGTTTACAATCCCACCAACAGTGCAAAAGTGTTCCTGTTTCTCCACATCCTCCCCAGCACCTGTTGTTTCTTGACTTTTTAATGATCGCCATTCTAACGGGTGTGAGACGGTATCTCATTGTGGTTTTGATTTGCATCTCTCTGATGACCAGTGATGATGAGCATCTTTTCATGTGTGTGTTGGCTACATAAATGTCTTCTTTTGAGAAGTGTCTGTTCATATCCTTTGCTCACTTTTTGGTGGGGTTGTTTGATTTTTTTCTTGTAAATTTGTTTAAGTTCTTTGTAGATTCTGGATATTAGCCCTTTATCAGATGGGTAGATTGTAAAAACTTTCTCCCATTCTGTAGGTTGCCTGTTCACTCCGATGGTAGTTTCTTTTGCTGTGCAGAAGCTCTTTAGTTTAATTAGATCCCATTTGTCAATTTTGACTTTTGTTGCCATTGCTTTTGTTGTTTGAGTCATGAAGTGCTTGCTCATGCCTGTGTCCTGAATGGTATTGTCTAGGTTTTCTTCTAGGGTTTTTATGGTTTTAGGTCTAACATTTAAGTCTTTAATCCATCTTGAATTAATTTTGGTATAAGGTGTAAGGAAGGGATCCAGTTTCAGCTTTCTACATATGGCTAGCCAGTTTTCCCAGCACCATGTATTAAATAGGGACTCCTTTCCCCATTTTTTGTTTTCATCAAAATTCTACTTGCAGTCACTTTTTTTTTTTTTTGCATTATTATCTTCAACTCGTATATATTTGCAGTAGTAGCTGGATGCTTGTTTGTGTACTTTACACTGTAAATGTTTGAATATGTTTAAATAATTTATATAAGTAGCACTTAGTTTTGCTTCATTTCACATTTGGTTGCTTGCGAATCACGAGGTCAGGAGATCGAGACCATACTGGCTAACACGGTGAAACCCCGTCTCTACTAAAAAATACAGAAAAAAAAAAACTAGCTGGGCGAGGTGGCGGGCACCTGTAGTCCCAGCTACTCAGGAGGCTGAGGCAGGAGAATGGCATTAACCCAGGAGGCGGAGCTTGCAGTGAGCCGAGATCCAGCCACTGCACTCCAGCCTGGGCGACAGAGCAAGACTCCATCTCAAAAAAAAAAAAGAGATTAAAATCTTTAGGTTTGATTTTAACACATAACACTAATGGCTAATAATTAGTAAGTCTAGGTGGAGACTATGCTTTAGTGACAGGTTAACCAAGTTTTAACCCCAAAACACCCAGAAGAAAATTCTTAGGGAATGTTAAGCAAAACCAGTATGTTGATGAAAGGAATAATTTAACCATAACTACCTAGCTATTATTCTTCAAGTTGTTACCATTCTACAGGGAGTATTTGTTTATTCGGTTCTTAAATTGCAAAGCTGTTAATTTCAATTTGCATTGCAAGCCACCAATCAGTGTGAAATAAATACTGGAAGATGATACTGTGATGAATCTGAACTCAGAATGATTTTTTACTTTCCAACACACTCTGGGGACATTTGGCAATGTGTAGAAAACATTTTTGGTTGTCACATTTGTGTGTAGGGGCATTACTCCTAGCATCTAGTGGATTGAGGCCATTATAGCATGTCACTGAATGTCCTACAATGTACAAGACAACATCTCAACAACAGAAAATTATCCACTTCAAAATGTCAGTACTCCTGATGTTGAGAAATCCTGTAATATCTTTTCTCCCTTCCCTCCCTCCCTTCCTCCCTCCCTCCTTCCTTCTGTTCCTCTTTTTTTTTTTTTAATACTTTAGAAATGGAGGTGGTAGGTTTAAGTGGCAAATATGCCTGACTTGGACAAAGGATTGTGTTGTACTGCTTTTAGTCTGTTGGATAGCTGAGCTAATTTGGTTCTTTTACTGAATGGGAAATAATTCTTGAATCTAATAATAGTAGCCTTGAATTTTTTTTGGTTGCCAGTGTGTCTAGTGTTTTTACATTTGTTTTTGGCTATGAATATATTTCTTACTAAAATTAATTTAATCTGGACTTTATATAATCCTGGATTGTAACATGTTTCCTAGTGTGAATTCCCTTTATTGTTGTGTATGTTAAATTAGCTATCTCAGAGTTTCATAGTTTATATCTATCAAAATCCTTTTCACATTAATTTTCATTTTTGATTGTTACGAACAGTCCATAAAATGTGTAGGGCGTGCATTATCCTCACTATTAGACCAATGAAGAAACAGACTTAGGTTAAATGACTTTCCATATGTGTTAGCAAGTTAGTGATGAAAGCAAATCTAGAACTTTATACCTAGGAATCTTTTAAAGTTACCAGTTATTGTTATCCCATTTAATCTTCTTGACAGTACTGTGAAATAGAGTTATTACTCTCATTTCATAGAAAAGGAAACTGGTTTCGAGATATTAAATAACCTATTCAGTGTCACCCAACTCATAATGTAGTTTGGCTGTTTCCACTGAGCTGTTCTGCGTCTTCAGATATTCTCCAATAAATAAATCTGACAATTTCTGGATAAATTCACAAAGTCTTTGCCTAACTCAATTTTAGGTCTCTTGATACTTATGTTGCCACTTGAATCATTGGTAATTCAGTGTTTGTAAGCCCATTCTAATTTGACTTAACTAGAAACTTATCTGAGTTTTGGTAAACCATACTTGCTGAGTAGGGGAGAACCATGTTTGCAGAACATGGTCCTTTAAACACGCAGAGATGTTTTTATATAGGGTTTTGAGGAAGCACAGAGTTTGAGATTGGCTGATTTTGAAAAGTGCAAAAATTTAAGGATTAGCCAGCTTTAGAGTTTAGAGACTGACGGGCTTTGAGGAGCAAAGGTACTGAAGCGGGCAGTTGCTGATTGGCTTACTTTGTTGACAAAGTACTTAAGTGGAAATGTTGAATAGACTTTAAGGATTGATTGGGGTAGATTTAAAACTGGTTTTGTGGTTACTTGTTTCCAGCTCACGACTAGAGCCAAAGAACAATCTTTTCCTTTCTTGAAGTTGAAGAATACTTACTTTTTATGTCAAACATGTTAATGTTAGCCATGGGGCTAATATAACATACTATTGATTTTCCTTTTCTTCTGAAACTTAAAAGAAAAATGGATGTACACCTATCACTTGTTTTCTGTCAATTTCAGGATAATATATTTGGAACCCAGGCTGCCTCAAGGATTATTTTATATATAGTTCAAAAGGTATATTTGTGGAAATATATTAATGCTTTAAAAATTATGGTGAAGGCTGTGTTGCTTTTATGTCTATTTTTTTTTCTCTTGTGGAAGTGTGTTGTATTATGTGCCTGCCAAAATTAGTCTTGATAGATGCCAGTTATAGATCTAGAAGTGTGTTGTTTTTGCTGTTATTAGAGATACATCTAGAAGTGATTACTTTTTGAAAGTTACTTGGAAATTATTCTTATCAACATTATGAAGGATTAATAATTGTATTGCATATATTTTACAGAACAAGGCAAGCCAAATATTTTAGTATTTGCAAATCATGTCACTGTAATTATTATATCATAGTACCATTTATATAAAGTATTAGGTTGGTGCAAAAGTAATTGCGGTTTAGGACCATGAATTTTAAATCATTATAAGTAGGCTCAGACACATCTTTATTAATCAGAATAGGAAGCATTATAATCAACGTATTTTTGCCACCGAGAAATAAGTTTGTTCATTCCCGTAGCTTAAAAATTCATGCTTTGGGATTTGGAAAGCATTTTCTGCTTTCCAAAAACCTGCTGGTTTTAGAAGCATTTTCCTTTCAAATAGTTGTCGAGATGCTTGGAGAAGTGGTAGTTGACAAGTGGTCAGGTGAATATGGCAGATGAGGCAAACTTCATAGCTCAATTCTTTCAGCTTTCGAAGCGTTAGTTGTGTGTCGTGCGGTTGGGCATTGTCATGAAGAAGAATTGGGCCCTTTGTTGACCAACGCTGGCTGCAGGTGTTGCAGTTTTCGGTGCATCTCATTGATTTGCTGAGTGTACTTCTCAGATGTAGTGGTTTCACCAGGATTCCGAAAGCTGTAGTGGGCCGGGTGTGATGGCTCATGTCTGTAACCCCAGCACTTTGGGAGGCCGAGGTGGGTGGCTTACCTGAGTTCAGGAGTTCGAGACCAGCATGGCCAACATTGCGAAACCCCATCTCTACTAAAATCACAAAATTAGCCAGGCATGGTGGCATACACCTGTAGTTCCAGCTAATTGAGAGCTGAGGCAGGAGAATCGCTTGAACCTGGGAGGTAGAGGTTGCAGTGAGTTGAGATCGCACCGCTGCACTCCAGCCTGGGTGACAGAGCGAGACTCTGTCTCCAAAAAAAAAAAAAGAAGAAGAAAGCCGTAGTGGATCAGACTGGCAGCAGACCACCAAACAGTGACTATGACCTTTTTTTGGTGCAAGTTTGGTTTTGGGAAGTGCTTTGGAGCTTCTTCTGGGTCCAGCCACTGAGCTGGTCGTTGCCAGTTGTATAAAATCCACTTTTTGTCACACATCACAATCCGATTGAGAAATGGTTCGTTATTGTTGTGTAGTATAAGATGAGATGGCACTTCAAAATGACGATTTTAAAAAATTTTCCCCCAGGTCCTGAGACACCCACTTATCCAGCTTTTTCAACTTTCCAATTTGCTTCAAATGCCAAAGGACCATAGAATGGTCAACATCGAGTTCTTCGGCAACTTCTCACGTAGCTGTAAGACGATCAACTTCAGTGATTGCTCTCAATTGGTCATTGTCAACTTCTGATGGCCGGCAATGATGTTCCTCATTTTCAGTCTCCTTTGCAAAACTTCTTGAACCACCACCGCATTGTACTTTTGTTAGTAGTTCCTGGGCCAAATGCGTTGTTGATGTTGTAAGTTGTCTCTGCTGCTTTATGAACCATTTTGATCCCGAATAAGAAAATCACTGGAATTCGCTATTTGTCTAACATAATTTCCATAGTCTAAAATAAACATAAACAGCAAGTAATAAATCATTAGGAACAAAAACATAAAGTGAGAAATGTCCATTAAGATGATATATAACATCGTCACATTTATTTTAAAAATGTATTCCAATATCAAATGGCAAATTCCAGCAATGCAAAACCTGCAATTAATGTTTGCACCAACCCAATATTTCAGTTGTTTAACATTTATTTAGAATATTTTTCTTTTTCAGAATGAAATAAAGAACTGCTGTACTATCTATAACTATTTACTCTGTGACAAAACTTTTTCTAAATTGATCTTTCACAGTAATATTTTAAATTATTATTTTCCTATGGAGATGTTCAAATAAATTTAGGGCATTCATTATCTTAGAAGTTATAGAAGTCAGAATGAGTTTTTGGTGTAATTTCTTTTTTGTATTGAAGTTTTATTTTTAAATGCCCTAAGTGCTGTCTGTATTTACGTATGTAATAAGCTCATAACATGTTAAAAAATGAGTGCTGTTGTAAGCTGAGATCACGCCACTGCACTCCAGCTTGGGTGACAGAGTGAGACCCTGTCTCAAAAAAAAAAAAAAAAAAAAGGTTGCTGTTGTTTTTATATGCAGCCTCTATTTCCTTCCTTAATCTACGGGTTTTGTGTCGTACCTTCATTCCTGCCTTCCAGGTAGGAATAATCCACTGTTAAAAGTATGTTTGTGATTTAGATATTTTTATGGGAAAACTCTTTAAAAATGTAAAGTCTGATTCTTGTCTCTGTTGACAGACCAAATTTCTGACCTGTATGATAGTCAACCGTAAGAGGTTAATCTTAGCCTAGTGTGAAAATTAATACTATAGTTAATATATTATAAAATTACTTATGACATTAACATTATGAACAATAAGTAATATTGTTTTTGACAGAACTGTTGTTTAACTACTAAAAGATATTGAAACATTGTTGTCTTTAACAGTTAAACTTTACAAATTTATACTAAGGAGAAATAAGAAAAACCTTTTTATATGGGAATGCAAGCTCCTTTAAATTATCAGGCCCAGAAAGGCATTTAAAATGTAACAGCAGTCACATCTCATTCCCCATAGAGCTAAATAATGACCCCTTCAAGCTGCTTGCTATTGGGGCTCCAGACTAACTGACGCCAAGTACCCATAAAATGCCATGTACGCTGTAGTTCAACAACATATACCCAATCACCAAGCAATGTTATTTTTGTAAACCAATGAGAATTTCTGATGAACAGCTTTTGTAATTGCCCCCTCTCCTGATTCGTCCTTTGTTTCTTTAAAAACTTGAGACTTTCTTTTGTTTTCTGGAGCACTCAGCTAGGCAACTTGGAAGTTTTGTCCCTGGCTGCAGTCCTCAACCTTTGTGCTTGAATAAACTCTAAACTACAGTCTGACCCTTTTGATTATTTTAGATTCACACTAAATAAGTACTTAAAATTCTTAGGAAAAAATTGATTCCTGAATATCGTTACTAGGATTATTCTTGTTATCTGCAGTATGAAATAAATGGGTTTGAAATGTGTTTTTCTCTGTGTACATGCAGTGAAGAGTTGGGCTCTTATTTGCCTAGTGATATGATAAAGAATCCTAGGTTTGGTTATCTTTTGTAGTAAAATGAAAAAAAAGAGTTACATGTTCTTCAATAAAAGACTTATTTTCTAGTTTTTGCTAGTATAATGGGTAAAATGGTAGCTCAAATTTTAATTTGCATTTTTTTAATTACTAGTGAGTGAGAGTGAGATTCTCTTCATTCACTTGTATGGATTTCACTTACAGTTCCAAATTTAGCAAATAAAAATACAGATACCTTGTTAAGTTTGAATTTCAGGTAAGCAACAAATGATTTTTTAGTGTAAGTATGGGCCATGCAATATGCAGGACACACTTCTACAAAAAACAATAATTATTTATCTGAAATTCAGATTTAGTGGGGCATCCTGTATATTATCTGGCAAACTTAATGTCACTTTCTGCGAATTGTCTGCCTCTGCCTTTTTGTCAGATTTTCATTTGCACTTTCTATCTTTTGGTGGTTGTTTTTGCAACAGTTCTTGGCATACACTGGATTTTAATCCCTTGCCTTTTTTAGATGTTGCAAACATATTCTTCCAGTCTTTTGCCTATCTTCTAATTTTGTCTGTGGTGTCCAATTCATCAAAGTTGATGCCATCAAAATTTTTCCATGTTTATGCTTTTGAGATCTTGAATAAATCTTTCGTCATCCCAAGGTTGCAAATATGTTATTTAACTTTTTCTTTCATTAGCATTACAGTTTTACCTTTTATACATTGGTTTTTAATACGTTTGGTATTTATTTTATGGGAAGAATATTAGGAGATGAGGTTAGAGAGGCAATGAAGGGGCACATTGTGTGAAGACTTGTTGGTCATTGTGAGGACTTTGGTTTTTATGCTAAGTGAAATAGGAAGCCCCTGGAGGGTTTGGAACAGGGGGTGCCATTGTCTGAACCATGCCTTTAAAGAAACTGATGACTATGGAGAATAGATTGTATGAGAGTGTGGCAAAGACTGCTAATTCTGCTCCAATATCTAATTCCTCCTTTCTTTTACTACCAGCACCCTGTTGGTTTAGCCAGATACATGGCTATGCACATAGAGACTGTTTTTAAACTCCTCCTGCCAATAAGTATGACTTTGTGATTAGGTTTGGGCCAGTTAGATAAGAACACAAGTGATATGTGAAAATTCTGAGTTATCTTTGTAAATATAAGGTGCTTGTCCTGAACTTCGTCTGCCCACTTCACTCCCTTTCCCCCTAACTGAAAGCAGCAGCAGGTAGAATGGCAACAGTTACCTTGAACCTAAAGATCCCTCTGCCTGGGTTCCTGGATGACCTTGGAGAGCAGAACCAATGACTACTCTCCATCTTCTCCCTGGCCATCTGCCTATCTGTCTCTTGTTTCAAGGAAGAGAATAAACTTCTTTCTTGTTTTAGCCACTGGTTTTTGGTATCACTTTATTACAGCAGCTTAGCCCATAGCCTGTATAGTACAAAAATTGGCACCCGAAATGGTGTTCCAGAATTAAAAAGCTGAAATGTATAGCACTGGTTAAGTGGTTGGTTGACAGACAGTAGAAAACATGTTATAGGCTAGAAAACTGGTGACCCTTATTACGCGGTGGCAAAATGTTCAGTGAGACTGTCACCTCTAATAAGTTGGAGGAGAGTCAATTTGTCTACCCAGTTTGTACCTCCAGGGAGGTAGTTAGAAAGAATCAGACTGCTAATATGAGTTGATTAGTCCTTGCCAGTAACTACAAGAGGGCGTCAAATGAGGGAACAATTAGCCAGTTTGCAATTAGAGTTGAAAGGGAGTATATAGTTTTTAGTTATACAGCTAAAGGAGGTTCTCTCTGCCAATGGCCTGTGGTCTGAATTGACTGAGAGGCCAGTAATATGGGGCACTGCAGTGTTGGAAAAAATTGCTTCTCTATGCCAAACAGCAAGAGGTAAGACAGTCATTCTTAGGAATCTCCTGTTAGATTTTCTTGGCCTGACAGTGGCAGACAGTCCAGGCAAGGTTCAAATTAAGGATTTGCTTTTCCACCTCAACCAGTCATTTCAGCTATGTAAAAGCTTCAGTTATAAATACAAAATCTCAGTTCCCTACAACAAAGGTTTATTTCTTACTCATGATATGTTAGTTGTGGCTGTGTTCCACATACTTTGTCACTCCAGTGTTTAAGCCAAAGGAATAAGCCTGTTTGGGACGTTGCCTTTCTTGTGACAGGCAAAAGAGATATGGCAGAACCAGTGTCTTGGAAGTGGCACGTGTTACTTTTGTTCATATTTTATTGGCCAAAGCAAGTCAAATGGCTAAGCCTGAAATCAGTCAGGTCAGAAGGGATATCTCAAGTCACATGGCCTGTCCTGATGTCAGTGGGTTGGAGTAGTATAAGCCTCCTGATGTGAATCAGATAATCTCAAGGTAGCTAACCTTCAATCAAGAGAAGGTTGAAGAGAGGGAGGAATGGCTGTGTCACAAAACAAGAGAGTTGACAAGCTTGATATCTATGACCAGATTAAATCCTTAGTGTGGTTACTACTTTCTTGTGGAACTGACTTGTGGAACTTTTGAAATTTTTAGGAGGTTATGTTGCTAAAGATCCCATAAGTTTGGCTTGCAAAAGCCTCTGATGGTTTGATATTGTTTATCACCTAAAGCAACCTTTGGTCCCAAATTTGGACCAGCAGGAACTAGGCTATTAGATCTTTGCTGTCCTCTTGGAGCACGTACTCTTCCAAGTCTGCTTCATGTATGACCAGAAGTGATAATGGACAAGCAAAAATCTTCCAAAGGCAAAGCCAAGACTGCCAAGACACCTGGACAAGGGTTTTCCCCTCAGAGAATAGAATCTGAAATGAACCAAAGGACTTGCCTTCTTGCTAGAGCAGAGATACTTTGCAATTCCTTTCTAGAAATATTTCATCTTTGATAAAAATAGGTGTTTGCTTTCTTTTATTTTCAGAATGGGAGACTTAATTGCATTAATCTCATTTGTATTCCACAGTTGTATTTAGGGTGTAATGGTGGTGATAGAGAGCAGAGGTCATGCTCTTTTGTTAGTTTGTGGGCCACTGCACTAGGAAGGAGCTACATGGATGTGCATGGGTTGAAGAGGGTTGTGTATTGCCCAGAGACCTAGACTTTAAGCTAAATCCAATAACTGGATGAGACTTCAAGTTATCCCTTTAGAAAGGAAATGACTATTCCAGAGTGGGAAGAAGGATGCTCTCCCACCTTTGATACGTATTTAGCTAGGCACATAACCCCTACGTAGAAATTGTATTTCTTATGCTCCTTGTAGCCAGATGAAGCCACATTTCTAAGTTTTGACCAGAGGGATGAGAGTGGAAGTGACATATGCCACTTTTAAAAGCATATTTGTATTAAAAAAGCGGCTTGTTAGTCATATTCTTTTCCCTCCCATCCCCATAAATGAAGCATTGGTGAGTTAGCTTCAATCATGCACCTGAGGGCAGTGCCCCAAGGAGTGGTAAGAGAAGACAGGAGGAATCTTAGTCTCTGGATGACGTTATGGAGCAAAGCTACTTACCTTCCCTTGACCACTTGTCTGCCTCTTGACTGTAACATGAGAGAGAAATAAATTCTTTTTTTTTTATCTGAGCCACTATATTGGTCTTATTACAGGAGTTTAGCTTATATCCTAGTTAATACAGATGGCAATGATGTAAGCAGGAAACATATAGAATGTTAGATTGGAAATTATTCCTGATTTTTTTCAGTTGAAGCTTTTCATTTATGTATGCTTTCTGTGAACATTTATTTTTCAGATTGTCTAATTATACCAACAGTTTAGAAATAAAGCTCTTACTTTAACATCACCCCTGTTATAATTATGCTATATTTCTTTTTATTTTCATAAGCATATGCTTTACATATTTATATTAAAATTTTATATCCTGATATTTTCATGTGATATCTATTTTCTTTCTTGCTTTAGAGTTCTTATATTGCCCGGTTATTATTGTATAACATTCAGTTTTACTGTACTTAAAATTTTGTTATTATTGGTCACTGTGGACTAGTTATGTCCCCTCAAAATTCATATGTTGAGGCCCTAACCTTCCACATGACAGTACTGGAGAAGTGGCCTTTAAGGAGGTGATTAAGGTTAAGTAAGGTAGTAAGAGTGGAGCCCTGATCAGATAGAACTGGTGCCCCTATAAGGAGAGGAAGAGATACCAGAGCTCTCTTTTCACTTGTGTGAAGACATGGTAAGAGTATGGCCATCTGCTAGCAAGGAAGAGGGCTCTCATCAGAATCTGACAGTGCCAGCGCCATGATCTTAGACTGCAGTCTCCAGAACTGTGAGGAAGTCCCAGTCATGGTATATCATTATTGCAGCTGAAGTTGATAGTATATTGGCATTTAGATTGCTTTCAGGTTTTCCTTCTATAAATAATGCTGGTTTTTTTTTTTTTTTTTTTTTTTTTTTTTTTTTTTTTTTTTTTGAGACAGAGTCTCACTCTGCTGCCCAGGCTGGAGTGCAGTGGCGTGATCTTAGCTCACTGCAACCTCAGCCTCCCAGGTTCAAGCGATCCTCCTGTCTCAGCCTCCCGAGTAGCTGGGATTACAGGCACACACCACTACGCCTGGCTAATTTTTGTATTTTTAGTAGAGACGGGGTTTCACCATGTTGGCCAGGCTGGTCTTGAACTCCTGACCTCAGGTGATCCGCCTGCCTCAGCCTCCCAAAGTGCTGGGATGACAGGCGTGAGCCACCACGTCCGGCCATAATGCTGTATTCTTGTAAAAATTATTTATTTGTTAAATTATCTTACATAGGACTCGATCTAGAATAATTTTATTTTATCACTGGTAATAATGACAGAAACAATGTTTATAGTAATAACAATGGCAATCAGTAATGATGTTTTTAATAAAGACAGCTATGAGAATGACAAGATCAATAACAGTAACAGACTGGGTATGGTAGCTCACGCCTGTAATCTCAGCACTTTGGGAAGCTGAGGTGGGAGGATTGCTTGAACCCAGGTGTTCAAGACTAATCTGGGTAACATAGCAAGACCTTGTATCTACAAAAAATTTTTTCTTTTAATTAACTGGGCATGGTGGCATATGCCTGTAGTCTCTGCTACTCAGGAGGCTGAAATCGGGGGATGGCTTCAGCTCAGGAGTTGGAGTTATGATCACACCACTGTACCCTAGCCTGGGTGACAGAGTGAGACTCTGTCCCTAAAAAAAAAATACACACACACACACACACACACACACATATTTATATGTAATTATAACAGTAAGAACAATGACTAATATTTATTGCATGTTTACTGCATGCAGGCACTGTTTTAAGGGTTTATCTTATTTGATCCTTACAACAGATTTATGAGGTAAGTACTGTTGCTCATGTTTTGTAAATAAGGCAAGTGAGCCACTGGGAGGTTGGGTACCTTCGCCGTCGTCTCGCAGCTGATTAATGGTAAAGTGTAGATTCTTGCTAGGCTTTATTTGCCACAGAGCATGCTATGGACTGAATTGTGTTGCCACCAAACTCATGTGGAAGCCCTAATCCTCAATGTTGGTAGTAATTAGAGATGGGGCCTTTGGTAGATAATTAGGTTTAGATGAGGGCCTGAGGGTGGGGCCCTCATGATGTGAATAGTGCCCTTTAAAGAAGAGACACCGGAGAGCTTACTCTTGCTCTTCTGCCATATGAAGACACAGTGGTAAGGTGGCTGTCTGCCAGCCCAGAAGTGGCCCTTATCAGAAAGTGACCATGCTGGCACCCTGATCTTGGACTTCTCAGCCTACAGAGCTGTGAGAGAATACATTTCTGTTGTCTAAGCCACCCAGTTAAATTTCTGTTGTTGTGGTAGCTCAAAGACAAAGCCCATGTTCCTGTGACATGACATGATTAGAGGTTTTTGTTTGTTTGTTTTTGTTTTTGTTTTTGTTTTCCCAGATCACACAGTCAGTATAGCAAACTGGGCTGCAAAGAAGGGGCCAAAAAAGTGGAAAGGACACCAAGAAAGAATAATGTTGCTGAAGCCAAGAGACGGGCATTTTAAGATCAAGGTTATCATTATTAAATTGATACACTTTGAGTGAATTTTCATTTAAGAAGTCATCTGTGCTTTGGGAAGAGCAGTTTTGTGTTTGCAGTCCAGATTGCATAGGGTTAAGTAGGAAATGATGTGGGGTACAGGAGACAGTAAAAACAGTTTAAACTCTTTTTTCAAGGCTTGGCTGTGAAGGAAAAGAGGCAAATAGGAAGTGGCAAGAGAGACATAAAGTCTGGGGATGTATATTAGTTTGGTTCATTTTTTTTAATGAACCAAATGATGGGAGAAATGTAAGCATTTATGTGCAGCGGGGTAAAAGAAGAGAAGGAGAGAGAGAAAATGTGGAGGGGGAAGTGGATAAATGATGGCATCAGAGCCCTAAGGAGGTGGATACCTGAAGTTGCAGATTTGCTTTGAGCAGGAAGTTTCCTTCCTGCATCTTCCTGGCACCTTCCTCCACAGGGCCAGGAAGGAGGGAAGAATGTGCGTGTGGTTGTTGGTCAGTGAGGGTGGAGGAAACTGAGGGAGTCTGACCTAACAACCCCTCTTTTGTTTCTGTGGAGGTGATGTCATTTTCTGAGTGAAGGGGGAGTAGGAAGCTTGAAAGTGGTGGACGTTTGGAATTGAATCTGTGGGATGTGAGAGAGCCTAAGAGAGGATTGATGGCAGCAGTGAGAAGGGTCTGCTGAGGTGGGAAGCCGTGTATTTGTGGAATTCCCAGCTTCTGTGGTTGGAGATTTTTATGAGTGCTCTCTAGACCAGGTATGGGATTAAAGAAGTAGACTCTTAGATTGGTTTAGGGAGTGTATTGTGGAAGGACAAGCCAGTAAGACAGTTGAGAATTTAGGCCAGGGAGTGAGGGGTTATTAGGTCAGACTCCCTCTGTTTCCTTCACCCTCACTGACCAGTAACCACACACACATTCTTACCTCCTTTCTGGCATTGTGGGGAAGAGTGTCCCTCTTTCTGGGAGATCAGATTCTGGGTTACAATGGATAAGAAGTGAAGCTTGGAGGATGGTTAATGGATTAGGAAAGATAGAGAGTGAAATGGGGAAAGACCAAGCGTAACAGATTTAAGAACGGAGTTGGTGTATGCAGTCATTCCTTCAATAAATGTGTATTGAGCATTTATCTTCTAGACACTGTTCTAGGTGCTGTGGCCCCCTAGATCAAAACAGTGATCAAAACAAAATCTGCCCTTGTAGATCTTAATTCCAATGGGGAGGTAGATGATTAACATACATTATGTGTATAAACATATATATACTTGTATGTGTAATTTCAGATGGTAAGATAATGTCGAAAAGAAAATGAAATTAGGGAAGAGGCTCTGAGAAGTGACCTCTGAGCAAAGACATGAATGTCATCAGGGACACAGCAATGCAGATGTCTGAGAGCATTACAGGACAAGGAAACAGCACATATATGTGCAAAGCCCTGGCAGAGGCTTGTATGAGGAACAGCCGTGGCACTGGGGAGCATGAGTGAGGAGGAGGACAGTGGTAATAAATTAGGGCCATGATACATTAGGGCCACTGTAAGGACCTAGGATTCTATTCAAGAGTCATGAAAAGCCATTGAAAGGTTTGCGTCAGAGAAGTACTTTTCTGAAGGCTGACACTGACTGCTTTTTGGAGAGTTGATTGGCCATGGGCAATTAGGTAATCCAGAGGGACAAGAGATGGTGGTCCACAAGTAACATATGGGAATTTGAGATTTCAGCAATTGATTGCTTCTGCGTGAGAATCTTGTTGCTATTCCTTTAAGCAGACACACCCACTCCACAATAGACATTCTTTTCTGTGGATGAATGCCTGACCCTGACCCTTGGCTTATACCACACCCTTTCCTGTTTTTGATTCTCTTCCTCTCCAGCTCCATTATTCATTCTCCCATTTTGTCCTCACCTTGTCTTTCATAGCTGATGTACATGGTTGTCTTCCTGGCCAAGACTTCCTCTAGATCTAGGTTTTCAGACCTTTTGTTCACAGTCTGACTTGATACTTCAGTCTGCAGAAAACTTTGATGGAAGCCCCGTGTGTCAGCCAGGGGAAACTGAGTGAAAGGGGGGTCAGGAGTGCAGTGCTCTGCCCACTTGCAGTTGTCGTCTGACCTCCAAAGCAACTTTGAGACACCTTCTGAGAACCTTTAGCCTGCCAGCTCACAGTGTGGGAAAGCCCCAGGTTGAACTGTTGCTCTTTTTCAGCAGCTCATCCCTGGGATCACCCCAGGCCATGCTCTCCCTGCTCAGCCTGTACTTTCTTAATCCTCAGGCACCTGGCTTGCCTGACAGTGGTGGGTGCAATACAAAGTGGTGTGCTGAAGGCACTCAGAACCATGAGGCTTGCATGCTGCATCTTCCTGAGTGTTAGTTTTCCTCACTGGCTATTATCTAATCTACTACATTTTTATAGTAAAAATTAACATAGTTCTAATTACACACCATAAGTTCTGTCTATCCTTCTCAACAAAATCTTTTTTTTTTTTTTTTTTTTTTTTTTTTTTGAAACAGGGTCTTACTTCGTTACCCAGGCTAGAGTGCAGTGGTGCAATAATAGCTCACTGCAGCCTTGAACTCCTGGGCACAAGTAATCCTCCTGCCTCAGCCATGCAAGTAAGTACCTAGAACTACAGATGTGCACTGCCGTGTCTGGCTAATTTTTAATTTTTTTTTTTCTAGAGACAGGGTCTTGCTATGTTGCCCAGGCTGATCTAAAACTCCTGGCCTCAAGCTGTCCTCCCTTCTCAGTCTCCCAAAGTGTTAGAAACACAGGCATGAGCCGTTGTGTCTAGCTAACAACTTTTTTTGTTGACCCTAATTAAACATATTAAATGTTTTATGCCAAGAGGAAATAGATGTATTAGAGTTCAGAATGTAACATTTGTGTACAATTTTTAAGGAAAAAAATAAGATCAAGACATTTAAAGTTTGCCTGGGACACTTAGGGTGATGCCTTTAGTCTTCTGGGGATGATTAGGTCCCTCAGTTCTGAATTAGGACTGCTTTGATGGAAAAGGTTAGAACTACCTGTTTAAGTTGTCAGATTTGTAACTCTGTGTTTTCGTTTTGCTTAATGGAGCTATTGTAACGTTTTTATTCAGGATGGAATAGGAACTGGCCATGAGTTAGTCTCTGAATCATCAGGCTTTTCTGGTTAAAGGTAAGCATAAGTATTTTCTTCTTTTAGCCATGTTTAATTTTAACAAATGTCATTAAAGTAAGCATTGTTGCATTATAAAAAGGATTGATAAGGCCGGGCGCAGTGGCTTATTTCTGTAATGCCAGCACTTTGGGAGGCCAAGGCGGGTGGATCACGAGGTCAGGAGTTCGAGACCAGCCTGGCCAATGTGGTGAAACCCAGTCTCTACTAAAAATAGAAAAATTAGCCGAGTGTCATGGCATGTGCCTGTGATCCCAGTTACCTGGGAGGCTGAGGCAGGAGAATCGCTTGAACCCGGGAGGTGGAGGTTGCGGTGAGCCTAGATTGAGCCACTGCCCTCCAGCCTGCTGGGTGACAGAGCAAGACTCCATCTCAAAAAAAAAAAAAAAAAAAGAATTGATAAGAACCAGGTGATGGCCTAGGTATTGGAGCAATACTCAAAAACAAGGTTGTCCTAGGACACAAAGTAAGTTTGATGCTTTTCATTTAAAAAAAAAAAAGAGTATGAATTGTGTTAAGCTCTGTAATACTTCCTCTGAGTTGAGAGTGGATCTTTAAGATAAAACATTTTTTTGTCAGGACTGTTTGCAACTAAGGAATTTAAGGTTAAGAGTTTTGCATGACACTGCCAAATTATAAGACTAATGAGGGCAAGGATTTGATCATGTTCATGGATGCTTGTGAACTAGGAGTAGTGTGGCACCTCACATGTAATACCCAGTATTTTTTGAGTGAAGGAATGAACTATCCTTGGTGTAACTGTGGAAAATATTGTTAGGTTGTATAATAGATACAGGATAGCTTCCCTGCATCTATTGAGTTGAACAAGGCAGCCTTCCTGGATGTGTTGTCACAATGTTGCTATCAATATACTCTTTTAAATTAATAGAAGCAGAGGCACAGCTATACGTTTTCTTTTGAGTGCCAGTTATCAGATCTGTTTAATCATATGCCAATTCTGTCTGCAAAATGGGGATAGCAACACACAATCTATCTAGTGCAAGTAGCTGCACTAAGATTAGATGAGGTATACAGGGTAAGAGAAAATACTTGCAAATTATATATCTGATAATGGACTTATATCCACAGTTGTAAAGAACTTTTGCAGCTCAATATTAAAAAGACAAAAATACCCCATTAAAATGGGAAACGGATCTAAATAGACATTTCTCTAGGGAAGATTTATGAATGGCTGATAAGCACATGAAAAGATGCTCAACGTTGTCACTCATAGAGAGAAGCAAATCAAAACCACATAAGATGCTACTTCATGCCCACTAGTTAGCTGTAATCTAAAGAAGATAACAAGTGTTGGTGAGGATGTGGAGTGATTGGAAGCTCCATACGTTGCTGGTAGGAATTTAAAATGGGCAGCCACTTTAGAAATAGCTTGACAGTTCTTCAAAAGGTTAAAACATAGAGTTACCCTATGTTACCTAGCAGTTTCACTCCTAGGTATCTGTGCAAGATAAATGAAAACATACGTACACACAAAAACTTATACGTAAATGCTAGTAACATTATTCTTAATAGCTAAACAGTGGAAACAACCTAAATATCTATCAGCTGATGAATATATAAACAAAATGTGGTACATGCATACAATGGAATATTATTCAGCATTAAAAGCATAAAGGAATAAAGTACTGACACATGCTATAACATAACAAAACATGCTAAGTGAAAGGAGCAGACATAAAAGGCTATATGTTGTATGATTCCATTTATATGAAATGTGCAGGGTAGGCCAATCCATAGGGACAGAAAGTAGATTCATGAGCTGAGAGTGTTAGAGGAGAGAGATGGAGAAGGACTCCTAATGCATAGGGAGTTTCATTTTGGGATGATAAAAACGCTCTAAAATGGCGGTGATGTTGGCACAACTCTGAATATACTAAAACCATGGAATTGTATATTTCAAAAGGGTAAATTGCATAGTATGTGAATTATACCTCAATAAAGCTGTTAAAAAAGAATAAGTGAGGTAATATGTGGGAATATACTTTGAGCTATTTGAAAAGATATTATTATTTCAGTTTGACTGTAAGGCCATTAAATAATAGCAGGATGACTTAGATATTTTTCCTTGCTTGCAGGCCTGTAATTTTTATGCCATGACTCAACTTTATAAGGCTATAACTCAGCAATATAAAATATTGAAAATGTTGAAACATAAAATGAAAACTGCTTGGTCTACTGTTTATATTTAATAGGATTTTCTCAATCAGTTAATTAGCAATAAGTAGAATGTATCATTAAGGAATTAGATTTTAGAGTCGTAAAATTTTAGAGCTGGCAGAAACTTCAAAAGTCATCTAGTCCTCCCTCATTTTGCTGTGTGAGAGAGCTGAGTGATAGAGAGGCCAAGATGTCTTATGTCGCAGCTTTGAGTAAATTCTAGAACTCAGTGTTCTTTGTGTTGACTATTTGGTTTCAGTGCTGTTAAGAGTGTTCTACTATTAAAGAACTAACACTTTTAATAGCTATTTAAATGCTTCCTATATACTAGGCACTCAGGTACTTTATATACGTTATCTTGGTTAATCTACACAAAGCTTATGAAGAGAGTTCATTTTACCTGTGTATTAGTTATGTATTGTTGCTATAAAACAAAACGAAACAAACAAAAAAACAAAAAATCTGGCCGGGTGCAGTGGCTCAAGCCTGTAATCCCAGCACTTTGGGAGGCCAAGGCAGGCGGATCACGAGGTCAGGAGATGGAGACCAGCCTGACGAACATGGTGAAACCCCATCTCTACTAAAAATACAAAAATTAGCCGGGCGTGGTGGCGTGCACCTGTCATCCCAGCTACTCAGGAGGCTGAGACAGGAGAATTGCTTGAACCCAGGAGGTGGAGGTTGCAGTGAGCTGAGATCACGCCACTGCACTCCATGCCCTCCAGCCTGGGCAACAATGCGAGACTCTGTCTCAAAAAACAAAAACAAAACAAACAAAAAAAAACACCGAAAAAAAAACAACACAAATTTCTTATCTCACATTCTGGAGGTCAGAAGCCCAAAATGGACCTGACGTCCTGTTAGCAGGGCTGCCCTTCTTCCTGAAGGCTTAGGGGAAGTCAATTTTCTTGTCTTTTCCAGCTTCTGGAGGCTGCCTGCATTCCTTCACTTTTAGTCTCCTTCCATCTTCAGAGCCAGCAGTGACTGGGCAAATCTTTCTCACAATGCTGTTTTTCTGGTTTTGATTCTTTTGCCCCCACTTTCCCTTTTAAGAACCCTTGTGATTACTTTGGGCCCATCTGGATAATGCAGATACTCTCGTTATTTTAAGGTGCGCTGATTACCAGCCTTAATTCTGCGTGCAACCTTAATTCCCCCTCACCAAATGAGTGGAAAAAACACGCTCAAAATGTTTTTTGTTTTTTTTTGTTTTTGTATTCTCTCAGCCAACAGCAATCAACACAGAAGACTTTTGTGATGACACGTATGGGAGTTTCCTCCCCACCACACCAAGCTATTTTGCAACAGACGCCACCTGGGTTACCTTCAATTCAATGCTGACATCACCTGTAGAGAGTGTCAGATTCCCCTATCTTTAGTCCTCAGTCTCACAGCAGGTCTCAGGAGGCTCTACCTGTGCTTCTGACCGACCTGCTATAAATTGGGGTTCCCACAGCCACCTCTTCGGGTTCATTTAATTTACTAGAGGGCTCACAGAACTCAGGAAAACACATCTACTGGTTCATTATAAAGGATACAGATGGAGAGGTGCACAGGGCCAGGCATGTGGAAGGGGCAAGGAACTCCCTTGCCTCCCCGGGTGTACTACCATTTGCGAACCTCCGTGTGTTCAGCTATTTGAAAGCTCTCCACACTGTGTCCTTTTGGGTTTCTATTTAAGCTTCATTGGGTGGCATGATTGATTGAATCATTGGCTGTTGGTGATCAACTTAACTTTCAGACCCTTTCCCCTTCCTAGAGCTTGGAGGGTGTCGCTGAATGTCCCAACCCTCTAATCGTGCTTTGGTCTTTCTAGTGACCATCCTCCATCCTGAAGCTACCTAGAGACTGCCAACTCATTAGCATACAAAAGGCATCACTTTGGAGATTCTAAGGATTGTAGCAGTTGTATGCCAGGAAATGAGGATGTAGACCAGATATATATTTCACAATATCATACCATGTAATATAGGGTAGGCAGAGATTCCAGGGAATAAGGTATGGACATCCTTTGAGGGAGGCAATATTCTGTGTACCATATCTGTTAATAAGCTGAAGAGATTTAGGCTCAGAGAGGTTAAGTAAGTTGTCCAAGGTCACAACATAGTAAATGAAAGAGCTGATATTTTAACCCAGGTCTGTTATTTATCATATATGCATATCTTTCACAATAACATGATTTTTCCCACAAATGCCATTTGATCCTACTCTGGAAAAGTAAATAGGATGATGAGCATTGTGCAAATAGTAAATACTTCCTTTTTATTGTATATATTTAAGGTATATGATGTTTTGATGTACACACACAGTGAACTGGATACTACAGTCAACCAAATTAACATCAGTCATCTCACATAGTTACCCTTTTTAGTGGCAGGAACACTTAAAATCTCTTTTAGCAAATATCTCAAATACAATACAGTATTAACTGTAGTCCTCATGTTGTACGTTAGACATTGAGACTCCTTTATCCTGCGTATCTGCAGCTTTGTATCCTTTGAGCTACATCTTCCCATTTTCTCCCCTGCCTGCCCCTGCTTACCACCATTTTATTCTCTGAGTATTCAACTTTCTTTTTCTTTTCTTTTTTTAAGATTCCTCATATAAGTGAGGTCATGCATTTTCTGTGTCTTGCCTATTTCACTTTGCATAATGTCTTCCATGTTCATCCATGTGGTAGCAAATGGCAGGATCTCCTTTTTAAGGCGGAATAATATTCCATTTATGTATGTGCATATACATATATATATACATACATGCACATATGTACACACATACCTCACAGTTCATTCATCTGTTGACAGATACTTTGGTTGTTTCAATATCTTGGCTATTGTTTCTAAATCTTGGCTAATGCTACAGTGAACATGGGAGTGCAGGTATCTTTATGAGATGGTGATTTCATTTCCTTTGGATATCGACCCACTGGAGGAATTGCTGAGTCATATGGTAGTTGTATGTTTAATTTCCTTGGGAACCCCTGTACAGTTTTTCACAATGGCCGCACTGATCTGCATTCCCACCAACAGTGTATGAGGTTTCTCTTTTTCACACTATCACCAACACTTATCTCTTGTAACTTATTAAAGTAATAATCACATTTGCTTAGTAATATCAAGCAATAGGCTATGTTATTATGAAACAGTTAAAAGCATATAGGAAATATATTTATTGATGTGGGAAAAGTATTTATGACTCATCATGACTTCCAGCGCCCTTCCCAGATTTCTACTTATCACTTCCTTTCTGTTACCAGTTCCTTCCTTATCCAGCCTAGATGCTTTGATTCAAATTATTTTCCAGCAAATTCTTTCAATTCTTTTGTACCTCTTTGGTCTCTCCAATCTCGGAACTGGATAAGCTCAACTACCTGCCAGTTTTTTCACTTTAATGTTATACTCAGCAGCCTTAAAATTGTCCAGCAGTCTTCCGACATGTCTATTATCTCACTCCCTCACTCCCCACAGCATACTACCTTCGTTCTTCTCAAACCTTTTAACTCCCTATCAGGTTATTTGACATCTTAGCAGTTTTCCACACAGTTGACCACAATTGACCATTGCTTCCTTTTGGAAACACTTGTCTCTTGGCCTATGACACAAACCCTTCCCTGGTTTTCCTTCTCCCATTCTAGTTGACCATTTTCTGTCTTCTGTGTTACCTGACATCTAAAAGAGGAGAGGTTTAGTTCCCTTGTTTTTCATCTTGTACTTTTGGTTAAATACCTTTTTGTGTAAGTCTTTCGTATTATCGCTAGCCCAGAGTTTGTCATCTTTAGCACTATTGACATTTTGGGCTGGAAAATTTTTTCAGTGTCGGGGGATGTCTCGTGGATTGTAGGATGCTTAGCAGCATCTCTGGCTTCTATGCTGTAACTGCCAATAGAGTTCCCTCTACCCTTATTGTGACAATCAAAGTGTCTCCAGATACTGCCAAATGTCTCCGGGGTACATAAAATCACCACCTGTTGAGAACTACTTATCTAGCCTGAAGCTCTCTTCTGAGGATCTGGGGATAACACCTTTCTGACATCTCTAGTTGAATATCTCCTAGGCATTGCAAATTTAATGTGACCAAAATGGACTCTTGTTTTTTCTCCCATATATGCTCTCCCCCTAGATTTTCAGATTTTAGATTATTTATGACCTTGCATTGGAGGTACCAATAAAAGACATTGGAGGCTTTTATTTGGAGTAAACTAGGGAGCCACCAGAGAGTTTTGAGCCAAGAAATGACATGATCTCACTTAGGTCAGCTCTTTCTTGAGCATAGACTATGACTTGGAAGACAAAGCAGGAAGACCAGTTAAGAGGCTACTGTGGTAATCACAGTGAAAAATGGTAGTAGCTTGCACAAGGATGGCAGTAGGGCATATGGTAAGGAGTGGCATCTCTGGTTTAGTGCTTAAACACAAATATTCCTGAGAAGAAGAATGCACTTGTACCTTCGTGAAGTTAGTATCAGAGTATGCTTTGTTTTTCACATGTTTTCTAAGAACTTGCAGGGGACAGGTTTTGGTGGATCAGAATGAAAGGACAGTAGCCAAGTTCCTGGGTTCCTCCAAGCCAGAACTTCCTGGGATGTTACTTGAAGGGATTCAGGCCACAACAGGGTTTTAAAACAAAGGACCCAATAGGAGGAGTAAGCAGGACATCCAGTACTGCCTATTCTACCTCACAATCTTACTTAGAGCTGGTCCTCCCTTGGTAAAACATGTACTGGGTGGCAGGGTAGAGAGAACAATTGGAAGTCAGGAGTGTTTCCTTCATTAAATATAGGAAGCACATCATCTTGGGCTGGAAGGCCCTTAGCTGAAGTGAGGTGGCTATTGGCATTTGGGATAGGACAGGTTTTTGTTGTACAAGATTGCCCTACATGTCGCAAGACTCACAATAGTGTGCTCTCTCATTGTGACATCTAAAACATGCCTCCCCACATTTCCAGACTCCCCATGGGAGTCAGACATGTTCAACTGTATACCATTGGACTGAGCCCCCTTTGCTAATTTGAAAACTGCCTCCTGTAATATGAAGTTAGTCAAAAGGCTATACATTCCAGGCCCTTAAAGAAAAACTGCATTACTTGTTTGGGGACTTAGAAGGTATCCGCTAGTACTTTAAATTAGCATTGATGTTTATTGCTGATACATCCCATAAATGTTTTCTGTCCATGTTATATACCTTAAAATACTAATTTGTAATTCTTTCGTAGAGGTTGTAGACATTTCAGGGCCATCTCTAAAGATAACTGCAAAGGACACATGCTCTCGCTGCTGTCTTCCAGCATTGCTATGTAAGGGAGCCTGAATGAAAATGAATCGAGACTTTGTATGAAAAGGAATTCCCTAGCCATCTTAGCAAAGGGAGTGGGAGTAAGATTGGAAGAGGGAGGATATTGGCCTGCATGTGAATGTTTATGCACATCATGTTTTTTTTGTTTGTTTGTTTTTGTTTTTATAATCAGGTCTAGCTGGTATAAAGAGCTAAATATTTTTTAATTGTATTTTTGAAAAGTAGTAGCGAATAGAACAATATTCATGAGATTTGTGAAGGATTGATGACTCAGTGTTAGAGGGAATACTCACCAAGGAAAAGATCTAATAGTTTTGAACATACAAAATGTAAGGTTTATTTACAACGAAAAAAATAACACAACACAACTGGAGGAAATGCTTGTATCAAATGTGACTAAGGGTGAACATCTATAATATCTGAAGAGGAAGTTCTCTCAAACCTAATGAATAAGTTTTAATACATAAGTAAACAAAGTATTTTAGCAGTTAATGATTAATAAAAAGGTGGAATTATGTTTACCGTCACTGATAATCAAAGAAATGCCTTTTAAGTTAACCTTGAGTTACCTCTTCTATTCTCTCAAAAGTACTGAAAATTAAAATAACTTCCAATTCTGGAGAGGCTTTAAGGAAATGGACCCATTCACTCTAATGTGTTTCTTGTGCTACTCCCAGCCACTGCCTTTCCCTGAACATGCTGTGCCATTTGAAATTCTTACGTCTCATCTTTATGGGTCCTTCCCCTGTTCTTCCTGTTGACTTTCTATCTCTTGAGAGCAGCAGTCAGATCCTGGGGGCATCCCTTCTGAGTCAGCCCTGCCAGTGAGCACTCTGGTTTGCATTCGGTACTGCACTGCAGTCATGGGTGTATGAATCAGTCCCTACCACTTGGCTGGGGAGTTGTTGAGGTTAGGGCTGGTCAGGCCCTGCATCAGGGTCTGGCATACAAGTAATTATTCAATAACTATTGAGCTAAATTATTGGACTTTGGTAAATGTTTTAATAAACTATAATATGTTAGGGTGATGGAATAACATGATCACTAAAGTGTAATTATAAGTGTAACTTATGGCAAAATTTTGTAACCAAATACAGAATGATATGTTTAGTGTAATTTCAACTGCTTTTGAAAGGTAATGTGCAGAAAATGAATTTTTAAATATTTTAATGTTATAGATAACAAACTTTTATTTCTTTGTTACAATCTTTATGATACAATATATAATTTTTATAATCAGTTGGCAGACTTGACCTCCCTCTCTTCTCATCAGAAATTAACCTCTGTGTGCCCTGTTCAGTTATCTGATTGAACTCTCAGGAAGTAGGGTGGGCCTCCCCAGAATGTGGGCTTTTAAGGATAGCTGCATTTATGTGGCTGAATTAGGTCCCCAAGCATGTTTGAACTTTTACTGTGCCTGGGTGCATATAACTTGAGAGATATGGTACTTAGTATTGTAGAGTTTATAAATATATTCATGTTATCAATGATAAGTTCTACAGCTTTTAATAATGTCAAATATAAATGGTAATTGATTTTTTTAAACATTTTTTGAGTATCTACTATCTACCAGTGACTGAAATACAGAATTCCTTTGAGGAAGTCCTTGTCTGACAGCAAAGACAGACATCCATGGGCCTTTCATACAGCGAAATGAGTGCCATAATCGTGTGTTGAACAGAGTGCAGTGAGTTGTAGAGGGAATGGAGAAGCAGTTATTTCTTAGAGGGCTGGTGAGATGAGATGACTGTTCTCCAGTGAGATAACTCTTGAGCAGACCTTCAGAAGATGGGCAAAATTTTTGCAAGGTGGATAGGAGAAAAGGGAAAAAGCATGAACAGAAAGGTAGACGTGTAGAAATACATGATGTGTTCAGAAGCCACTAAAATATTTTGGAGAGGGATATGACATGGTTAGGTTTGTATTTGGAAAGAAAATTGAGATCAGTGATTATAACAAGGAGACACAAGAAAAGTTAATCTTTTTTTTTCTTTTTTTTTGCATGCTTTTCTATGTGACAATTTTGGAGCATCCCCAGATTTTAAATTGCAATACAGATAGGATATACTTTACATTATGCACATTACTGACCAGCCAACCATATGTCCTCTCATAGCTGTGCATCAGAGTGTCCCTTCTAAAAGTCTGGGTTAACAGTGGGCTGCAGGAATAAGGTCAGCTAAGAAGCCATTTCAGTGTCCACATCACCACAGGAAGTGATGGCTTAATCAGGGCCGTGATAACAGAAATGGATGGGAGGGAATATATTTGCCTATATAGACTTGGTATCAGAGTTTTATGGGGGTAGAGAGAAAAAGGAATTATACATCAGTGTTTCTCATATTTTAATGTGCATATGAATTGTCTAGGGATTTTGTTAAAAGGTAGATTTTGATTCAGTAGGTCTGTGGTGGGGCCTCAGATTCTGCTCCCAAGTGTTGCCACCACTGTGGGGCCATGGTCCAGTGAATAATTAACAAGGATGAGATAATGTGGGTGTGAGACTCCACTGACTAGATGGTGATGTCATTATCTGAAATACCTGAAATGGGGAATACCACAGAAAAGAAAGATTGGGTGGGGGAATGGGGTGAAGTTTTTGTGGGACATTCAGATATAAAAATTGTAGACAGCTAAAAGTTTGGATTCTAAGCTTGAGAGAAAAATCAAGCATAGAGATACAGACTTGGGAATAAGCATTTCGTTGCTGACAGTAAAAGTCATGAGAATGAGTGACATTACCTACAAAAAAGAGATAAAGTTAATATTAGAAAATATACCTATTGCTTCATCATTCAAAGGCCTCATCTTCTAAAAAGAAAAATAAAATGTATCTATTTGCTAAAATTTTAATGTCCATTTAAGTGACTATAAATCAGCAATGGGAAAGAAATTGGATAGGTAGCTTCCTCCCTATGAACAATCTCTAGGTGTAAATTGAGGGAAGGAGAAGTCTTTGGAAAATCCCTCTTTTCCTTGGTAATGACTGTAGATCAAGTTAAAAATGCATTAAAGTATCTTATGAGAAATAATTCATATAAATAAATATGTGTAAAGAATCTTCAAAATGCCAGGCAGTCTTCTGACCTTAACATTAATAGCAAATGAAATGAATCCCTGAAACAGTGGAGCTTATCGGGGAGATTGACAAATGCTGTGTTAGGAAAGTACGGTGTGATGCGAGAGCACACACATCAGGAACACATGACTCAGTATGGAGACAAGGGATGGCCTACTTGAGGAAGTAGCATTAAGCTGAGACCAGAAGGCCGAGGAGAGGTGACCTACAGGAAGAAGGGAAGGTTGTAACAGTAATGACTTGGAGGGGAGAGGCCCTGCAGGTTGGAGAAGTTCAGTGTGGCCGACCATGGAGTGTGCAGAGTAAGGGGCATGACTGCTGAGCTCCAGAGGTGGACAGAGCCCCTGGTGAGGCCCACTCCTCTGGGACTTAGTAGAGAGAAGAGGGAGAAAATGATGTATTTTCCCAGGGAAAAACTATTATCCTGCTTTGGTATAGTTCAAACAACAGTCTTATGCATATGGTTTTACAAGCATATGGCTTTTATGGACGGGCCTACTAATGACATGACTCATAGTAATGTTTCTGTAGGAAAAATGTTTTGTGCTTCAAAAGCTGTCTTATAATTTAACTTTCAGATTTTTTTTTTTTCCATTTGGGAACCGCTTGGATAAGAGCACAATTCTATTGCTTTTTGTTATTTCTGCTAAAAGTGTGCTTTCTCTGTTATGTATCTATGTGGCTACAGTGTTGATTTTCCATCTTCTGATATGAATCAAGCTATCATTGCACAGATGCAGTTGAAATGTTGTTTTATTTTCTTGACCAGATTCAGAAAGTGTATGGAAATAGAGAAATCTTTTTATAAATTGTTTAGTTTTCAGAGTGTTTGTTCTTCAAAGTTAAGGATTCCCTCTGTAAATTATATTGTGGTATACTGTGTTATATACCATGAAAGTATGAAAAATTAAACTACCATGAAAATTGTTGTAAACAGAAAGTAGAAGAGATTGGTATGTTTTCACTATTGAAGTCAAATAGAATGTAGAAGGTAAACAATAAAGGATAAAATACCCAGCTTTAAAAATACTTTAATAACCATGAGCTTATCGTCATAATCATCTTCATTACTAGCTATTGTTATCATTAGTAATACTTGATATTTTAAAGCAGGAAACAGCAAATGTTAAGGCCACTCCCTTTGTAAAATTGATCTATATGAGTTTCACTTTCTTTAATAAATGAAACTTTAGGCTGAAACTCTCCAATTCCCTTATCTCCAATATGCAAAGTTAATTTCATCTACATCTATCTTGTGAAAGTATCTTTCCTTCTATATCAATTAGAATACTTTCAGCTGGTAAGTGACAGAGACCCAACTGAAAGTATCATATATAATAACTGCATTTTATTATCTCATATAACTAGAAATCTGGAAGAAAGATGGTTTTTTAGTTGGCTCATATAGCAGCTAACCGTTATCATCAGACTCTCTGGTTCTGTCTTTTCATTCTACCATCCTGCGTAAGTTGACTTTTGTCTTCAGACTTTTCCCCTCCTCATCTCAAGATGGCAGCTTTAACTCCAAGAATGACATACTCATATCAAAGCATCCATGACTGTAAGAAAAGGTGTCTCTCTTATGTCTTTTTCAGAAATGAAGAAAACTTTCTTAGAAGCCTCCTAGAAAACATCACCTCACTAGCCAAAACTGCATCCTGTACTGTTTCTAAGCCAGTCAGTGGTGAGGGGTACAGAAGTCCTATGTTTGGCTTAGACTAGTCTAGATTCATGGCCCTCCACTCTTCCCAAGGTAAAAAAATAAAAAAATAAAAAAATAAATAAGATTTTGTTATCCACAAAGAAGGGAAGACTGAGTAGGCAACCTCTAGGTCTGTCATACCTTCCAAGGCCAATTTATTTGCCTAGACTCTTAATTCCTTTCTGCCTCCTAGAAGACTTTGTTAATCATTTCTTCTTGCCTTCATTTTCAGTCTTCTCATTCTTTTTCTTCAAGCTTATTGAAATAAGAGTCTACATATGCTGCCTTCATTTTTTCCCCTCCCATTTATTCCTTAAATTCCTTGCCATCTGGATTTTGTTCCTTCTAATAAGAAACCTTCCTTTTCTGTCAACAACAATGGCCACTTGATTCCCAAATCCTTTGCCAGTGTCTTTTGTTTTCTGGATTTTCTATTCTCTGTTTCATTTGTTTGCACATTATTCTTTATTATTTCCTTCCATCTGCTTGCTTAGGTTTAGTTTGCTTTTCTTTTTGTAGGTTCTGTCTTCTTAAGGTGGAAGATTAGGTTATCCACTTGAGATCTTTCTTTTTAAATATAGGCTTTTATAGCTACAAATTTCTTTCTGAGTACTATTTTCTTTAGCTGTATCCAATAAATTTTGGCATGTTGTGTTTTAGTTTTCACTAATCTCAACATATTTTCTAATTTTCTCTCTGATTTCTTTGACCTATTGGTTATTTAGGAGTGTGGTTTCCCCGCCCATCTTTGTGAATTTCCTAAAATTCCTTCTGTTACTGATTGTATTATAATTGCATTCCATTGTTTCAGAGAATATTCTTTGTGTGATTAATCTCTGTAAATTATTGAAGGTTGTTTATGGCCTAGCATGTGATCTCTTTTGGAAAATGTTTCATGTGCACTTAAGAATGCATATTGCCTTGTTGGGTAGAGTGTTATATAGTCGTCTGTAGGGCTAGTTGTCTTACTGTGTTGTTCAAATCTTTTGTGTTCTTGTTGATTTTCTTCCTGGTGGTTTTATCTAGTATTGAAAGAGGGTTAGTCTCCAATTATTATTTTTGAGTTGTGTATCCCTTCGACTCTGTCTTTTCTTCCTTCTGTTGTTAGGTGCATATATGCTTCTAATTGTTATATTTTCCTGATGGATTGACCCTTCTGTCATTATGAAGTGTTTCTCTTTATTTCTAGTAATATATTCTTGTTTTAAAATCTATTTTGCCTGATTCTTTTATGTTTACTGTTTGTATGGTATAGCTTTTACTTTCAACCTATTTGTATGATTGAATCTAAAATGTGTTTTATATAGATTTTATGTAGTTGGGATCATTGTTCTTTTTCTTTTAAAAAAATACAGCCTGATAATCTTTCTTTTGATTAGATTGCTTAATCTGTTCACATTTAATGTAATTACTGATCTAGTTGGATTTTTGTATGCAGTTACGAATTTTGTTTTCCATAGGTCTCAAGTCTTTTTTGTTCTTTCCTTTCTTGCCTTCTTTTGAATTAAGTAGATATATTGTAGTGTGATGTTTTAATTCCTTTGCTACTTTTTAAAACATATATTTTGAATTATTTTCTTAGTGGTTGCTCCAGGGTTTACAGTGTACATCTTGATTTATAAGAATTTCACTTCTGATTTATACTTACTTTCAGCAAAATAGACTTCCTCTATTAGCTCCATTTCCCTCCCCAACTTTTTTGTGCTATTATTGATGTACCTATTATGTCAAACCCAACAATACACTGTTGTAATTTTTACTTTATGTCTTTTGAAGAAGCTGAGACAAGGGAGAGCAAGTACATATTTATAGTTAGTTGTATTGACCTCTCTATTTTTCATTTTCTTTACATATTTCTGCATATTTGAGTTAGCTCTGGGGTCATTTTCTTACTCCCATAGAACTCTGTTCTCATCTGCTTCATTTGTACTGTTATTGTCTAAATATGTAACAGTGAATGTTGTTAGCCCAATAATAAAATTATAGCTACAGTGTTTTATTGAATTATTCTTTAAATCAGTTAAGAGAAGAAAGGGGAAGAATTATGCAATTACAGTGTCTTTTGCAATTATGTACGTAATTTCCTTTACTGGCACGCTTTGTTTTTTTGGGGCTTCCAATTACTGTTTGGTGTTACTTGCTTTTAGCCTGAAGAATTTCCTTTAGTATTTCTTGTAAAACAGATATTCTAGCAACAAATTCTCTGTTTTTATTTTCCTGGGGATGCCTTAATTTCACCTTTATTTAAAAATACAGTGTTGCTGGATATTAGAGTCATAATTCACAATATTTTACTTTAGCACTTTGAATATTTAATTCCATTGCTTTCTGCCCTGGCTTGTTTCTAATGAGAAGTCAGTTGTTAATCTTATTGGGGACTCCTTTGTGCTTGTCTGGTCATTTTGCTCTTGCTGCTTTCAAGATTTTCTCCTTGTCTTTGGCTCTCAAGATTTTGCCTATAATGTGTCTGGAAGTATATCTTTTTGTATTTATCCTATTTAGAATTTGTTGGGCTCCTTGGGAGATGTGTAGATTAATATTTCTTTTTCTTTTATCAAATTTGGAAAGATTTCAACCATTATTTATGTATTTTTTATTCTTTTTCTTTCATTCTTTTTTTTCCCCCTCTCTCTGAGACAGGGTCTCACTCTGTCACCCAGGCTGGAGTATAGTGGCATGACCTTAGCTCACTGCAGGCTCCACCTCACTGCAGGCTTAAGCAGTCCTCCCACCTCAGCCTCCTGAGTAGCTGAAACTACAGGTGTGTTTCACCCTACCTGGTTAATTTTTAATATTTTTTATAGAGACAGGGTCTCAACATGTTTCCCAGGCTGGTATTGAATTTCTCGGCTGAAGCAATCCTCCCACCTCGGCCTTCCAAGGTGCTGGAGTTACAGATATGAGCCACCATTCCTAGCCTTATTATTTCTTTAAATATTTCTCCCTGTTTTTCTCCTAATGGCATCTATTTTAGTCCATTTTCTGTTACTGTAACAGAATACCAAAGACTAGTTAATTTATAAGGAAAAGAAATTTATTTTTTATGGTCCTGGAAGCTAAGAAGTCCAAGAGCATGGTGCGAGCCTCTGGTGAGGGCCTTCTTGCTAGTGGGAATTCTCTACAGAGTCCCAAGGTGGCACAGAGCATCACATGCTAAGAGGGCATATGAGTGAGAACCAAACTGGATTTTATAACAGATGCATTCTTGTGATAGCTAACCTACCTGCTTGATAACCCATCAATGCAGTAACTTATTATAGTCTTATTATAGTCTACTAATCCATTCATGAGAGCAGAGCCCTCATGACCCAGTTACCTCTTAAAAGTACTACTTCTCAGTACTTCTGCATTCAGGACCAAGTTTCCAATACAGTGAACCTTTGGAGAACACATTTAAACCATAGCATTCCACCCTGGGCCCCCAAAATTTATGTCTTTCTGGTGTTTAAAAATACATTCATTCCATCCCAGTAGCTCCAGAGTCTTCATTCATTCTATCATGCACTCAAAAGCCCAAAGTTCCAAGTCTCATGTAAATCAGATTTGAGTGAGACATATGGTGTAATTTGCCTTGAGACAGATTCTTTTCAGCTATGAGCCTATTAAATCAAACAAGTTACTGACTTCCAAAATATAGTGGTGGAGCAGGCATAGGACAGACATTGCCATTCCAAAAGGGAGCAACAGGAAAAAATTAAGGAGTAACAGGTCCCATGTAAAACGAAAACCCAACAAGGAAAACAACGTTACATCTTACAGCTGGAGAATAATCTCCTTTGACTCCATGTCCTGCATCCTGGGCACATGGGTGCAGGGTTGGGCCTGAAAGCCTCAAGTGACTCCACCCCCATGGCTTTACTATGCTCAATCCATATGTCAGCCCTTGTAAGTTACAATTGGGTGCCTGTGGCTTTCGCAGGTTGGACCTGCATGCTGATGCTATAGTTCTGAGGTCTCAGCAGCATTCCTGCTCCCACAGCTCCATTAGGCATTACTTTAGTGGGGGCTCTGCCATGGCCTTGCTTCTGGCTGTACTAGGCATTGCCCTATGGGGGGGCTCTCAGCAATGGGTCCACTCTTATGACAAGTCTCTGCCAGGGCACCGGTCTTTTTGGTATATCCTTTGAAATCTAGGTGAAACTACCGTAGCCCCACATCTCTTACATTCTGTACACCTGCAGAATTAGCACCTTGTGGATGCCACCAAAATTTATAGCTTGTGCCTTCCATAGTGGTGAGTTGAGCCACACCTGCTGCTACTTGGGTCATGGCTGGGGCAACCACAGAGCCTTGCTCTGGGGAGCAGGGAGCAGAGTCCTGAGGCAGTCCTGGACAGTGGGCTGTGCAGAATGCCATGGATGCCATGGGCTCCCACAAAATCATTCTGCATGCCTAGGCCTCTGGGCCTCTGATGGGAGGAGCAGCTTCGAAGGTGTGTGAAATGCCTTTTGGAGTCTTTCTCTAATTGTCCTGATAAATAGTCTCTTGGTCCCTTGTATCAATATGAATCTCTTTAGCAAATGGTTCCTAGGCCACATTCTTGGTTTCCTTTCCTAAACAAGCTTTTGAAATTCTACATAGCCAGCCTGAGGAGAGTTTTCCAAATCTTTCCACTTTGCTTTTCATTTGATTATAAATTCTGTCTTTGTCATCCCTTTGCTCCCAAATCTCACCTGTGTCTTGAGTGTTTTGCTGCTAGAAATTTCTTCCACTCCATATGCTAGTTCATCAGTCTCAAGTCCAGCATTCCACAAACCCCTAGGGCATGGACATAGCCTTGAGGTATGTCAGGCTGTTTGCTGCTTTGTGACAAGTATGGCCTTTAGTCCAAGTTCTAGTACCTTGCTCCTCATTTCCATCTGAGGCCTCTTCAGAATGAACTTTACATATTTCTGTTAACATTCTGGTCATGAGCACTTAAATAATCTCTAAGAAGATTCAGGCTGGGCGCAGTAGCTCACGCCTGTAATCCCCGCACTGTGGGAGGCCGAGGCAGGCAGATCACCTGAGGTTTGGTGTTTGAGACCAGCCTGGCCAACATGGCAGAACCCCTCCTCTACTAAAAATACAAAAATTAGCAGGGCTTGGTGGTGCATGCCTGTAATCCCAGCTACTTGGGAGGCTGAGGCAGGAGAATCGCTTGAACCTGCAAAGCGGAAGTTGCAGTGAGCTGAGATTGTGCCATTGCACTCCAACCTGGGTGACAGAGTGAGACTCTGTCTCAAAAAAAAAAAAAAAAAAAGAAGATTCAGAATTTCTCTAGTCGTTTTCAGAACCTTCACCAGAATCACCCTTAAAGCTCCATTTATGGCAATATGGGTTTTTTCTATCCAGCTCCTCCATAGTCTGCCAGCTTCTACCCGTTACCCACTTCCAAAGCTGCTGCTTCATTTTCAGATATTATAGCAAAAGTCCTACATCTTGGTACCAGTTTTATGTCTCAGTCTGTTTTCTGTTGCTGTACATAGACTTTAATGAAGTTGAGGATACCTCTGAATCACCTGGTGGGCTTGTTATAATAAAACACAGGTTACTGGGTCCTATGCCCAAACCTTCTGATTCAGGAGGTTGGAGGTCGGACCTGAGGGTTTGTATTTCTGGCAAGTATCTGAGTGAGGCTGAGGCTGCTCATCTGGATAACCTACTTTCAATGTATGGTTGCATCTTTTTTTGTGATCCTAGCAGCCATTTATATGTATTATTTGTATCTATTCATTCATTAAGGTGCGAAAAATGGTAATATTCTAATTCTTTTTACTCTTTTTCATTTATTCATTGGAATATTTTTATAAAGAGATACATATTCTTATCTCTTACTTGGTTACCCAGTGACAGAGTTCACAAAAGAAAGGTAACATAAATTCTTGATTTTTTCCCTTTGATATATATTTTTTAAGATAATGAATTGGTTCTCTATCATCTCTTAAAGGTGATCAGTGTTTTAAGAATATTATTATGAACTTTTAGAATTTAATGTATTAGTTTAATCCATTTCAAGTATTACCATCATTGAAGCTCAAATGACTCCATCTTTGGCTAATGGAAGCCTCTTAAAGTTAGCTCCTGAGTCCTAGATTCAGCTATTTCTCTTAGAAGCCCTACTGTTTAAGGGGTGATCATGTTTTCTCTCAGCCCTTTCTATAGACAGAAATCAGAAGTATGTGCACATATTTAAGATAAAATAAAAAAGTATTTCATAAATTTATATTGATGCTTCCAATTGAAACTTGAGACTATGGTGGAGACGATAGTGTGTTTAAATCTTCTTTCTGTATCTCTTTCCTCTGCTTTCAAGGATATGAGTGATTATAGAACTGGAAAGTTCCACAATTATTGATTTATTTTTATCCTATAGTGTACACACAACAGTCTCAGAATGACAACACTACAGTATTACTCAAAACATTAAAATGCATATTTTTGCATACATTCTCACCCCCTTAATCGCATTTAGGACTGGGGATGTCTTCTGAGACTTGAGTTTATTGAGCAGCCATTTAAAGCATCTTCTCTGTCTCATACTCACTGCTAGAAAGGGGATACAAAGAGGTGTAAGATATGTCCCTGTTCTCTAAAAGCTAAGGGTCAGGGTTACTGGGTTATGTATCATTCTGGTATAGGAAGATGTGGCCATAGAATCTGGGATTCTGTTCTTCTTTAAAAGAAGTTAATGTTAATGTTAATTCTTCTTTACTTGCATGTTTCTTAAAATAAAACCCTTTCTCTCTACTCTTATCAGGGAGCAGCTTCCTTTTGGTGGAGCTCGTTAATACTTTCTAATCTCCCTTACATAGTGTATTATTAGTCAGGGTTCTCCAGAGAAACAGAGAACAAGAGAAAGATATAGAGTTTATTTTAAGGAATTGACTCACAGAATTTTGGGAGTTGGCAAAGCAACTGTGTAGAATACAGCAGCAGGCTGTATATTTAAGGAAGAGTTGATAATAGTCTTGAGTGTAAAAATTGCAAAATAGGCTAGTAGGCTGGAAACTTAGCATTTCTATGTTATCATCTTGATGGAGACTTGCATCTTCTTCAGGTAACTTTTATCTTCGCTGGTAAGGCCTTCATCTGATTGGATAAGGCCCACCACAGTATGGAATCTCTTTTATTTCAAGTCAACCAATTATAAATGTTAATTACATCCACAGAGACCTTCACACAGCATCTATATTAGTATTATACCAAACAGCTGGCCATGATAACCTATCCAAAGTGACTCATAAAATTAACTATCACATCTAGGTTAACTGTTTATTGCCCAAATTGATATTCTTTCTAAAAAACAATAAAATTATTTAATTTTATTACTTGACTGACAGATTGGTTTCATCATATTGGCAAACCTATAAAATAGTCCTATTAAGGAATTATTTTAAAAATAAAGTTATTTCTAAGACATATTGAGATATAGCTATATTCATTAAAGCAAAACAACTGTTTTAACATTAAAAATAACATAAATATAATTCTCAGTAAAAGTTCATATACATTAGTTTCTTAGCTGTAATTTGTATCTAATATATAAGCTCTCTGTATTGGAAAAAATATTTTAAAAATATAGTTGTATTATCTTTAATTGCTTCATAAAATCATAGTCTTTTTCAAGTTGCATTTTGTGATTGCTACATTTGAAATTATTGATTTTTTCAAGTTACTATTTTCTATATAAATTGTGATTTTTAAATTTGAGAATGTAACCTCTATGTTGATAATGAGGTACCTGGTAAGTTCAAAGCAAATTCTATTATATTTTTATTTTGTAATAGTTTAATATGCAAATATTCTGGCACATGTATTTTCACAGCAACTGTTAAAAAAACAGTCTATTTACAGCACTTTTATTCAACAAAATTTTTATGACAAAGCTTGTCAAATAAATTGTGTCTGTTATGGAAATCTTTTAAACATCTTAACCAAATTTAGATGCTGCTAAATTGTAGGCATTCTCAAGTTCATTTTATTCTAGTACATAATATAAACTTATTTAAGTAAAAAAATAAGTTCTCCATAAAAATTAAAACTTGAATGAAAGATTTCTGTCTTAGTTTGGGCTGCTGTCTCAAAATACCACATACTGGGTGGCTTAAACAACAATTCATTTCTCATGGTTCTGAAGGCTGGAAAGTCAAAGATCAAGGAACCAGCAGATCAGTTTCTGGTGATGGCCTGCTTCCTGGTTTGCAGACCTGGTTTGATCTCATTATGTCCTCACATGGCCCTTCTTGGGTGTGTGCACTTGGATGGGGTGGTGGGGGTAGAGAGAGAGATCTGTTTCTTTTTATAACAGCATTAATCTCATCAGGAGGGCCCCACCAACATGACCTAATCTAACCCTAATTAAAGGCACTACCTCTGAATACCATCACGTTGGGTATTAGGGCTTCAGCGTAAGAATTTAAGGTGACACAAACATTTAGTTTCAACTGACTTTGAATGTAATGTTTGAATGAAAATCATCTGTTATGTTGATGATTTTACAAAGTCTAAGCCTCAAAGAATTCGAAGCTAGATAACAAAAAGAGAAAACATGGACTGTCATGCTGAAATATTTTTCTAAATTCAGCATCAACTTTGTCACAAATATTTTAGTTCATTTTTTTTCTTTTTTTAGATGGGTGTGTACTCTGTTGCCCAGGCTGAAGTGCAGTGGTGTGATCACAGCTTACTTCAGCCTTGACCACCTGAGCTCAAGCAGTCCTCCTATCTCGTCCTCCCAAAATGTTGGGATTACAGGTGTGAGCCACCATACCCAGCCTTAGTTCACTTTTTTTAACCCTATGTGTGTGTGTAAACATTTGTAAATTTTGATTGGTAGAATGTCACATCTTTTGTGGATGCAGTTGTGAAATATGTTTCCTCCAATTTTGATTGGTAATATATTGCAGTTTATATGGGCACAGTTGTGAATTATATGTGAACCACAGCCAAGTCCAAGTTTATTTCTGTTACATCATTTTTAAAATTTAATAAGAACATTGTTCTTTCTATGATGCTGTGCTCAAGCAAAGTTTGTAATTGTGTTATCACTGTAAAAACAAATAGAATTGACCCTTACTATTCACAGATTTTGCTTTCATGAATTCGTCTGCCTACTACAGATTGAGCATCTCTGATCTAAAATCAGAAATGCTCTAAAATCCTAAACTTTCTGAGTGCCGACATGATGCTCAACACAATCCTCAAGGGTCATGCGCAAATGAAATACTCATTGGAGCATTTTGGATTTCAGATTTTTGGATTGGGGATACTCAGTAAGTATATAATACAGATGTTTCAAAATTTTTAAAAACCCCAAATTCAAAACACTTCCGACCCCAAACATTTCAGGTAAGGGATACTGAACCTGTCAAATTTATTTGTAACTGCAAAATCAATACTCATGACACTAGTCATTCAACTGAGTGCATGACTACAAATGGTACAGAATGGTGAAAATTTTGGATTGCTTAACACATTCCTAGTTGACAGGCTATTTCCTTCAGCTCTCATACAGTAAACAAGTCTCCTTTTTTGGGTTTATATAGTGCTATGATTTTTGCTTTTTTAGGCTTCTTTGTGATTTCTGTGTTTAAAATGACTACTCAGTGTGGAACTGAAGTGCTGTATATTGCTCCTAAGTGCAAGAAGGCTGTGATGTGCCTTAAGGAGAAAATACACATGATAGATAAACTTACAGTGCTGTTGGCTATGAGTTCAGTGTTAGTGACTCAACAGTAAACAGCCATACATTGCTTAACAACAGGGTTAAATTCTGAGAAATGTATCATTAGGTGATTTTGTCATTGTGAAAATATCATAGAGTGTGCTTATATGAATCTATAGCTTACTACACATGTAGGCTATGTGGTAAAGCCTATTGTTCCTGGACTACAAACCTGTGCGGTGTGTTACTATACTGAATTCTGTAGGCAATTGTAACACAATAGTAAATATTTATGTATCTAAACAGAAAATGTACAGCGAAAATATAGCTTGATAATCTTATGGGACCACCTCCATCATAGATGCAGTCTGTTGTTGACACATCGTGCAGTGGATGACTTTATTAATCAGGTATCTTGAAACAGAACTATACATAAAATGAGGTTATGTTTGGTCAGCTAATTAAAATGTAATCAGAGGCTCTCAGGAGCTCTCAGGAACCCAACCCTGAATTTCCCTTATGAGTAAACAATTTGGTATTCCCTAATTCAGTATTCATGGTGACTTCATAGACCATAACTACTGTGAATAACGAGAACCAACAGTAATTTTGTCTTTGTTGTTGAACTTCTAAACTGATTTTTAAGTAGCAATTAAAGCAATGTCACGTGTTTCATATTCTACAGAATGAACTTCCAACAGCTTTACTTTGGTTTCATGAATTAGATGAAATCATCAAACCATTATTGGAATTAACTGATTTTTCTAGTTGGTACATTTCCTGATACTGACAGAAAGCTGGCAACATTTAACTGTGAGTTTTTCTGTTAATGCAGCCAACCAGATATCACTTTACTTTGATGATGTAAAAAAGATGCTTTAGAATCAGAACTAAGTGCATTTTTTAAAAAAGTAATTTGATCTAGATGAAAAGTCATGCTTTAGAGAGTGTCTTTCAGATTTAACCACATGTGAAATTGACAACTGGCTTCATTGCACATATATCTCACACGGCTTAATGAGGTTATGGCAGAGCCTGAAAGTATAAATAAGTCCTAGCCTATTTTAATGGTATCATTAAAAAAAAATCATTAGAAAATGAAAAACCCAGCCGGTCGCGGTGGCTCACGCCTCTAATCCCAGCACTTTGAGAGGCCGTGGCAGGTGGATCATAAGGTCAGGAGATCAAGACCATCCTGGCTAATACGGTGAAACCCCGTCTCTACTAAAAATACAAAACCTTAGCCAGGCGTGGTGGTGGGCGCCTGTAGTCCCAGCTACTCGGGAGGCTGAGGCAGGAGAATGGCATGAACCCAGGAGGCGGAGCTTGCAGTGAGCCGAGATTGTGCCACTGCACTCCAGCCTGGGCGACAGAGCAAGACTCTATCTCAAAAAAAAAAAAAAAGAAAAGAAAGAAAGAAAATGAAAAACCCAGGACAAATGGTAAATTGGTGGGACAGTGGGACAATGGCCATAAATTGGGACTGTCTCAGGCAAACTGACACACTTTACCAGACATTTGTCCTTTCAAAAATCTTTGAATCCCAAACTCTTGATTACTGTTTTCCTGTCAAAAAGGCTGTGCCCTGAATATGAATCACTTGTTTGTGACTATTTAGTAATTTCCACAGCATTATGCACATGGAAAAGAATGTGAAGCATTCTTCTTAGCCAGTTTTATTCATTGCGGCATTTCTTTTTTTCTGGAACATTTTCTATTTATCTTAAAACTTTTATTAAATTTTGCATGCTTTCATTTTTAAACTAAAGACATGTAATCAACTATGGAATTATTTTCTTCTACATTAGTTCTTTTGTTATCTTAATAAAAATACACAGCAATTAGAAATGAAACTTGAAAATAAAGTACTATTTACATATATTTGATAAAAATGGATTATCTGAATATGATTATAATAATACTTTGTATTCTGTTACAGAATTAATTAAAAGGATTTATGGTATATCTTATGATTCTACAGAAGCCTTGGGATATAGGTAAGTGACCAGAAGCATTTTTTGAAGAGACATTTCTGAAACATTAAGTAATTTGATCTCACAGGTTCCTGGAAAAGTAGACAGTGGGGCATATCTTACTTTAGCAATTTACCTCTTTTCTCTTCAATATAACATTTGTAGAAATACTACATTTACATGAATCTTCATGTAATATTTCCCTAATAGCTAAAAAATCATATTTTCCAGGGAATTTTAGGCTTATTTTCTATAATAATTATAATGAGACATAGGAGTGTGGCATGTAGCAAAACTTAAAGCATTAAAAAAAATAACTAAATGCAATATGGTACCCTGGGTTATACCTAGGAACTAAAAAAAGACATTAGTAGAAAAACAGGTGAAATATAAATGAAGTCTATATTTCAGTTAACAGTAATCAATTAGAAATTAACCAGTGTTAATTTCTTAGTTTCTTTTTTTTTTTTTTTTTTTGAGGCGGAGTCTCGCTCTGTCGCCCGGACTGGAGTGCAGTGGCTGGATCTCAGCTCACTGCAAGCTCCGCCTCCCGGGTTTACGCCATTCTCCTGCCTCAGCCTCCTGAGTAGCTGGGACTACAGGCACCCGCCACCTCGCCCGGCTAGTTTTTGTATTTTTAGTAGAGACGGGGTTTCACCGTGTTAGTCAGGATGGTCTCGATCTCCTGACCTCGTGATCCGCCCGTCTTGGCCTCCCAAAGTGCTGGGATTACAGGCTTGAGCCACCGCGCCCGGCCAATTTCTTAGTTTCAACAGATGTCCTGTGGTTATGTAAGATGTTTAACTTTATGGAAAACTGGATGAGGGGTATATAGGAACGCTATAGTATTTTTATTTCTATCTTCTAAATCTAAAATTATTTCAAAATAAAAATTTACTTGAAGCACAAAAGTCAGAGTTTATTGATTTAAAATGTATAGTTTAGAAGTAGATTTTCTGGACTGTGGTTTAAAAAAATAAAAAATTAATTAAAAAAATCCATAAAAATGATTCAAGGAAATACATGGCTATAGGTTTCATTTTTCAGTTTATAGGAAGTATACAATTGTATTTTTTTTTCTAACATTGGTGATATGGTTTGGATTAGTGTCCCTGCCCAAATCTCATGTCAAATTGTAATTTCCAGTGTTGGAGGAGGGACCTGATGGAAGGTGATTGGATCATGGGGGCAAAAATCTTTCTTGTTGTTCTTGTGATAGTGAGTGAGTTCTCATGAGATCTGGTTGTTTAAAAGCGTGTAGCACCTCCCCCTTCACATTCTTCCTCTTGCTCCGGCCATGTAAGACGTACCTGCTTCCCCTTTGCCTTACGCCGTGGTTGAAAGTTTCTTGAGGCCTCCCCAGCCATGCTTCCTGTACAGCTTGAGGAACCATGAACCATGAACCAATTAAACGTCTTTACTTTATAAATTACCCACTCTTGGATCGTTCTTTATAACAATGCAAGAAAAGACTGATATAATGGGCATGGTGTTTGCGGACATCTCCTCGTACTTGGTTACAGGCTTTCTCTTTGATGCTTTCAGCCACTTGTGTTTTTTGGTCCTTTTGTGTAACTTTTTCTGTTATTCCAAGCAGGCCCTTTAAATGGTTCCCAGTACAATTCTTTTCTTTAGTGTATTGTTTGGAGACGAAAGTCCAATAATGTGACTCAGTGGTTTGGAGACCCCATTAGTATAGTTTTGTTCAGTCACACTACTTGAGCTTCTAGGTCAAGTAGTAGACACAGTAGACCTATTGTTAATGAGTATGAATAAAGATGAGCATAACTCTTACATAGCCATTTCTGTAATTGAGCTAAAATAATACAGAACCTATTGCTGTCAGATAATAAAATTCTCAGTTTCTAAAATGGACTCTAGCATGATAACTATTTTAAATTTCTATAAATATTAAAAGACTTATAAGAATGAAACTTTGTAGTTTGCCAAAACTCTTATGTAACTTTTCATTAATAAAAGTAAAGTAGCCATGCAGGTCTTGTGGATGGTTTCCTGCTTCTGCTGCCAAATTTAATGATTTTAGTTAAATTTCATAAAGGGAAATATAAATATACTTAAAGGATATAGACACTTAAAACAGCAGACCCATGCCTGAATAACTCTTGCAGAATAATTGTCCACCTTCGAAATTTCTGTTTTGCTTGGTAGTCTTTAGTAAGAATTGGTGTTAACAGTCTCATGTTAATAGAATTATAGTTAATGGAATTATAATCTATTTTTTAGTTGTTTAACATGATTGTGCTAACCTTGGTTGGGAAGTTTAGAAAAAGACAGGATCGTTTTCTCAGGCCAAGTTTAAATTACATTGATCATGTAATAGTTCACATAAAACAAGCAGACAAGAAAAACTTGTATTATTCTGTGCTAGAAGAGCATTAAAAGTGTTGTTTTTAGGGACGTGCTTACCATTCAGCTGATTGTAACTTGTGGTCATCAAAGTGTAAATAAGAATAGCTAATATATATTGAACATTTTTTTTTTTTTTTTTGAGATGGAGTCTTGCTCTGTCGCCCATGCTGGAGTGCAATGGCACAATCTTGGCTCGCTGCAACCTCCACCTCCTGGGTTCAAGTGATTCTCCTGCCTCTGCCTCCTGAGCCGCTGGGATTACAGGCATGTGCCGCCATGACCAGCTAATTTGTTTGTATTTTTAGTAGAGACAGGGTTTCACCATGTTGGTTAGGCTGGTCTCAAACTCCTGACCTTGTGATCTGCCTGCCTCGGCTTCCCAAAGTGCTAGGATTACAGGTGTGAGCCACCATGCCTGGCCTGAACATTTTCTATGTACCAGGCACTTTACTTACCTTATCTCATATAATCTTCACAATTACCTGTGAGATAGGTTGGAATTCCCTTTACAAATGAGGCTCAGAGAGAACAGCTCTCTCCAGTCTAATTCTGAGGTGGGGAGGTGGATAGAACAAGTGCCTATTATATAGTACAGTACCTGCTGTTTATTTATAATATAAACAGCTCCCAGGAAACGCTGTCATGTTTCCACAGATGTGTAGTAAACTTCAGATTACTTCAGCTTTTCTAGGTAAGAGTATCTGATCACACTGGGTGACCTAGAGTGGATTCTCCTGGGGTGAACAGCCTGGAGTCAGGACTTGTGTTTCTTGTCTAACTTTGTTCTGGCTCATTCTGCAGTCCCCTAACATGTCAGTTGTTCCCTGTCACCTGATTAATTGCTGAACACTCACTCATTGTGTGCTTCACTGATCACATGCTAAGAACTTTTGGCAGTTCTGGGGAACATGCTCTCCACATGCCTCCTGGTAATTGTTGGACAACTAGATGTTCCTAGTTGTTGTGAGAACTTTGATCCAGAACCTGCAACACATGCCAGAGACCAGGGATGGGGTAGTTGAGCAGCTGATGGGTGAAATGTAGCTATTCAGATTGTTAGTTGGTCAGGAGTCAGAAATAGAGTAGGCATGTGACTCTAAAAAGTGGTTTTTGAAGAGGATTATGATGGTTGGCTATGGACTTCATAGTTTGTAGACATAAAATAATTCTAACTTCTTTTTGAGGAAGAGTCATAAAAATACAAAATCTCCTTTGCTATCTTCTCTTTATGATCTCTAAAAGTTGACATTTCTCAGGGCTCAGTCCTTAGCCTTCTGTATTTATTTTCCACACAATTTCATGTGATCTCTTGTTTTAAATGCCATCTGTTCTCCCAAATTTACAATTTCTTTACTTTGGTCTCTCCCAGGAGTTCTAGACTTATTTTTATGTCTTTTCAACATCTCCATTTTGGAGTCTAATAAACATTTCAAACTTAATATGTCTAAAATGTAAATCTTGAACTTTTCTCCCTGTGTAAATGATATACGCAGTTGTTCCAGGCCAAAAACTCAAAGTCATGTTGGACTTTTTCTTTCATATCCCATATCCAGTCCATTAGTAAGGCTTATATGCCTTCCTTTCAAAATGTATCACAAATTACCCCTACCCCACTCCACCCTTACTGCCCTATTATAAGTCACTGTCATAAGTCGCCTAGGTGATAATAATCATCTTCTAACTGGCCTTCCTTATCTCCTCATTGTATCTCTCCATTCAGTCCTCCATATAGGAGTAAAAAGTGTTTTTTTGTTTTTGTTTTTGTTTTTTTTAATGTTAAACAGTTTCTGTCATTCCTCTGTTCAGAACCCTTTGGTGGCTACCCAGCACACACAGGTTAAAATGTTGTCTCACATGTTCTACCAGACCTGCTGACTTTATCTCCTGTCACTCACTCTCTTGCTCACTCTCCGCTAGCCACACTTGCCTTCTTGCTGTTCCTTAGATACTTCCAAGTCCATTTGTAATCAGCTAACTTCCCCCAGTTCTGTGATCCCACACCCCTCACTCCAACCAGTCTAGCCTGGTACCAGTGGAGGTAGATTTAGAGAGAAGAAAAGTGCACATCCAATACTCTCTAGCACATGCAGTGGTAGAGTCACAATAAAAATATTGCAGCTTTAGCATTCCTAGTTTCTGTAATTTGAATTGCTTTTAAGTGTAAGAGGGACTGGATTTAGAGCTACAGAAAGTCATAGCTAGAATCAATGGGGAAAAGTTACAGAGAGAGATTTCTGCTCAGTTTAAAGAGTGCTACAAAGAGACTTAGACTCTCACACAATAATAGTGGGGAACTTTAACACCCCACCGTCAATATTAGACCAAGCGGTCCAGATCTGTCAAAGATCAGATGGTTGTAGATGCATGATGTTATTTCTGAGGCCTCTGTTCTGTTCCATTGGTCTGTATATCTGTTTTGGTACTGTACCATGCTGTTTTGGTTCCCGTAACCTTGTAGTATAGTTTGAAGTCAGATAGCGTGATGCCTCCAGCTTTGTTCTTTTTGCTTAGGATTGTCTTGGCAATGCGGGCTCTTTTTTGGTTCCATATGCAGTTTAAAGTAGTTTTATCCAATTTTGTGAAGAAAGTCAGTGGTAGCTTGATGGGGATAGCATTGAATCTATAAATTACTTTGGGCAGTATGGCCATTTTCACGATATTGATTCTTCCTATCCATGAGCATGGAATGAAAGCTGAAATTACTCCTTGTTCCATAAGCTACAGGATGGATATCATGTTAGCAGGCATGTAAACAACATTAATGTCCTTGTACATATCCATTAGAGCTGTTGGGTGACTAGGTGCATTTTCATTGAGCAATAATATTCTGAAAGGAATCTTTTTCTCTGAACAGTGACTCTCAACAGTGGGCTTAAACTATTCAGTAAACCATACTGTAAACAGACATGCTGTCATCCAGGCTTTGTTGTTCCATTTACAGAGCAGAGTAGATTTAGCATAATTATTCACAGCCCTAGTGTAATTCCTAATGGCCTCAGTGCAAATGAAACAGCCTTATATTCAAAGAAGATGCCATATAAGACTTCCATAGCTAGAGAGGGAAAGTCAATGCTTGGCTTCAAAGCTTCAAAGAGAAGCTGACTCTCTTACTAGGGGCTAATGCAGCTGGTGACTTGAAGTTGAAGCCAATGTTCATTTACCATTTTGAAAATCGTATATACTAGAAATATGGATAAACTTCAAAATCATTATACTGAGTAAAATAAGCCAGATACAGAACACCACAACTGATTCCATTTATTGCTCTAGGTTAGTATATCAGAAGTGTGAGAAAAGATACATTTACTGTATGGTGACAAACAGTGGATAAGTTGTTGCATGCAGCTAAGGGTGGGTTGTGATTGATCTGGAGGCAGTACAAGGGAACTTTTTGGGATGATGGTTGTGTTCTATATCTTGATTCTGGCAGTAATTATGTGGAGATATAAATTTGTCCAAGCCCACTGAAAGGTACACTTAAAATTTATGTATTTTATTGTATATAAACTATTATCTCAGTACAACATTGCTTAAAAAAACCCAGTACACAAATTTTGAAAGTTATTTTACTAGCAAAAAATTAACTTCTGTCTAATGTTAGAAGACCTTTGTGTAATGCTAAAACTTAGTCACCCTGAAAAATCCCTTTAGATAAATCAGTGTATACAATATACATAAAAAAATGAATTAAAAGCCCTTAAATAAGGAAAGAGAGTATAGAGATGAATTCTCAATATACTTTCTAGTCTGTGGTTTGATGTATTGGAATCCTCAGAATGCACTGATGTACATTTCCAGTTTCTTGAATTGATGTTTGGTAATACCCTTGACACTAAGAAGCAGCCAGATAAAATGAAATAATTACAATCTGTTCTTGGTTCTGCTTTCTTGTTCTTAACTTCTTGAGTTCAATTTTATTTCATGTTTTTTAACTAGAAAAACTGGTTAGAAGACATACCAGTATCCCTTAGAATCTTTTTTTCTTTTTTTCTTTTTTTTTTTTTTTTTTTTGAGATGGAGTCTCACTCTGTCGCCCAGGCTAGAGTGCAGTGGCATGATCTTGGCACACTGCAACCTCTGCCTCCCAAGTTCAAGCAGTTCTCTGCCTTAGCCTCCCAAGTAGCTGGGACTACAGGCGCCTGCCACCATGCCCAGCTAGTTTTTGTATTTTTAGTAGAAACAGGATTTCACCATATTGGCCAGGTTAGTCTTGAACTCCTGACCTTGTGATCTGCTAGCCTCAGCCTCCCAAAGTGTTGGTATTACAGGCGTGATCCACTGCGCCCGGCCCAGAATCTATTCCTTCTTTTAGGAATGGATCCCCTAGAGTTTAGCTAAGCACATGACTGCCCATCTAGAAACTGTGCTCCTCTGCTTCTTTTGCAGCAAAGTGTGGCTGTGTGACTAATGAGAGGTGAATGGTAATGTGTGTAAGGTCACCTCCTTTAAGACAGGCCACTTACCCTAGACTTTCTTTTTTCCTTTTCTGCTGGCTGGGATGTTACACCAGTTACAGTAGCCATCTTAGTTGGGAACTACATTGGAAACCACATGGAAGATGGCAGAGCCAGCCTGGGTCCACAAATGATCTTGTGATGAAACACACCTTCCCCTGTCAGCCTGTATTTTGACATGAAAAAGAAGATTTTCTTTCTCACTTGAGCTACTTTTGAGTCTCTTTGTTATGGCAGAAAATTTATACACTAATATAAAATGGAAAGCATTTCAGAGTTTTAAGTTTTTCTTTATACTGTTTGGCTGTATTCTCTATATATTGGTATGGTATTCTCAAAGTAGTTCTTAAAATAGCATATGATTAAATGCCACGAGTTCCTTTTTGATTGATTATTTAGGAGAATGTTTTGCAAATTTCCAAGTTACTTTTAAGCTTTTGGTACTAATCATTAATAGAATATTATTAATAGAATGATTATTAATATTTGGCATTCTAATTATTAATAGAATGATTATTAATATATGGCATTCTCCTTTTCTAGATTTTTATGGTTGTATGTCTGGACTAGCTTATAATCAGTTTTAGTAAAGTTACACAGACCTTTTTAAAGAAATTTTCTTCAGGAGATACCTAAATACTTATTATGTTGTTGAACTTTATTATTTTTTTTGTCTGATCTCTCAAAGGCTTAAAGTTGTAAATCACTGATTTCTTCCATTAATTTTAATTATTTATATTTCTATAAGTTTTTATTTTGGTGTGTGTGTTAATGTGTTATTTACTGTCAACATCTCAATTGAGGATTATAGCTGTTATTAGAGTAATATGACTTCTTTCTTTTTTTTTCATTAAATAAAGGGTCTTGCTTTGTCACCCAGGCTGGAGTACAGAGGCATGATCATAGCTCATTGCAGCTTCCAAACTCTAAGGCTCAAGCGGGCAGTCCTCCTGGCTAGCTAGGACTATTGTTGTGCCACCACACCTGGCTAATTTTTCTTTTTAATATTTTGTAGAGACGGGGCCTTGCTATATTGCCCATGCTGGTCTTGAACTTCTGGCCTCAAGCAATCCTTCTGGCCTAGCCTCCCAAAGTGCTGGGATTACAGGTGTGTGGCACTGCACCCAGCCATGACTTTCTAATTTATGACTTGTGTTTTGTTTTAGCTGACATTGATATTGCTACCTTAGTTTATATTTCTCCATAAATCTGTGCTTCCTGTTATATTTACACTTTCTTTGTCATTACTTTTATATATGTTTCCTAAAAGTAGAACATAGTTAGATTTCATTTTTTATCCTAAAAAGAACTATGTCCTTTGTCCCTTAACAAATATTTAATGCATTTAAATTTGTTTCCAAATTGTTCTAATTGGTTTTACTTTATTGATCTTCTTTTCAGCTTTCTGTTTGTAATTCTTCCTTGTTTTCATTGGGTTTTGAATTTTTTGCTGTTTTAATTTAAACTTTTATGTTTAATTTGGTTTTCATTTTTAACTTTGGTTCATCTAAGAGGCTTTGAAATCCAAGGATTATTTTAAAGATTTTTTTAACTTTAAATTTATATACCTATCATTAACAGTCAAGAATAGGATGGTATCTCTTGATTTCCCTCAATATTAAATGAGAAATTTAGTATGTTTTACTTCTCTGCTTCTCTGTTTTCATTAATATGATCTAAGATTTTTAACTCAGACTGTTACTAAATTATAATTTTAAATTTATGCACAATTTCTTTTATTAACTTTTATATGGGTATGAAAATTATGAAAACCCTAACTTGTCACAACCTTAATTTCCACTTTTTCAAGTAAAAGGAATCTTAAACCATCAAAATTATACTCTGATATCCTATTACTCATTATCTTCTGGATTTATTTTCAAATTATCTCTTTAAAAAATACTGTTTTCATTTTTCCTGTTGCCCACATTTGAACTATTTCTTTGCTCCTTAGACTAGGAGAAAAGAAGTAGAAATAGTCAGATTTGAAATTAAGGTCTGGAAGTCTAAGGTCTGGAACATGTTTTGGGTTATTGGATTAACAGATTTTATGGTGATGGGTTTTATGGGAAGAATTATCAGTTATTTAGTAGCTTCATAAGCTTGTTTTCTAGGATGTCCCTGTCAATTACTGCATCAGGTAACACAGGACCTGGCACTCAGATTCTCATTAATATTTGTTCAGTGACAGGAGCTGTCCTCTGTTGCTTTCGAGTCTCTAAGACGGTTTTCCCCATCTTGAATGTGCCTAGTCATCTGACCTCCTCTCAAATGGGCACCAACTTCATTCTCTCTGTATAATAAGGCACCTCGTATGGGGCTTTCCTATTTTTTTTCAGAACATGCTTGAGGACCATTTAGGGAAGGAGGGTCTTAGAGGACATTCAGTCTTGTCTTGGAAACGGTGGGGAAGGAAGAACTCTGTAGCAGTTGCTAGGGGTAATATTATATCTTTAAGAAAACAATGCTGTTGCTAAGTTATTTTTAGACATAGAAGGCTTCTCTTTAATTTTTGTTTCTTTTTTAGTGGATGATTATGTAGCTAGTCTACCAAGAGGTAGGGAGTGAAGTAAAGCTGAGAACAGCCTCTCCAGGATTATGAGGTCAGGATGAAGTTCTTGGCAAGAGACTCAATTTAGTGTGGTATTCTGGAAAGCACATGATCTGAGGAGGCAGGAGACCTTTATTTTAGCTTTGGTTCTCTGTGACTGTGGCAAACCATTTAACTTTTGTGAGTATTAGACTAGATTTATTGAATGAGGAATCTGACTCAAAGATCCTTTCTAACTTTAAAATTCTGTGTCTGACCAGAGGACCAGGGTAGAACAAGGAGGTTTCTACTCGATAGCATTTTTATTTTTAATTTCATTTTGTAAAGTCAAGAGGAATAAATCATTTATCTTAGTGCTTTGAACAGGAGGATTAGAAGAAAGAATCATATCTGGCTCATGTGTCTATGTTCTGACCTTGTATTAGGTAAGTGACATGACGCATGTTGCAATCAGTTTTCCCTATTGTAACACATGGAAATAATCTGGTGCTAGAATGACTCAGAGGAATGTTTGTTGTTGTTGCTTGTTCTGTTTTTGTTTTCTTGAAACAAGATTTTATTCCATCACCCAGGCTAGAGTGCAATAGCTTGATTATAGCTTACTGCAGCCTTGAACTCCCAGGCTAAAGCGATCCTCCCACCTCAGTCCCCTGAGTAGCTGGGACTACAGGCACGCATCACCAGCCTCGGATAATTTTTTATAGAGATGGGGTCTCCCTGTCTTACACTGGCTGGTCTCAAACTCTTGGTCTCAAGCAATCCTCCTGCCTTGGTCTCCCGAAATGTTGGGATTACAGGCCTGAGCACCTGCACCTAGCCGGGAATGTTAAATCACCATTTTTTTCCCTGGAGAAAAGTTGACAAAAATATTTATCTAGATTCCCAGAAGGTTATCACCTTTTCCACTGGGATATTGTGTGTCTCAAAATTGAGGATGCTGGGAGGTGGGCCTGTTGTATGCTACCACTTAGCCATCAGGCTGTGGGTCACACTGAACATCTTTCATTGAACTCCTGAGTGGTGAAACGGCTGCTAGCACTAAAGTTGTGTTTCACAAGGGCAGTAACAGGATGCTGCCCTAGCTGGCTATCTGTCATAAGTGGAGCTGGGCATGGTCACATGCAGGGTGGGCAGAGAGAGTTTTCAAATAATGAACATGTCACAGTTGTGAAAGAGCTGGGGACGAGTGCTGACTGAATAAAATCTATGCAGCAAAGGGTGACTCTTTTTGAAGAAAGGCTTTGTTCTGTCCGGATTCTGGAGGAAGAGCCACCAACAAAGGCTCCATCCAGAACAGAACGGAAAAGACTGGACAGCAGACTTTGGTTGCTTTTCTTCTCTGTAGTTATCACATTGAGGATTAAAAAATAGTTGAAAAGTTTTATTTCCCTCTATCAAGAGCTTCCAGGGGTGGGAGAGAGTTGTTTCATTTCAGAAATCTGTTTCGTTTTAGTAAACACATATCATGAGTTGAATAAATATAAATAAAATTCAAAATAAATTAGAAACTTGAATTTAAAAATGTATGTGACAGGCTTTTAAGTGCCACTGTATGTTAGGCCCTGGTAGGGATGCAGAGATCAGCATTCATTAAAATCTGCCCTCTGGAACTTTGGTGAGGCCAACAGATAAATGGCTAATATTTATTATGTTTCATTCAGTTTTTGTGGAGCATCTACTCTATGACAGGCAATAGGACTTACAAAGTAAGGTCCTGGTCTCAAGGCATTTATGGTCCCGAGGGATACGAGTAAATAGGTAACTAGAGGGCCAGGTACATGAGGACATACAGGGGAGAATACTAGAATGTGTGGGATTGACTGTGTTCTGAGATTAGAATGAAGCAGCCTCAAGGTGCCTATACTTTCAGATTTTTAGAATCTTTAAGTCTTCTAGAACTACAGAGTTGCTAGAGGAAACATTATTGTATGTTTTTATAGGAATAGCTGCTTTATATTAATGATCCATAGCTGAGCATCTGGAAGGAAAAAAATTTGTTGATACATGTGCTTTCTGTTTTCAGCTGATGATGATGATGATGATGACTGGATTGTCCTCTACTAGCTGCAAATTATATCTAGAATTTTAAATTTGAAATTATAGGGAGACACCTTTTGATCAAACATTGTTCCCTATTAAGTTACGGTAAAAGTCTTTCTTGAACTTTTAATCTATTTAAAAGAGATTGCATGGCCTCCTATAATCATTGAATCCCACGGCTCTTTGAGGTAGGGATTTCCTATTCAGCCCAGTGTCCTCCTATTCAAGTACGAGGCTGCTTTCTCTCTGTCATCATTGAAGTGTTGGTCTTTTTGGACAACAGTAGAGGCCTGTAATTTATTTTAAGCTGGATTTGTAAATTGAAGGGGCCCAGGCTGAGTCTGGCCCATGGTGCATGTGACTTACCTCCATGCCTGAGCCACAAAAGGCCCACTATTTGCTGTTTTCAGGGAGTTAATAAGAACTTTTGTGACATAATTTATACACACTTTATTGTCTAAAATCTAGATGATGTGAAGGAAAAAAGAATAGGTTGCAAAAGTCAAAGTTATGGCTGTGAACTAGAAGAAAAGTTAAAAATATGAAAACTGGCACAAATGGTACAAACAAGAATTAGACATTAGCAAGAACATAGAAGCAGAGGTTTTTAAATTATAGCACCCCTTAAGACATTAAGGCAAACCTTTGGTCTTAGAAAGAATGAAGGGGCCGGGAGCGGTGACTCATGCTTGTAATCTCAGCACGTTGGGAGGCTTGACGCAGGTGGATCATGAGGTCAGGAGATTGAGACCATCCTGGCTAACACAGTAAAACCCCATCTCTACTAAAAATACAAAAAATTAGCCAGACGTGGTGGCAGGCGCCTGTAGTCCCAGCTACTCAGGAGACTGAGGCAGAAGAGTGGCATGAACCCAGGAGGCAGAGCTTGCAGTGAGCCAAGATCGCACCACTGCACTCCAGCCTAGGCGACAGAGCAAGACTCCATCTCAAAAAAAAAAAAAAAAAAAAAAAAAGAATCAAGGGCTCTACTTTCTGTGTGTAGTTTATTAAATATAAGCACATACAAAATTTAAGGGGAAAAGGTAATCTTTTTATGTGAAACTGTTTTTGATTTATGGCTTCCAAGACTTTGAAAGCCTCTTTGCACTTTGAGTGGTTTTAAAACTTAATAAAATGGTTGGGGGGTGGCATAAGCAGATATTTTTAATATAGCAATTAGGAATATCATAAAGAAGATTGTTAAAGCAGTTTGTAACATAAGCTTTGAATAGTATTACTAAATAAAACAAGGTTTTAGAAATTTGATCATGTTAACTACAAAAAACAGTGACCTTTTTTTCATGTAATACTGAAATCAACTATGGAATTGAACAAACTTACTATGATTTTTCTTTTTAAAATAAAATTATTTATAGAGGAAATTCATGAATACTTTCCCTTTGTTAAAAAACAAAAGACATTTATATCAGGCTAAAGTTCCATTTGACTACCACCCTTCTGTCTTCCCAGAGATCATCATTTTGCTATTTATTCTTCAAAATCGTCTTCTAAATATTTTTAAGCATATATATGTTTACATACCACAGATGTGTATGTTTTTTGTTGATGTTTAAACACAGAATGTTGATTGCTGGTTCATTTTAAATATGGCCTTCCATTGTTATGTTTTATTTTTAATACTTCTGCAGTATTACTAATAGCAGTTGACACTTACTGAGTAGTTACTATGGGCTAGGCAGGATGCTTAGCATTTTTCATATAATTTAGCCTTATCTTCATAATAACCTTTAGAAGTAAAATAGTTGGGTTTTTTTTTTTTTTTTTGAGATGGAGTCTCGCTGTGTTGCCCAGGCTGGAGTGCAGTGGCCGGATCTCAGCTCACTGCAAGCTCCGCCTCCCGGGTTTACACCATTCTCCTGCCTCAGCCTCCTGAGTAGCTGGGACTGCAGGCTCCCGCCACCTCGCCCGGCTAGTTTTTTGTATTTTTTTTAGTAGAGACGGGGTTTCACCATGTTAGCCAGGATGGTCTCGATCTCCTGACCTCGTGATCCGCCCGTCTCGGCCTCCCAAAGTGCTGGGATTACAGGCTTGAGCCACCGCGCCCGGCCAATAGTTGGTTTTATATGAATAAAATTCTACCTTCAATATACCTTTCATTTACAGTAAGTTACTAATGCCAGGAGTTTAGCATTCTTTAATTAGATTTCAATACCAAAACATTTAGAATGATTTTTTAAAATTGCTAAGACTGTAACTGCTAGTTCTGTTACATTTTTTATTCTTGTGCTTTTGGCCTTTACCAAGGCCGCAGAGTCAGGTGTCTGTTTGCTAAACCAAAAAGCTGGAGATATGAAGGTGATTCTTGCTCAGCTTTTAGGAATGAAGTGGTAGTATGTGTCCTATTTGACTGATTTTAAATGAGGAACAGACAGCCTGAGACATTTCCTCACTAGTTAATGGTTTGAAAAACCTATGCCTGTGATGATGTCCATTTTTGGGACAGTTATAGGATACAAGACTTAGATTGAAGGTGGTTCCCTTTCTAAAGAAGTCTTTCATTGTGCCCTTGGTCATACTGGTATGAAGAAATAAAGGCTGCTGCAATAGGAACTCCAATAATTTTTATGAGAATTGGTAGAAAGGGGTATCGGGTAGATTGAGAGTAAAAAGGTTGTGCTTATGTATTCGCTGATTTTGGAGTTTGGGTGAGGATATTTTCCACATTTCATGACAAAATAAAGAGCGGTTAGTGAATGGGAGCGCTCTCAGAAAGTTTTAAGTCTCTCTGCTGCTTAACTAACTGTGTGACTTCGAGCAGCTCCATGACACTGTTTTAATCAAATAATAATATTCACTTCATACAGCTATAGGGTAGAAATTACACAAGGTACGTTAGACATTGCTAAGTGTTCTATAAATGTGCCAGTATTAGGTGGTATTCTTACCGTTTTCATTAACATAACTGTTGTCAAAATCTTCTACAGTTCACCTCTATACCAAAGACTTCACCTACTTGCTTCTATCCTTTATTACTTGAGAAAGGTTACTATATTAGGATTCTGTTATTTTCAGAATAGTAAAAGAGGACCTATCACCTTTTAACATTGAACAGATATTGAAGGCCTAATATATGTGTGTGTGTATGTATATATGTGTGTGTATGTGTGTGTGTGTGTGTATATGTCAGCCAGCATTTCTTCTGGCTGAATGCTAGTAAAGAAAAGATCATTTATATTAATAATAACTCTGGAGAAGAAGAGAAGGTCCCAATAAATATAATTTGCGAATGGTCTCAGTAAATATTTCATTGTCATCATTAGTCTTCATAGGCTTTTTAAAATGTTTTTTTGTCTTCAAGATTTAAAAATGGTTATTAATAATATCTGTCTATTTATGCAAGTATTTGTAAGTAAATGAATTTGTAAATGGTTATGATGAGACACTGAATAAAACCGATAAAAACTTACCTGCTTTGGTTTGGTTTTGGTTTTGGTTATAATAGCTTTGAATTCACAAATTACATTCAATGGGAGTATGAGGTTTTTATGTTTAATAGGATGGAACATGGGTTAAAAATGCTAAGAAGTGCTCATTTCCAGAGTATGCTCTCATTTTCAGCTGAGGAGACTGAGCTCCACTGAGTCTGCATTTGGTATACTTCGGGGTCCACATTCTCATGGGGAACTGATTCTTGCTGGAAACCCAATCAGAAGTCTGGTTTCTTCTGGGTTTGTTTAAAATTTTCCTTCCCACTATTCTATTTTCCTAATATAAGTATTATAGCAATTTAGAATTCATGGAAAGAATGAGCACCTTTAGCTTCTTACAGTGTCATGAGACTGCATATTTGTGATTCAGTGTTCAAGAAATTAAACATGAGTTGTTTAAGGCAACTAGGAAGTCTACAATTTAATCTCATTTGCTGTTATTTAGTGATACACTGTTTAGTATATGAAAATACTGTGGGTATAGGCTGTTTCTTGAAGCAGACTATGTGTGCTTTGGAGGGGGCACTTTGCTAGGGGAAGAAATCTTGGTTTTTTTGTTCCCTCTTCTGGAGAGTTCTGAAAGTCTGTCCTTTTGACTTTTATTGGCAATTGTCATTGTCATCTCTACATTCTTTTATTTTTTTTACTTTGTGGTAAACCATCTCTAGCCTGCAGTTATACCAATGAAAAAAAATCTTACTTCAAAGTGACCCATGAAATTCCATTCCATATTTTAAATGTGTCACATTGGAAATGCCACTTTTTTCTCCATTGTATTTTGTTACCCTAACCCATGCCCTCACCATCTGAGGACTGTATATTTTTAAAATTAATAGCTCTCATGCTCACTGGTTTGTGGAAACTGAGCATTTCCCTGTTACCCAGAGGCAGTTGTGGTAAAAGTGTCTTGTTTTCTTCAGATCCCAACCATGGGTCTCTAAAGGTATCTAAGATCTGCATGGTCGTATCTGCTTTTCCAAGTAACAGCTAGAAATATTTTACCTGGCCTTCACTATAGCTAGGCTATAATAAAGTTTACAATCAGAGGCCGGACGCAGTGGCTCACACCTGTAATCCCAGCACTTTGGGAGGGCTAGGCGGGCGGATTACCTGAGGTCGGGAGTTTGAGCCAACCTGACCAACATGGAGAAACCCTGTCTCTACTAAAAATGCAAAATTAGCCGGGTGTGGTGGTGCATGCTTGTAATCCCAGCTTCTCAGGAGGCTGAGGCAGGAGAATCACTTGAACCCGGGAGGCGCAGTTTGTGGTGAGCCGAGATCATGCCATTGAGCTCCAGCCTGGGCAACAAGAGCAAAACTCCGTCTCAAAAAAAAAAAAAGTTTACAATCAGTTAAATTCTCTCTAAGTTTCTGGCTTAGAATACTGAAGAAACTTTTATATAGAGTAGATAAAGGATGGAGTAGGAATTTCTGATTTGATTGTGTGTTATTGTGGAAAGAATGTTTTCCCTACAGACTGACTAGGAACAAGATGTTTAAACATAAGCCAGGGTGGAGACCTGTTTGGTCAGCTTTATAGGAGCCACGTTTCCCTACTTAGGATGAGTTTGCCAACTATCCCATCAACCTACCCCTGCCTGATCCTTCAAGTGTCTTTGGAATTTTTACTTAGGGCGATGTTGGGTAAGGCAGTGATATAGTACATATGTAGCAGTTAGGCTAGAGGCTGTTTTGTGGAGCAGTATGATTTTACCATGCCATTATAAATTTATGCTGTGCTCTGTGTGTGTGTGTGTGTGTGTGTGTGTGTGTGTGTGTGTATAGTCTTTTTTTTTCCCTTTTTCTCAATCCCTCTCTGCTCTTGGCTTGTATATTCACATAGCTGGGCAGCAGCAGGATTTCATTTATCACAGGCGATGGGACGGGGTACAGAGATATGAAAGGGTTACTGTTCACGTTTCCTTTGTAGTTCCTTCTGATCTTACTGAGTTGTAATTCCTTTCTTGATGTTAAACATTCCCAGGCTCCAATAACCTTCTGGCCTGCTTGCACTGGCCAAGTGTGTCCCGGGTGATCATGTAGGCGAACCTCCTGTTTTTAAGACAAGAAATCGTTCCTTCCTTCATGAGATAGGCTAAATATTCATTCCTTTGCAGTCCCAGAAGAAATCCTTTAATTTAAAACAACAGAGCAGTAACGTATTAGTTTTAAAATTAAAATTTAGCAGCCATATTTGTTGTCAGGTTAATTTTGTAGATTTTTGTATCTGTTCATTGGTGGTTTAGTGAGTTTCTGGTGGAATGAAACCCTATTGATACTTTAAATATTATATCCTTTCTTCTTAAAACACACTCTAAAAATGGGTTTTAATTCTAAAAGGATAAAATTTTGGCCCTACCGTCTTACTTTTAGCCTACTATAAGTTGCCTCAGATGCAAAGCAGCTTAGCTGAAACTACAATATTTCTGCTTTTCTTTATTAGTCAGCTCTTAGAAGTTTATAGTTGAGCATTGGGGAGATACTTATTTCCTTTTTCTCTGGTTTTGAAAGTATATACTGGCTCATCTTTTTTCCTACAATTTAAAATATATAAATTTTTGTGGTTGGCAAAAAGGCTTTCTATTTTTGCCTTTTCCTCTAAAGTTTTAGAATAAAATGTTACACCATGAAGCATAAGAATGGGTCGGCAGCTAATTTACAGGGACAAGGAGTAATTTTGCCAATGCTGCCTTAATCTCAGGTAAAGAGCGTCTGTTTGGACAAGGCTCCAAGGGTAAGTTTACTCTTACTGCTAATAGCACGTTTCTGTGTCTCAGTCAACACCTTGGGAACCTAGGGGCTTGGGGACTGAAATGAAACAGTATCTCTTTGAAAGAGTTTCTAGGATAATTTTAAGTTTGCTAGTGTTTAGGCAAAGTAAACTGTCTGCATTGCTCTAAGCAATGAGATAAAATATTTCCAGTGTACCTTAACTGTCTGGAATACCGTTTTACAGGGGGTGGGTAGATGAATTTTTGGATTAAATCTGTTTAAATCTGCTTTAGAGAGCCAACATGAATTGCTGATATTAATCATTTGCCTTTAGTTCCCCAGTGGCCTAATACAGAGTCTGTCACACAGTAGGTTTTCTTTTCTTTTTCTTTTTTTTTTTTTTTTGAGATGGAGTTTTGCTCTGTCCCCCAGGCTGGCGTGCAGTGGTGCGATCTCAGTTCACTGCAGCCTCCACTTCACAGGTTCAAGTGATTCTCCTGCCTCAATCTCCTGAGTAGCTGGAACTACAGGTGCCCACCACCACATCTGGCTAATTTTTTGTATTTTTAGTAGAGATGGGGTTTCACCGTGTTAACCAGGATGGTCTCAAGCTCCTGACCTTATGATCCACCTGCCTCGGCCTTCCAAAGTGCTGGGATGACAGGCGTTGAGCCACTGCACCCGGCCCCTTGATTCTTTTTAAGACCAAAAGTTTGCCTATTTAAAATCATTTTTTCTTTTTTTGAAACAGGAGCTCACTCTGTCACCCAGACCATAGTACAGTGGCATGATCATAGCTCGTTGTATCCTGAAACTCCTGGGCTCAAGTGCTCCTCCCACCTCAGCCTCCTAAGTACCTGAGATTACAGGCAAATGCCACTAAGCCCTACTTATTTTTTTCTTTTTTTATTTTGTAGAGACAGGGTCTCGCTATATTGCCCAGGCTTGTCTAGAACTCCAGTCCTCAAGTGATCCTCCCACCTTGGCCTCCAAAGTGCTGGGTAATTTTAGGCAGTGGGTTTTCAAAAATGGTTTATTGAATGAATGAATGAGACTGCTGGATTACTTTCGTAGATTCTTTTTTTTTTTACAATACTGCTAATAGTAAAGAGTGATTCATTTAGTACGTACATCTTTGTATTTTTAAAAATCATTTCAACTTTTATTTTAGATTCAGGGGTTACATGTGCCACAAGAGTTGTTACATGGGTACATTATGTGATGCTGAGGTTTGGGGTGTGGATGATCCTGTCACCTAGGTACTGAGCGTAGTACCCAGTAGTTACTTTTTCAGCTCTTGCCTCCCTCCTCCCTCTCTCCTTCCTCTAGTAGTCCCCAGTGTCTATTGCTGCCATCTTTGTGTCCATCTGTACCTAATGTTTTACTCCCACTTATAAGTGAGGACATGCAGTACTTAGTTTTCTGTTCCTGAGTTAATTCACTTAGGATAATGGACTCCAGCTGCATCCATGTTGCTGCCAGGGACATGAGTTTATTTTTTTATGGCTGCATAGTATTCCATGATTCCATGTATTCCATAGTATACCACGTTTTCTTTGATGGATATCTTGGTTGATTCCATGTCTTTGTTATTATGCATAGTGCTGTCATGAACATAGGAGTTCATGTGTCTTTTTTGTAGAACGATTTATTTTTCTTTAGGAAATGGGATTGCTGGTTGAATGGTAGTTCTGTTTTTAAGTTCTTTGAGAACTCTCCAAACTGCTGTCCACAATGGCTGAGCTAATTTACATTCCCACCAGCATAAGAATTCCCTTTTCTTTGCAGCCTCACCAGCATATTATTTTTGGCTTTTTAATAATGCTATTCTGACTGGTGTGAGATGGTATCTCATTTTAGTTTTGATTTGCATTTCTCTGATGATTAGTGATGTTGAGCATTTTTTCATGTATTTGTCGGCTGCTTTTATGTATTCTTTTGAGAAGTGTTTGTTCATGTCCTTTGCTCACTTTTTAATGGGGTTATTTGCTTATTGAATTGCTTAAGTTCCTTATAGATTCTGGATATTAGACCTTTTTGTTGGATGCATAGTTTTTTAAATATTTTCTCCCATTCCGTAAGGTCTGTTTATGCTGTTGATAGTTTCTCTTGCTATACAAAAGCTCTTTAATTAGGTCTCACTTGTCAGTTTTTTTTGTTGCAGTTGCCTTTGAGGTCTTAGCTACAAATTCATTGCCAAGGCCAGTGTCCAGAATGGTATTTCCTAGGTTTTTTTCTAGGATTTTTATAGTTTGAGGTCATTGTTCCATATGTGTGTGATTGTGTGCATGTCTACAAATATTACTTTCATCCTTCCTATTGATCTGTAATGGTATATCCTGTTCAGAGTCCTTTTATCATTGAACAGTTAATTTCCTTACAACATTCTGTGTCCAAGTCCTTAGGTGATCTATACCTGGCTGACCTAACTGTGACACTGCTTGGTCATAGAAAAAAAGATTACATTTAGGTATCAATTAAAGATAATCTGTTAACATTTCCTGAAACTAATAAGCAAATTCATTGTTCTCATAATGGAAAAACACATTTTCCCCCAAGAATTAACTGTTCCTAGGAAGAGCGCTGAATACTAATGTCCATCAGTCAACAGATACTTGCAGAATGCTAGTGTAAACAGCATTGTGCCTGGTATTGTGGACTCTCCAGAAATGTGCACTACCTTGTTCCTGCCATCTGAAGTGTCCTAGACTTCTCAACAAAGAGGATATGGACACTCATCAAGTTAAACAACCACCTAAAGTATGTTAAATATAGTTATGAGCCAAGTGAGAGGCATGGATGAGAATCAACTAGCTTAGAGGAAGGCGAAATCATTTTTACTTGAATTAGAGAGTGATGAAAGATTTAATGGAAGCTTGAATAGGGCATTAAACAAATAGTTGGGGGTTGAGTATAAAGGAATAAGGCTATCTGACATTTATAAGTAAGTGTGACAGTTGTCACACTTCCTGTGCCTAGGAGCAATGAAGAAAAAACTAAAAAAAAAAAAAACGCTTAAGTGTATGGTGGAAACTTTTCTTCATCAGTGACTTATTTGTTCCTTATTTTCTCCTAAAGTAGAATTTCAGAAAAGCTTCCACCTAGGACATACAGCAGCTATTTTAGCTACTCTAAGGATCACTTCAGTAGGAAATCCTCCCAGACTTTTCACCTAAGTAAAATTTCAGCAGGAAGACAGGAATAAGATATATTGAAAAGTTATTGTTCATGACTACAGTTTGATAATAAAGGCTTGATTCAATCTCATTGACAAAAAATTTTTTTTTTTTTTTTTGACATGGAGTCTCACTCTGTCACCCAGGCTGGAGTGCAGTGGTGTGATCTGCAACCTCTGCTGTCCGGGTTCACGGGGTTCTCCTGCCTCAGCCTCCCGATTAGCTGGGATTACAGGCACCTGCCACCGCACCTGGCTAATTTTTGTAGTTTTTAGTAGAGACGGGGGTTTCACTGTCTTGGCCAGACTGGTCTTGAACTCCTGACTTTGTGATCCACTCGCCTTGGCCTCCCAAAGTGCTGGGATTACAGGTGTGAGCCACAGGGCCTGGCCTCATTGGCATATATACTAGCGCTCACTGCTGAGTTATATCTTGATTTGAATCCTAACATTAGGAGATATTTCCAAGTTCACTATTTTTTTACACATAGATAGGTGGCTATCGATATTTATCACTATAGATACATACCATAATTTGATAGGAGTTTCTATTAACCTCTTAAAGTTTCTGGTTTTTGTTTTTGTTTTTTTGTTTTTTTTGTTTTTTTTTTTTTTTTTGGTTGGGGGGACGGGGTTTCACTCTTGTTGCCCAGGCTGGAGTGCAGTGGCACAATCTCAGCTCACTTCAACCTCCGCCTCCCAGGTTCAAGCAATTCTCCTGCCTCAGCCTTCTGAGTAGCTGGGATTACAGGCGCCCGCCACCATGCCCAGCTAATTTTTGTGTTTTTGGTAGAGACGGGGTTTCACCGTGTTGGCCAGGCTGGTCTCAAACTCCTGACCTCAGGTGATCTGCCCGCTTTGGCCTCCCAAAGTGCTGGGATTACAGGCATGAGCCACCGTGCCTGGCCAACCTCTTAAAATTTCTTTCACAATAAAGCATTCACTAGTATTACAAACTATTTTAGTCCTGTATTTTGTTTTGTAAAGCAGATTTTAAAATGAATAGAATTTATATTGAGACCCTTTGATTATATTTACTTATTAAAAGCAAACCCATTAGTGCATTTTAGAGTCAAACATCTGTCTACTTGTATTCTTTTATTATATAGCTAAAGGAAAAATAATGCTGCACAGAAACGAAACCAGTTTTTCCAAAACAGTAAAGACAGAATGTTGAGACAGTCTGCTCACTTTAATTTTTATTTTATATTTTAGTCTTTTGGCCAGTAGCAAATTGATGTGACCTTGTGCATGTTTCTCTGAATATCTACACTTGTTCAACTGTATAAATTGCTGCCAGTGTGACAATGAGCAGGCAGCTATATCCAGCTTGCTTCTCACACTATATTTTTGTAAAGACCTAGATTCTTTCAAGATATTACTAAGTGATCCATGATTAAAGGTTTTGGTGGTTTGCTAATTTTAGGAAAGGTGGGAACCATCACAATGTATATTACATAGTGTATATTGGTATTTTATTTAACCCAGTGTTTCCCAAATGTATTTGAACTTAGAAACACCCACCCCCTGTCTTTCTTCCTTCCAGCTTCCTTCCTTTCTTACTTTATTTTTCAAGAATGCTTATTAAAATCTCTTATGGAACAAGTTTCAGGAAAGTACACTATGAAACTTTCATACACACATGCACGTTATTTAGATATGTTGCTTAAGTCTTTTTCTATTAATCTCCACCTTTTCTGGGGCATAGGTTGGGAGGAAGAAGGAAAATGAGTAACTCACAAGTTTTACTAGTTATTCTAATGTCAAATTTAGTGGGAAAAAGGCTGAAGCTTCTATCTAAAATAAGGTTTGAGAATGATCTGAGTATTTTAAGAGTTCCTACTTTCGGTGTCTTCTATAGCTTGTTGCTCTGTACAAGCAGGAGTTGACAGAGCATAACAGAAGTTACCTCTATGGGAAAGAGTAAGGTGGGTTGGAGGTGAAATAAGACTTTTCCCTTTTGTAACCTTAAGAAGAAAAAGCAAATTAAAAGACCTAAATTGATGGAGAGAACCAGTAATTTACAACATAATTTCTTATTTCAAGCTTTTGTAAGTACTAGCCTCTCTGGTAGTTTCAAATGCATTTTGTTTAGAAAGTACCAAAATTTGTAAAACTTTTTTTTTTTTAAACAAACAGGCTTATATAAAGTAAGATAAATCTGGTAAGATAAGAATAATATGTTTCGTCCTTTATCTTGTACATACCTGTTATTAATATACTATACCATCATTGTCTATTTATGTGCTCAGTGGACAACTGTATATTATTTTTCTCTGTATCTTTGGCACCTAACCTTGCACTGTGCCTGGTACATAGTAGGCATTCAGTAAATGTTTGTTGATGTGAGTGTGGGGGGTGGGAAAACTTAATTTTATAGTCAATCCTAGGGGAATACGTTAATGGTTGAAATCTTAAAAGGATTATGTTCTTTTGAAAACATCTTTAAAATATAGCCTATTTCATTTTTATATTTATATCTATCTTGTCTAAGAAAGGATTTAAGGTGGTATTGATAAATATACTTAGTATAGTGGGATCAAATAAAATTTAAAATAAATGGGTAAAAGAACAAAATTGGAGGATTTATACATCCCCGTTTCAAAACTCTATCTAAAGTGACAGTACTCAAGACAACATGGCCGTGGTATAGGATAAGCATATAAATCAATGGAGAGGAATTGAGAGTCCAGAAATAAACATTTACAGTTTTGGTCCATTGATGTTTGAAAGAGCTGCTAAGACAAATAGAGAAAGGGTTATTTTTTCAATAAATGGTGCTGGAAAAATTGGATACCATATACAAAAATTAACTACCTCACAATCACCATACAAAAAAATTAGCTGAAAATGAGTTATAGGCCTAAATGTAAGAGCTAAAATTATAAAACTTCTAAAAGAAAGCATAGAAGAAACTTTATAACCTTGGATTAGGCAGAGTTGTTAGGTATGACACCAGAAGCATGAGCAATAAAGACTAAACCAGGAAGAAGTTGAATCCCTGAATAGACCAATAGCAGGCTCTGAAATTGAGGCAATAATTAATAGCCTACCAACCAAAAAAAGTCCAGGACCACACGGATTCACAGCCGAATTCTACCAGAGGTACAAGGAGGAGTTGGTACCATTCCTTCTCAAACTATTCCGATCAATAGAAAAAGAGGGAATCCTCTCTAACTCATTTTACGAGGCCAGCATCATCCTGATACCAAAGCCTGACAGAGGCACAACAACAACAAAAAAAGAATTTTGGACCAATATCCCTGATGAACATCGATGCAAAAATCCTCAATAAAATACTGGCAAACCCAATCCAGCAGCACATCAAAAAGCTTATCCACCATGATCAAGTGGGCTTCATCCCTGGGATGCAAGGCTAGTTCAACATATGCAAATCAATAAATGTAATCCAGCATATAAACAGAACCAAAGACAAAAACCACATGATTATCTCAATAGATGCAGCAAAGGCCTATGACAAAATTCAACAGCCCTTCATGCTAAAAACGCTCAATAAATTCGGTATTGATGGAACATATCTCAAAATAATAAGAGCTATTTATGACAAACCCACAGCCAATATCATGCTGAATGGGCAAAAACTGGAAGCATTCCCTTTGAAAACTGGCACAAGACAGGGATGCCCTCTCTCACCACTCCTATTCAACATAGTGTTGGAAGTTCTGGCTAGGGCAATCAGGCAAGAGAAAGAAATAAAGGGTATTCAGTTAGGAAAAGAAGTCAGATTGTCCCTGTTTGCAGATGACATGATTGTATATTTAGAAAACCCCATTGTCTCAGCCCAAAATCTCCTTAAGCTGATAAGCAACTTCAGCAAAGTCTCAGGATACAAAATCAATGTGCAAAAATCACAAGCATTCTTATCAGAGAGCCAAATCATGAATGAACTCCCATTCACAATAGCTTCAAAGAGAATAAAATACCTAGGAATCCAACTTACAAGGAATGTAAAGGACCTCTTCAAGGAGAACTACAAACCACTGCTCAGTGAAATAAAAAAGGACACAAACAAATGGAAGAACATACTATGCTCATGGATAGGAAGAATCAATATTGTGAAAATGGCCATACTGCCCAAGATAATTTATAGATTCAATGCCATCCCTATTAAGCTACCAATGACTTTCTTCACAGAATTGGAAAAAACTGCTTTAAAGTTCATATGGAACCAAAAAAGACCCCACATTGCCAAGACAATCCTAAGCCAAAAGAACAAAGCTACCTGACTTCAAACTATACTACAAGGCTACAGTAACCAAAACAGCATGGTACTGGTACCAAAACAGAGATATAGACCAATGGAACAGAACAGAACCCTCAGAAATAATACCACACATCTACAGCCATCTGATCTTTGACAAACCTGACAAAAACAAGAAATGGGGAAAGGATTCCCTATTTAATAAATAGTGCTGGGAAAACTGGCTAGCCATAAGTAGAAAAATGAAACTGGATCCTTTCCTTACTCCTTATATGAAAATTAATTCAAGATGGATTAGAGACTTAACTGTTAGACCTAAAACCATAAAAACCCTAGAAGAAAACCTAGGTAATACCATTCAGGACATAGGCATGGGCAAGGACTTCATGACTAAAACACCAAAAGCAATGGCAACAAAAGCCAAAATTGACAAATGGGATCTAATTAAACGAAAGAGCTTCTGCACAGCAAAAGAAACTACCATCAGAGTGAACAGGCAACCTACAGAAAGGGAGAAAATTTTTGCAATCTACTCATTTGACAATGGGCTAATATCCAGAACCTATAAAGAACTCAATCAAATTTACAAGAAAAAAACAACCTCATCAAAAAGTGGGCAAAGGATACGAACAGACACTTCTCAAAAGAAGACATTCATTCAGCCAACAGACACATGAAAAAATGCTCATCATCACTTGCCGTCAGAGAAATGCAAATCAAAACCACAATGAGATGACATCTCACACCAGTCAGAATGGCAATCATTAAAAAATCAGGAAACAACAGGTGCTGGAGAGGATGTGGAGAAATAGGAACACTTTTACACTGTTGGTGGGACTGTAAATTAGTTCAACCATTGTGGAAAACAGTGTGGGGATTCCTCAAGGATCTAGAACTAGAAATACCATTTGACCCAGCCATCCCATTACTAGGGATATACCCAAAGGATTATAAGTCATGCTGCTATAAAGACACTTGCACACGTATGTTTATTGCGGCACTATTCACAAAGCAAAGACTTGGAATCAACCCAGATGTCCATCAGTGACAGACTGGATTAAGAAAATGTGGCACATATACACCATGGAATACTATGCAGCCATAAAAAAGGATGAGTTCATGTCCTTTGTAGGGACGTGGATGCAGCTGGAAACCATCATTCTCAGCAAACTGTCACAAGAACGGAAAACCAAATACTGCATGTTCTCACTCATAGGTGGGAATTGAACAATAAGATCACTTTGACACAGGAAGGGGAGCATCACACACCGGGTCCTATTGTGGGGAGGAGGTAGGGGGAAGGGATAGCATTAGGAGATATACCTAATGTAAATGACGAGTTAATGGATGCAGCACACCAACAAGGCACATGTATACATATGTAACAAACCTGCACATTGTGCACATGTACCCTAGAACTTAAAGTATAATAAAAAAAAAGAAAATTGATGAATTTGGCTTAATTAAAATTAACATTTTTATGCTACAGAAGACATCGGGAAGAAACTAAAAAGACAGACTGCAGACTGGGAGAAAATATTTGCAAATCATGTGTGATAAAGGACTTGTATCCAAAACATGTAAAGAGTTATAAGTAAACAATAAGGCAAACAACCCAAGTTAAAAACAAGCAAAAGAACAGAATAGACACTTCATCTGAAAAGACATGAGAATGATTAATAGCCATATGTAAGCACAGTGAGCATCATTAATCATTAGGAAGATACACATAAAAACACAATGAGATACCACAATGAGATTACATCCCCGGAATGGCTGCAATAAAAAAGACAATATATAGTGTCTAGGATGTGGAGAAACAGGAACTCTCATATTATATATTGTTGGTTGGAATGTAAATTGTTAGCAGCCACTTTGGAAAATAGTTTGGCTATTTCTGTTAAAGTTAAACCAACTTACCATATGTAGTAAGGTTCTCCAGAGGGACAGAACGCATCAGGTATGTGTGTGTGTGTGTGTGTGTGCGCGTGCGTGCGTGTGTGAAGAAATTTATTTTAAGGAATTAATTGGCTCATGCAATTGTGGAGTCTTGGTGTCTGATGGAGGAAAGCAGCAAAGGCTGGAGACTGAGGAAAGAGTTGCAGTTTGAGTCCAAATGCAGTCAGCTGGAAAACCAGGAAGAGCCAATGTTGCAGATGAAGTCTGAAGGGAGTCTGTTGGGGAATTCCCTTTTGCCCAGGAAGGTCAACCTTTTGTTCTATTCAGGCCATCAGCTCATTAGATGAAGCCCCCCCATATAATGGAGGACCATCTGTTCTACTCAAAGTCTAACAGTCTAAATGCAGATCTTGTCCAAAATTACTCTCATAGAAATGTTGAGAATAATATTTGACCAAATATCTGAGTGCTGTGATCCAGCCAAATTGATACATAATTTTTAATCATTGTGCCATATAAACTCAGCAATTCTACTTTTTGGAATCTGCCCAAGAGAAATGAAAACATATGTTCACACAAAGACTTGTATGTAATTGCTCTTCGCAACATTATTTATAATAGATAATAATAAAAACAAGAAAAAATCCAATGTCCATAACCTGGTAAATGGATAAACAAAATGAGGCATATCTACACATTGGAATACTATTCACCATTGAAAAAGGAAAATATTAATATATGCTGCAGCATGGATGAAACTAAAAAATATTGTGTTGAGTATAATATGATTTCACTTATGAAATTTCTAGGAAAGGGAAACTGATTTAGTTAGCAAGGAGGTTAGAGGGGAACTGGGGATAGGAGCAGGAATTGACTGCATATGGACTCAAAGGAATTGGGAGAGATCATGGAAAACTGGATTGTAGTGATGATTGCATCCATTTAGTCCATTTTGGTTTTCTATAAATGGACTAAAACTTCATTAAACTGTCCACTGTTCAATGGACAATGTTTAATTTTATGGTATATGCATTGCACTTCAATCCATATCAAAATTATAAAAGTGGTACAAATGGAGTAAGGATGGGACACATATTACATCTTATAAAAGCTATATTTTGCTTGAGGTGGATCACAGATTATGTTCTAAGTGCTCTAAGAAGACATCTCTCAAAATGAAATTTGTTTTCTATTCACAAGATCAAAATTTATCAATATTTTAGAAGCCTAATAATTATAATTCAAAGGAAAATATATCCTTTTTGTTATAGTGCAGTGTAATCAAGTCTGTCCTTAAACAACATCCTCATAGTAAATAACTGAAGACTCTCTTCTGAAGACCTGTTTCTTGAGCCCCCTTTCTGTACAATATGGTAGCCTAACATCGATGGCACATTGATAAATACAGCCCTGTGGGGTGAATAGGGAGGAGATCAGCAAAAGTGCAAGGCCAGGAATGCTAGTCTTTGGTCGTATGACTCAGTCCCAAAAATGGAGCTACAAAAGACCTCGAGTAGCCAAAGCAACATTGGGAAAAAGAACAAAGCTGGAGTCATCACACTAGCTGACTTCAGATTATACTACAAAGCATTTCCAAACCTCAAGAATAGTATAAATATCCAGACACAGGAAGGTCAAAGATCATGCAGCCTACCAAGACTGAATCATAAAGGAATAGAACACCTGAGTACAGCAATAATGAGTCACAAAATTGAATCAGTAATAAGAATTAGTCCATCAAAGAAAAGCCCAAACCCTGATGTTTTTCCTGCTGAACATTTAAAATAGAAATAATGCCAATTCTCCTCAAAATATTCCAAAGAATATTAACCATATTAACCAGTAGTAACCAAAACAGCATGGTGCACATATAAAAACGGACACATAGGACAGTGGTAGAATAGAGAACCCAGAAATCCATGTATTTACAGCTAGCTGATTTTTTGATGAACATACTAAGAACATACATTGGGGAAATGACATCCTCTGAAATAAATGGTGCTAGGAAAACTGGACATCCATGTGCAGAAACTAGATACCCGTTTCTTACCAACATCAATTCAAAATGGATTAAAGACAAACTATGAAACTATTAGAATAAAACAAAGGAGAAACACTGGTCTAGATAAGGTTTGTATGCGTAAGACTTCAAAAGCACAGGCAAGGAAAGCAAAAATAGACAAATGGGATTACATCAAACTTAAAGCTCTGTACAGCAAAGGAAGCAAAAGAGTAAAGAGACAACCTATAGAATGGGAGAAAATATTAGCTAACTACACATCTGACAAGGGGTTAACATCCAGAATGTATAAGGAATCTAAACCACTCATTAGCAAAAAGCAAGCTAACAATTGGAATGCTAAAGTGGGATAAGATCTGAATAGATATTTCTCAAAAGAAGACATACAAATGGCAACAGGTATAAGAAAAAATGTTCAACATCACTAATCATCAGGGAAACGCAAATCAAAACAGTAATGAGATTATCATCTTACCCTAGTTAGAATGGCTATTACCAAAGAGACAAAAAATAACAAATCCTGGCAAGGATGTGGAGAAGAGGGAACTCTTAATTTACACAGGTGGTGAGAATGTAAATTAGTACAGCCATAATAAAAAAAACAGCATGGTAGTTTTTAAAAATATTAAAAACAGAACTGCCATATGATCTAACAGTTTCACTATACTGGGTATATATCCAAAATAAGTGAAATCAGTATGTTGTTAAAGAGATATCTGCCCACCTGTGTTTATTGCAGCACTAGTTGCAATAGCCAAGATACGGAATCAACCTAAGTGTTTATTAGTATATGAATGGATAAATAAAATGTCATATATACAAAATGGAATACTATTCAGCCATAGAAAAGAATGAAATTCTGTCATTTGCAGCAAACATGGATGAACCCAGAGGTCATTATATTAAGTGAAATAAGTCAGGCATCTCATTTATATGTGGAATCTAAAAAAGTTTATCTCATAGAAGTAGAAAGTAGGATAGTGGTTACCACTGGCTGGGGAAGAGATAGGAGAGATGAAGAGAGGTTGGTCAACAGGTGCAAACCTACAGTCACATAGGAAGAATAAGTTCTGGTGTTCTATGGCACAGTAGGGTGACTGTAGTTAATAATAACATGTATTTCAGAATACAAGAGAGGCTTTGAATGTTCTCATCAAAATATGACAAGTATCAAAATACCTCACAGTTTTCCATAAATATATACAATTATTATGTGCCAAAAATAAAACTTTAAAAAGATATCAGTTTGGTCACACACATATTTATGTAAACATAGTTTTTCATTTCACTAACAGTATTCCCTCTTTTATATTTCATCACTTATCTCACACTGGTATTTTTTATGTTGTGTTTGAAAATCACTGCTATAGAGTACCATAAAGGGTCTTAATTTTGTATTTGTAATCCGACTCTTGCTTCAATCATGAGAAAGTGACTAAATAACTGTGTTAAATGAACTGAAGGAGAGCCTGAGCATGAATCCTTTGGCTTGATTATCTATGTACAATAGTTTAGTAAGACGAAAATGGTTGGTTATAATTGCAGTGATTTAGTTGGAGTATATTGTGTTTGGAAAATTGTTTGTTTTATAATATTGCAGAGAAAATTGGCCTCAGAAATAATTTTACTGTATAATGAACTTTGCAAATTGCTTCTGCAAAATCACTAGGTTCAGGCTTCTGCTTTCAGTTAGGTTGTAGAAGGTGGTGGTGGGACACTGTGGCTTCTGGAACAACTAAAAGAAAAAACAAATTACAAAAATCATTGTTGTCATAACATGTTACTACCTAATAAAATGCCCCAATATTCAGTGGTGTGAAACAAGTCTCATTTAGCTCATGGTTCTATGGGTTGAAAAATCAGGCAGGTGCCAGCTTGGTGATTTTTGGTTGCGTGTCCCGTTGACTGAGATCATTGGGTGGTATTCTGCTCATGGATGGAATGCTCTGGAGGATTCAAGGTACATATATACTGGGTGCCTGGGCAGAGGTGGAAGCCTAAGTCTACATGACCTTTCTAGCATGGTAGTCTCAGCATAGTTAGACTTCTAATTATTGTGGCTTGGGGCTTCTAGAGAGAATTTTCCTGGAGATAGAAAGTGGACGCTGCCAGTGTCTTAAAGCCTAAAACTGAAAAATGGTACCATATCACTTCCACTATATTCTGTTGGTTAAAGGAGCCACAGAGTCCTCTCAGTTTTAGTGAGAGAAGTCATAGGCATGACCTTTCAATGGAAGAAGTATCAAAACATTTGTGGCCATCTTTAATCTGCCACAGTCCACTATCTGGTCACAAATGATTCAGTCTCTTCCTGTGTTCCCTATATACTCACCCACTTCCAAGAATCCCAAAATTCCTTTCCAACTCTTCTTTACCCTGAGTCTTAAACTTCAAGAACTTGTCATTTGCAACAAATTCATGAATCTCCTCAGGTGTAGCTGAAGAGACACCTACCCAACAATATAATGAGGAAGCAGTCATAGAATAGCTGCAGTAAACATTTCCATTCACAAATAGGGAAACAGGAGACATATAGCTTCACTGGTCCATAGAAATTCTGATATCCTGATGTTAGTTCTTTTATTAGGCTATTCTTGCCTCCTGATGATGATTCTCCCTGGCTCCAGGTTTTGCTCTCTCAATTTAGAGTCATCCTTTTTCTGTAAGAAATGGTCATTTTTTGCAACTGAGTAGCCTTTTCAGCCTTTCTGCCTGGAGAAATTTGAGAGTCCAAAAGCCTGTTTTCATTTTGCACTATCTCTGTCCCTTTCAACGCAAGCTGATGTAATGTTTTTTAAAACTTTATGGGTTTCCTGTGTATCAAATTGTAGCCCACTCCATTAATCAGAGGCCCACCCACATTTATTTTAGAGAGGCATTTTTTTTTCTTTCATACTGAGTCAAGGTATTTTGAAACAACACCCATAATATTCCTATGAACTTTTCTGTCTATTTAAGAGTCCAAAGTGCACATCATCAAGATTCTTGGAGGCCTTTTGCCTTAGAACAGAATCTAAGTGTCATACTCTTAAGATTCTTAGAACTGAACTAGATTCTTAGAACCAAACTAGATACAATTTTAGTTTTTCTGTCTCAATAAGGTATTTTACAGCCATGCTGTAGAGATTTTTATCCTGAAATCATGTTTTACTGGTAGTAGGCCTCAAGCCTTAATAGTAATTCTGTAACTCTGAAGCTTTTTCTTACTTTCCTTTCTAGAGATAATGGGAATGAGAAACTGTTTAGTTTTGAAAAGATCAAGTCCTGGTTCTTTAAAAATTTTCCTCCAAATTCTACTTGAAAATGAAACAATTCTTTCATCAGTTTGTGTATGCGTAACTTATAGGTAGCTAAAAGAGACTACCACTTTCAACCTTTTGCCTAGAAATCTTCTTAGCCAAGTGTATCACTTTATGGCGGTATATTTTTTCTTTTTCTTTTTTCTTTCTTTCTTTTTTTATTTTTTTGAGACAAAGTCTTACATTGTTGCTTGGGCTGGAGTGCAGTGGTGCCATCTTGGCTCACTGCAACCTCCGCCTCCCGGGTTCAAGCGATTCTCCTGCCTCAGCCTTCTGAGTAGCTGGGATTACAGGTGCCTGCTACCACGCCCAGCTAATTTTTTGTATTTTCAGTAGAGAAGGGTTTACACCATGTTGGCCAGGCTGGTCTCAAACTCCTGACCTTGTGATCCGCCCACCTCGGCCTTCCAAAGTGCTGGGATTACAGGTGTGAGCCACCACACCCAGCTTATTTTGTCTTTTCTATTTCATGTGAGGAACAGTGTTACAAACTTCCCACTGCATAAGAAGAGTTATTCCTCTATCCTCCATAAGGTTTTCATTAATGTTGTTCAAACCTTCACTAACAGTCTTCTTAAGTCACTTCCAGCTTCTGCTCACCTCTGGTTCCAAAACAATGCCACATATTTTAAGATTTTATTACAGAATTCCACTTCCCTTTACTAGATTCTGTTATGGTTCTCTAATTCTGTGTAAGAAATTACCTAAACACATCCCCTTAAGACAACAGCTATTTTATTATTGTACCTCACAATTTGTGGGCCAGAGAAAAGGGCAGGCTCAGCTGGTGGTTATTCTGCTTCATGTAGCATCACCTGAGATCACTTGGTGGCCTTCAACTCAAGAATGAGCTCAGTGGGGTCTGGAGGATTGAAGACAGCTGTAATCACATTTCTGGCACTTTGGCGAAGATAACCCAAAACCTAGTTTTATCTGGGACTGTCAACCTGAGGACCTGCATATAGCTTCTCTAGTGTAACAGTCCTACAGTAGTTAGACTATCATGACAGTAGCACAAAAGACAGGAAGGAGGAAATAGATAAATTTTATTATGAAGTTTTTATATTTTGTATGTAAAGTGGTATAATATTTGAAGTTATGTTGTGGCAGGTTAAATGTGCATATTTTAAACATGAGAGCAATCACTAAAACTACAAAGATACAAGTATATTTATAATAGGCCAGTAGTGGAGATAAAATGGAAAACTAAAAAATACTCTATTTCAAATATGGCAGAAAAAAAGGGAAAAGGGAACAAGAACAGATTGGGACAAATAGAAAATAACAAGATAATTCATTCAAATCCAACTATATAAATAATTACATTAAGTTTAAATGATCTAAATATTCTAAAGACAGCAATCATCAGGCTGGATAAAGTAGTGAGACCTAACTATACTGTCTACAAAATATTCCCTTCAAATACATACAAAGCGGTTAAAAGTAAAATAATCGAAAGAGATACCATGCAGATACTAATTATTAAGAAAACTGGAGGGAGATATATTAATAGCCAATAAAATAAACTTTAAAACATAAGATAATACTAGCAGTATTGAGAAATATTTCATAATGACGTAAGAAGCAGTTAATTAAAAAGACATTATTTTAAATGTCTGTAAGCCTAATAATAACAGAGCCTTAAAATACTTGAAGCAAAAATGGACAGAACAGAAAAGAGAAATAGATAAATCTATTACAGTTAGTTATCTCAACACTTCTCTTTCTCACTTTTCTCTCAATTGATACAACAAGTAGGCAGAATGTCAGTAAAAAAAAAAAAAAAAAGTCTGGAAGAGTACTAGGCGTAAAGTAGAAAAAAATCAACATAACCAAAAGTTGTTTCTTTGAAAAGATTAACAAAACTGATAAACACCTACTGAGAAAAAGAAATGACAGTTCAAATTAACAATATAAGAATAAACAGGAAACATTAATAAAGATCCAGGAAATATATAAGGGATAAGAAAATATTATGAACAATTTTATGTCAATACATTTGACAGTTTAATGAAACAGATTCCTTGAAACAACTGTTTCTCAACTGCACTAACATTCTTGTTCCATCTTCTCTTGAATTTGTTCCATTATTTAGCACTTCCCCTTGAAAAATACAACATAAAAATGACTCAAAAGAAGTAAAAAATCTCTGGGAGGCTGAGGTGGGCAGATCACGAGGTCAGGAGATTGAGACCATCCTGGCTTACACGGTGAAACCTCATCTCTACTAAAAATACAAAAAAGTAGCCGGGCATGGTGGCGGGCGCCTGTAGTCCCAGCTACTTGGGAGGCTGAGGCAGGAGAATGACGTGAACCCAGGAGGTGGAGCTTGCAGTGAGCCAAGATCACACCACTGCACTCCAACCTGGGCGACAGAAGTAAAAAATCTGAATACTGCTATATCTGTTAGAGGTATCGACTCCTTAATTAGAAATCTCCCTACCTCTAGTGGCATTCATCAACTAAATTGGGTCTCAGTATTAAGTCCTTGAGAGTGTCTAGAAATTTAAAACCACTGTAGCTGACGAGTTCTCCTCTCAACCCACCCATACAGTTTTCTTCATACTTTCCATTTATTTACTTTACATCCCTGTTGTTGGAGTTTGAAGGGACCAATTAATTACATCACTTTTTTATTCTTACTTTTGAACTCTTTAAGAAGTAGACTTAAGATGAGAATGAAAATGTCAGTTTTGTTTATGGAGAAACTAGGTAAAAGAATACACCTAGCTTTGCATCTTGTCTTCCTACCCCTTCAAATTGGATTGACTTAACTTTCCCTGTAGTGTTTACTATGTAGATGACTGGACAATGTATTTGCATTTGGGCAAGCAAGTTCTGAGAGTCAGAGACTGATGACACATGTGGCCAGTCTTTTGCCCTTTCTCACCAAACAGATGTGTCAGAAAGAGGGAGAAAGGTTGGTGTTTTGTCACCTACAACTTAGGTGACATCCTGCTCTTATTGTGGTTCATTTTTCCAAGCAGTCATGCCTTCCCAGTTCAAATGGAACCCACAGTTAGTCCACTGCTGACTTAACTTTCAGTTCCTTATGTTGTTTGGACCTTATGCTCTATTGTGAACAAGTTATTATAACTTTGATCTTTTCTCATACCTGTTTTCCCTTCTCTTCCCTAGAAATTCAAACCTGGCATTCAAAGGCTGTAATTTTTTTTTTTTTTTCTTTTTTAAACCATCTCAAGAAAAAGCATGGCATTTAAAAAATCCTAGGTTTAAAGGAGGCTTGATTTGTACCTTTGCTTACCAATATCAATTCAAGGCTCGGCATGCCACCTTTGTTCATTAGTTCCTTTTCTTGTAACTCTTTCACTACCATCTCCCTTTTCTAATTCCTATTACTGGTTGACTTCCAGGACAGTGCTCCAAATTCTTCAGTGGTGTCACCACCAGGCTTGAAAGTAATGTCAACCCACACCATGTGACTATAATCTGTTTCTCCAAATTCATATTTTTGAGTTTCTGATACTCAGAACTCATAGTGTTTTAACTGTCTCAGTTATGCCAGCCAGAATTGTTCCAATATGTTAAATACTGAAAGCCCCTCTTTTCTGTTTTCTTATTCTCTGGCAATTTTTTTCTTTTAAACTCTTAAGTTCAAATATTTTTTTCTGTTCATATACTTTCTCTCCATCTTTTTTTCTCCATTCTCTCCTCCTCCCTTTCCCTCTTTCACTCTGTCTCAATAGATGGTCTTGCGATTGGGTCTGAACTCCCTCAACTTTACTCCCTTACACACAAAATGTTTATATTCATCACCAATCCTTTCCTCTATTTCTAACCGTGGAGAAACAACTGTTTCTCCTCTTTAACACGATTAACTGCACTAAAGCTCTTGTTCCCATCTTCTCTTGAATTTGTTCCATTATTTAGCAATCTCCCTTATATTTCTTCCTGTTACTAGCATTAAAAATGGGAAAAAAAAAAAATACAAAAAACCCACCAATGACGAAAACCTTGTTAAAGATTCAGCTTCACTTTCAAAGTATGCCAGACTTCTTAGAAGACTAAAATTTATTGATTAATTCCACTTTTTCTCCTTTAAAAAAATTTTCCAATTATTGGAAGTCTTTGTTTACTTCTCTTGCCTTTCTGAAAGGTATTCCGAAGGTCCCTAGTGACTGGTAAGTTCTTCTCAGTTCTTCTGCCCTGAAAAGACAGGACTGGGCACGTTCTTCTTTTGCTCTTCTTTTGTGACTTCATTGATAGATATCCGTGTTTTGTGGAAGGCCCCTTCTGAAATAAATAAACCTTTTAGGAGATGTGCAAACTGTTCTATTGACTTAGTGCAGTAAATAAGACTACACGGATGATTCTGAAATGATACCTCCTTAGAGAAAATTTGTATAAGATTTTTATTATAGGTTGGAGCTCCGAAATTCTAGGACAGGATATCAGAAATGAAGCGAGTCATTGGATTGGTTATTTCTTAAGTTCATGGTTGATGTAAACAATGCATGGTTCTGATCAGAAAGAAAGGTCTATTGTGGCCTAAGAATCCTACGTTTGTAACCGTATAACTGAATGTTGGTGATGGTTTCAGGTCTCAGTCTTGCATAATTGTTTGGGTGGTTATTCTGCTTCTCATTTTCAAGTATATCTTCAGAGAATTTTAAACTTTTTACTTTTTTTGCAGTTACTCTGATTTCTTCTCATCTTGACTACTGTAGTAACAAAATGTATCTTATTGCTTTTTGAATTTTCTCATAGTAACTTACACTTGAAAACCAGAGCCATCTTTTACAATACAAATTTGAATGTGTTTTCTACCAAACACCGTTGATGTCTCTTTATATATAAAATAAAGCCCCATGTACTGACTCTAGCATGCAGCCTCTTAAAATATAATCTCAGCCCCAAATCCCAGTCCTTATAGATCTCCCTGCCCATTTCCCTCTTTCTGTTTGTATTCAGTCCATAAGTCAGAGCCTTCCCACATTTTCCCTATAGTAATTAACGTGCTCCAAAATCCCACAGTGCCTTGTGTCACTTGTAGCACTTACTACATCTACCTCAATATAGAGTTTTTCATGTTTGCCTCTTATGGCGGTTTGTATTTCTTTTTTTTTTTTTTTTTTTTTTTAGACGGAGTCTCGCTCTGTCGCCCCGGCTGGAGTGCAGTGGCCGGATCTCAGCTCACTGCAAGCTCTGCCTCCCGGGTTCACGCCATTCTCCTGCCTCAGCCTCCCGAGTAGCTGGGACTACAGGCGCCCGCCACCTCGCCCGGCTAGTTTTTTGTATTTTTTAGTAGAGACGGGGTTTCACCATGTTAGCCAGGATAGTCTCGATCTCCTGACCTCGTGATCCGCCCGTCTCGGCCTCCCAAAGTGCTGGGATTACAGGCTTGAGCCACCGCGCCCGGCCGGCGGTTTGTATTTCTTAAGAACAAGAACTATCTCTTATTCAACTTCATGGCTCCCTGTTCCCTATGATACTGAGTAGGGCACAAATGCCAGCTAAATTTTAAATAATTCAGTTTAAATCAGGGTTAAATATCTAATAATATGTTTTCTAAAATTTTTAGGAGGTTGACATAAAAATAAGTGAAGACAATATATCTCCTATTTTAGAAATCTTTGAGCACAGCTTGAGATTTTTATTTTAGATTATCAAATTATATATGGTATCAGAACTGTAAATTTTATAGAACTTCATATAACTCTTTTATGGTCTTTCAGGTGCAGTCATCTGATTGGCTCCTATAAGGTACCTAGAAATTCTTTTTAATTTTGTTATTTCCACTACATTTGTTTTCAGATAGAAATGAATGCCATTTCCCATCCAGTACTGAAGTGTTAAAGTTGGAAGACATTTGCTAAGTCAAATCACTTCAGGTAAGTCTGCTCACATCTAGCTTGGTACCAGCTTAAGGTTCATTTAAAATGCAGAGAATTAAGTTCACTAACTTGGACATCTCAACTCTCAAATTTCTCAGCATATCTTCTAGTCACCTGGTATGTTGAATCACTGGTCTTGGGAAATAGTGGGAAAATGATTTCTTATTAAATTTCACATGCTTATAAAAATAAAATGTTCTGGCCGGGCATGGTGACTCACGCTTGTAATCCCAGCACTGTGGGAGGCCGAGGTGGGTGGATCACCTGAGGTCAGGAGTTCGAGACCGGCCTGACCAACAAGGTGAAACCCCATCCCTACTAAAACTACAAAAATTAGCTGGCCATGGTGGCAGACACCTGTAGTCCCAGCTACTCTGGAGGCTGAAACAGGAGAATTGCTTCAGCCCTAGAGGCCGAGGTTGCAATGAGCTGAGATCATACCACTGTATTCCAGCCTGGGTGGGCAACAGAGTGAGACTCCATGTCAAAAAAATAAAATAAAATAAATTGTTCAGTTTTAAACTCATGATGTTATTTGTCTAAATGAGACTAACACATGAAAATCATCCTTGAATTTGTATCAAGTCTAGATGAAAAGTCCTAAGTGCCAAACAATGCTTTTGTATTGTAGCTAATGTATATGTATATATGTAGATATATATTTAGTTTTTTAAGTCTTTATGCAGCTTTTCTAAATTATTTATATGTTCTTATTTAAGGAAGTACTTTGTTAATTAACTAGCACTTGAACCTTAAATGTTTATTAACTATTTGTGTAAAAAAATCTTTGAAAGGTCATCTTAATCACCCTCAACTCTTACAGTGATCTCCTAATAATCTTTCTGTATTCGTTCTTTCTTCCCCTGTCCTGTGTTCATTGTTAGATAAACCTGCATATAGAATCACTTTCAGTAATTTTAAAATGCTTTAATGGCTTCCAACTCCTCCTTGGATGGAATCTGTGTTCCTTTGCCTGGCATTCAAAGCCCCCCACCAAGGTCCTGAAAACATACCCCACTTGAGCCAACTGGGCTTTTCCTGTACTCTGAAGTCTCCTTGTTCTTCGTGCATCTGTCTTGACTTGTACTGGCTTTCCTGCCTGTGATGTCCCCTGCTGCCCTGACACTGTTTCCTCTGCACATTGAAACCCTGTGCAAGCCTCTCTATGACATGTTCCCTGATTACTCCAGCTAGAAGCACTAGTTCTTTCTCTCTCTGCCAGTGTCATCTAATGTTTTGTTTGTGTCACTGTTGTGGCATATTTTACTGTGCAGCTTTATTGTTTGTGTTTATGTTTGTCTTACCTCCCACCATACATTGTAAGGACTATAAAATCAAAGATCTTGTCTGATTTTTGTCTCCTACAGCTTTCACCATAGCCTTTAATAATGCTTAGTAAATAGTTATGTAATAAGAGTGTGCTTGGCTTTTTCTTTCATCATTTCCTTTGTTCTTTCATCCATCTAAATGCATATGTTCCATATTCTTGGCAACCATTCTTGTTCTGCACTCCTAGTTGCCATCTTACCTAGGAAAATACTGACCCTAGTGCAGTTAACAAGATACAGTCAGTTAGTTCCTGACCCAAGAAATACACTGTATTCCAAAAGTTCATGTCTGGTTCTGTTGTTTGGAATGCAGAATGCATTTTTCCACAAAAACAATGTTATAAATAGTGGTTAGGTTCTCAGCCAGCCCTCCCAAGACTATTTAACTCACAAGTACCAGCACTCCTTTCACTATGGGCAGCCACAGTGTACAATGCTGTTTTGTGGAGATATTGTACCTCTGGATATGGAAATATATCTCCCATGATCTAGGAACAGGACAGAAAGTTTCTGGGCAGGTTGAACAGTAGGAGAGTCTGAGCTGGGGCTCTGACAGTGTTCGATACTCTACCATCAGAAGCTTCTTGGTTTTCAGTATTTACAGGAGAGACTTTTACCTGTAGATTGCTGTTACTCTCAGGTCACCTAAATTGAGGGCAAAGGGACACTTGCTCTTCTGTTCTTTCCCACAGTTGATTAGGATGGTAAATGAGGTTTTCTCTATCCTTTCACATGAGTGGGTTGTTTGTAAGTCAGGTATTGACAGATCAGGGACTATTTTACTACTTCCTCCTTTTGGATGTGATACAAACTTATGGGAATTGAATATATAAACATAGAAAATACTTCTATCTATAGAAAAAACACATTTACAGGTATCACCCCTGTATTTGACATCACATCAGTTTTTGTGGACAAGTGATTCTCATTTACATAAGCATAATAATGCTTCTGGTAAGAAAAATGTCAGTATGTACATAAACAACCCTCAAGGTTGATGGTTGAGGTTGTCAGGCTGTAAGAAAAAACACTTTATAAATTTCAGATAATTTAATTTATTCAGTCATAAGTATTGAGCACATGAGTGTCTATGCTTAATACTGTGGTCAATGCTAGGGGCTAGGAAGTGGGAACAAAAGATGTTATATAAAGTTTGCCTTCAGGCTGGCGCAGTGGCTCATGCCTCTAATCCCAGCACTTTGGGAGGCCGAGGTGGACAGATCACGAGGTCAGGAGATCGAGACCATCCTGGCTAACACAGTGAAGCCCCGTCTCTACTAAAATTACAAAAAATTAGCCTGGCATGGTGGCAGGCGCCTGGAGTCCCAGCTACTCAGGAGGCTGAGGCATGAGAATTGCTTGAACCTGGGAGGCGGAGGTTGCACTGAGCCAAGATCGCACCGCTGCACTCCAGCCTGGCAACAGAGTGAGACTCCATCAAAAAAAAAAAATAAATAAAGTTTGCCTTCCCTGGGAAGTCTGAAATATAGGGAGCATAATATTAAACATTCACATTGAAAACAGTATGTGATTAATTGACATAAAATGATTCATAAACATAAAAAATGCCTTTTGGATTCTCAGAATGGAAATATTATATCCCCGTGGTTGTAAGGATACTGGTGGGATTTCACTTAGTTTTAGAAGAATGGTACTAAAGCTAGCCCGGGCATGGTGGCTCATGCCTGTAATCCCAGCACTTTGGGAGGCCGAGGCGGGCAGATCACCTGAGGTCAGGAGTTTGAGACCAGCCTGACCAATATGATGAAACCCCATCTCTACTAAAAATACAAAAATTAGCCAGGCATGGTGGCATGCTTCTGTAATCCCAGCTACTCAGGAGGCTGAGACAGGAGAATCACTTGAATCCAGGAGGCAGAGGTTGCAGTGAGCCGAGATTGCACCATTGCACTCCAGCCTGGGCAACAAGAGTGAAACACCATCTCAAAAAAAAAGAAACAGCTAGAGAGGAAATGATATTCCAGGTTGGATTAACAGCATGAATAGAGGACTGGCAACACAAGCAAACAAAGCATTACTGAGTGGAGCAGAAGGGTTAATTCATGTTGGCTGAAACAATGGGAGGGCGGTGGGGAATTAGACCACTGGTTCAATCCTGGCAGTAGGTAAGAGTCATCCATAGATATTTTTAAAGATATTAAGTCCCTAGATCTTAGCCCAGAACTAGTAAATAGAGTTTCAGGGTGTGGGACATAAGCCTGTTTATTTTTTAAAGCTCCCCTCATGGTTCTGATATTCATCCAGGGTTGAAAATCCTTGAATTAGAAGAATGGGCCAAACTTAGAAATACCATGAATGCCCTCCTGAGGAGTTGAGCCTCTGTCCCTCAAGCAGTGGAAAGACTGTAGAGGTTTCTGAGATGGGTGACAGGATCAGATTGGTGTTTGCCAAGATAAATGATTTGTCAGCTACATGTGAATGGAAGAGAAGTAAGAAACAGCTTGAATTAGAGCAGTGGTAGTGGTAATAAAGAGAAGAGCC